>NC_045760.1:3791428-4106964 GCF_009193385.2 Nasonia vitripennis
ACTATCAGAGCCAACAACGCAAGGCAATCGTTACAATAATAGAAAGTACAAAAGGTATTAATAAATCCAGCCGCGCGATACTCAAGAAAATTCCTCGCTACGAAATATCTATTTCCTCTATATACGTATATAACACTTGAGCGAGAAACGAACAAAGGCAAACAATGACAAGTTTTTAAGGCATACCTGCAAAAATCGTCGCCGAAAATCCGTTAGAGCACGAGATCAGAGAGAGAGAGAGAGAGAGAGAGAGAGAGAGAAGAAGCCGGCCGCCGTCGACATAACCTCCGTAGGGGCACACCTGCCACTCCCCCGGCGAGAATGCATCGACACGCTCCCTCTTCTTCAGCTGCACGAAGTTCACGAATAATTTGTATAAATCGTATCGGAAAAAAATTAGATAATTGCGGAATCGTTATAAAAGTTTGTAATCGCAAGTAAAAAAATTGTCAGTTTATTAGTTTATTTATAAAAAATCAAAAACTTTTTACGCCGCGAGAAAGTAGAAAAATGCGTTTTTCTTGTAAGATATTGATCTGAGAACATTGAAACCACTGCGAATCGTTTGTAAATTAATTACCGATTCTGTAAATATTGCCTTTATTGCGTTATTCGCTATAGATACTGATTAATAAATTAATTATTTTTTCGTCAACTATGCTACACCAATTCGGGCGGTTCGTGTACCATATTCCGTTCGATGATTCGAATCAGCTGTTCCTATATCGTTACGCACGTGTACTGCAGTGACTATATAATATACGACAACAACAATAAGTCGGTTTGTGCAAGTGCATCGCGGATTCAGAAGTGTGTACAGTGCAGCGATGGTCTCCTGGTGCAACGGCCTCTTCAGGGAGTATTGGCTTTCAATCTTATTCTAACTTTAATAAGTCCAGAAGTAGTGAAAGTGTAAATTACTAGGTCATAACCTACAAATTATATACTCCATCATAATATCTCTTTTATTTATTTAATAAAGTCTAGATAACAAACGGGTTTTTATACTGCAGTAGTCGATTCTTTATTGTAAATAAAGTCACTTATGGCAAAAATATTTTAATTATTAATGTTTTTATCATTTTCTATGTCTCATTTTTTGATGATTAATTTTTTGAAATCTAATCAATATTAGATATTTTTTAATAGAATTTCATGCCTAGTTCTATCACTTTTTATCATTACTTTATTACTTTTACAGTAATCTTCAATAACACCAATCAGTCTACATGCCATTAGATCATACTTGGATAGAAGAGCTTACCGTTGTAGCTACTACTGTTATAACTACAGGTATGTCCTATCGTACAAAACATTTTGAACCTTCAATGGCTAACTTATAACAAATATTAGGTGCTTCAAAACATTGTAATCAGGGTGACCAGACCTGTCGTCACTTACTATCATTATATTACAAAAAATATTAATTGAGATTACATAATAATTTCTTTGTTGATTTTTGAAATATCTGAAATCGTAAACATCTCACCACATTACTAAATAATCACATAAATAACATTTGGCCAGGTCTGGTCACCTGGCTCATTGAAATATCTTGTGCAACATACTAATTCATTTATTTTTCATCGAACGAGCAAACTGTTCCTGCATAAGTTCCTGCATCACTGATGTCTCACCGGTATCCACTCTTATTTGTGCTGCTGCGCGTATTCACTGGAGTGAAGTCTTCAATACTTATTGAATTACCTTTCGCCAAGAGTGTATCATGAAGGACATTTTCAGAACAATACATATAATATAACAAAGTGATCAAAATATTAAAATTATTAATTTTTCAGATTCGAGGCCGTCAACTTTGATGGTGTAAACAACAGTGCGACTGATGCAGTGCAGGACAGCTGGATAGCTGTTTCATCTGTTTCAAGAGTGAAGACCGCTGTGTTACAAGTGAAAGTGCGAAAGTGTTCTTAGGGGGATGAAATAGACTTAGGGATTAGAATGTGAGGGAGTAGGATTAGTTTAGAATAGTGTTATCAAAATAGGATACAGAGCGTATTATCAGATGAAAATTGAAACTCTAAGTTCATTAATTAGAATACATAATGTTTTGTTTAATAACTTTCGAAAATGTCACTGAATATTTTGTTTCAATTTTCATCTGCTCAGACTTTGGCAGGATATATGTTATTTTGCGAGTAAACTTTAGAAAAGCTAATCACAGAGGATCTGTCAGGACTAGCTTAAATAAATCTGTGTTCTGCCATATTTTTAGGTCCAGAAGGTGAAAATAGAAAATTCAACTCAAGTAATTATGACCATCTGGTCCTAAAAATACAGCAGAAAGTAAAAAAAGAACTTGTAAACGCTTAGAGATACTCCATCTCAGCAATTACAGTTGCAAAGAGAAAAACCGTGAGCAGGTGTTTAGGTGATCATAGGAACCGAATATAGATAAACGAAAATTGCCATGATAGCTATAGTTTCCTAATGATTAACATAACATCTGTACAAGTTTTTAGACCTCTAGATTAAAAACTACTTTAATAGTATTGTCATTACGTTCAACAAGTTTTGTATATCCTTAAAAAAAGTAACTACCATAGCAATTTTTATTTATCATTGTCAGTGACTTTTATCGAGGTATTTTACTTAATTTTAAAGCGTGGAAAAGCAACAATAATTTTGAACAATTATAAATAATATAAACTTAAAAATACTTCAATTTGTTAATATGCAAATAATTTATAATACTTGAAAGGAAAAATTATTGTTAAATACTAAGGTATAGCTTGAGTAACAATGCTTTTCTATACTTGAAATTATACTAGATAACAGTAATGCAAGTCTCAAAGGTTAATAGATTCTCTATAAAAAACCATCACAGAAATGTGAGTCGCAAAGTGAAAAGCACGAGTGGGTTTACAGGTAATCATCTATACAGGATAAAGTTAAATAAAAACTGCCATGGTAATTAGTTTTTAAATAATTTTTAAAACGTCTGTACAAAATTTCAGCTGTCTAGTTCAAAATTTATTGTTATTTTTTTGTCAATGGGAAGAAAGTCATAAGTCAAAATAAGCAAGAATTTTCCAGCCATTTCTATTGCTTTTGACGTACAGCTTTGAAATTTTGTAAAGATATTTCACAACTTATTAGAAAACTATTTACCTGATCAGTTTTTATTTAATTGTATCCTTTCTTTATGTTTATCCGAAGCCCTATGCTCGGCTTTTTAGTTTGAGGGGGTGATTTATTATAAAGAGAACCTCTAAAGTGCAGTGACTTATACTAATGCGTGTTCAATGTTTTCCTTTTTTTTTTACTGCTAAAAGGTACCATTAGTTAACCAGTTACCTTAGAAATTTTTCAATTATATTTAAAAATTATTAAGGATTTAGACATCCCTTGTAACAAGACTTTTGTAGGAAATCAAACTTCCAAAGTGAAAAGCCGTATGCAGGTCTCCAGGTAAAGGTACAGAGAGGATAAATTTAAATAAAAACTGATAAGCTTAATAGTTTTGTAATGAGTTGTAAAGCTTTTGTTCAAAATTTTAGAGCTCTACAATTAATGACAACTCTCAAGTATCGTAATAAGCAAGATTAACATTTCAGTCATTTCTCTTCTTTTGAACGTAGAGCTCTGAAATTTTGCACAGATGCTTTAAAACTCATTCCATAACTATTTACCTTATCAATTTTTATATAATGTTATATTTTCTTTATGTTTACCTGAAGCCCTATGTACAGCTTTTTGATTTGAGTAGGTGATTTGGTTCAAATAATTTTGTTAAAATGAATCTCTTAGCTGCACTGACTTCTCTTGGTGTGTATTCACTTTTTTTATAATTTTTCATACAGTTCACCTTAGTATTTAACAATAATTTTTTAAATCGTGAATGTTATAATTAACTAGCAAAATGAAAAGTTGAAAATTTTGTAAAATTCTAACGTAAAAACTAATTATAGCTTCATATATTAAAATACCCTCGAATTTTTTGTATGCAATCTGACGAAAAGAAGAGGAAAAAATTATGTACAATAAATATTTTTACACTACAATTAAATAAATGTATTTATTAATAATCATGCATTAATTATTTTTTAAAACAGACTGCCAGTGTTTCTTGCAATATAATTGTACATTATCTGCGACGATGATCTCTGAAAAATAATACAAGATTTTATAAAATTTCCTATGCGTTAATATTAATTGAGACATCAGTAATTCAATTTTTACTAACCGCTAGTTATACCTTGTTATCAAATTCTATGTAAATTAATATTGCTCCGTTTAGTGATGCAGCTTTATCGCTGATTCTGATAGGTTTGCTGGATTCTTCTGTGTTATCATACTTTAACCAAAATCCTTGAATGCCTCTACAACAAGCAAAATAGTGCCTTGTTGTTTGTTCTCCTAAAGGTTCTTGAAAACCAATTATTCCCATCAAAATAAATGATTGTTCTTCTATTTTTATGTGTGATACTAATTCACCTAACTTGAGTAAGCATGATCCACTATTTTTGACTGTGTCTTCAATATCAATGCATAAAATATTTTGTATTTTAAAATCTGCTATAAAAATCTTATGACCACATTTATCACATTTATCTGGTATATGAAGGTGTTTAATAATATTTTCTATATAATTTTCAGACATTATTTCTGTAGATGACATATTTATACATTTTTCATGTCGATATGATATGATGTTACACTGGTTACATTCATACTTATCAATTATGGTTGATGGCATAATTCTTTTATAAAATTCACCAATAGATTGTCTCCAACAAAACTTTTGACTTGCTGAGCCACAAAGCTTGTCGACAAATTTCACTCTCAATGAGCTTAGCTGTCTAAAGTTGAAATTCTCAACATATTTTTGAAGAATGTTGAAAAACTCTTCAGTGATTTCCTCTATTGTATAATTTGTTGGTTGAGTTATAAAATTTTGAAATTTTTGGATATTACAATAAGCTGAAGTTAATATTTCTAAAAGACTATCAAAAGGACTTGAAGTAGCAAGAATTCTTCTTTGTTTATTAATCTTATTAGATGTAGATTGATTGGAATTTTTAATAACTTGACGTTTTATAGAGGATTGTGTTGGTTTTTGTTGCAACAAATAGATATCCTCACAAGGCCTAAGAAACTTTCCTCTATTGAAATTATTTTTTGCAATTGCAGATTCTGATTTCTGAACTTTTTTATTACTCTTACTAGTGTTATTGTTTTGTTTAGTAACAGCATTTTGTTGAAAAATTTCATTATCGTGCTTATCATGCACATATTGTGATTCAACTTTTGTATTTTCATTTTCAATGGGAACCAACTTTTCAGATATTACTGCATGTGTGTGTGAGATATGATTATCATTATTATCTTGGCAAACAGAGTCTATAAATGTATTGATATTCAAACTTACTTCTTCAAAATCAACACCATCACTATCATTATTAGTGTCTAGTATACTTTCATCATCACTGCTTGAAGAGTTTTCTGAATTGTTTTCCTCTTTAGCTTTTACTCGATAATTATTAAGACCCATCCAATTTTCTTCATACTGCATGTAACTATAGTCAAAATATTTATCTTTTGTTTTTCTACTTGCTTCTGAATGAATAATCTTTCTTAAATATTCTAACTTTTCATTCTCATAATCAATATTTTTTAATAAATATTCATTTAGTCTTGGTGTTGATTCGAATTTTAGTGATAAGTATCTATCAAAGTCAACTTTATAACTATCTAATAGTGCAGTAAAATCACAGGATGAACTTGTAATGCTATTTTGTTGTATAATATTTGACCAAAGAACAAATTCCATACAAAGTTTCATCAATTCTTCGCAAAATTGTGGATTATAAAACACATTATTTTCACATGATTGATCATTTTGTGTAATCATTATTTGATTAGCTTCTATAAAAATATTCTCTATAAAGTCTTTAATGCATTTACACTTATCACAGTTAATTTTGATAACATTATCAAGGTCTACAATTTGTTTGAATTTATTCTCTATTTTTTCTAGTTCTTCATTGCTATAAAGTGTTTCCACATTTAATTCTTGTATTTGTAACTTAATAAGCTCAAAATTCTCATGTGTAATTTTACTTTGATATTGACTACTGGAGACAATGAAGATGCTTTTTAAATTGCGTTGAAAATCATCTAAATTTTGTTGTAAACTTAGTACAATAACACAGTAAAGATGAAATCTCTTTACAGATGGAAGTTGTATCCTGTTGATGCATTCCCAATATTTTATTTTGATAATCAAAAATCTGTTGTGAGTATAAATAATAACTCTCGGTAATATTTGAGCTTTCCCAGTTAAATAATCGTAACACAAAAGCAAATATTCTTCGTATGGTAAGTACTCATTAAAAACTTCATTTGCTGTAAGATAATGATGTGTGTAATAGTCCAAAACTAAAAATTTTGGAATTGCTAAGCCACTTCGTATATTTTCACCAAAGAATTTATTAAATAAGGATGTTGAGTAATCTTCAGTCGATAATTGACACAAAGGTACAAATGTATTAGACACCACTGTACCTAATGCATATAAATTTATTGGCTTGCTAACGTGTCCATCCGGCGCCATAAATGGCTTGCAAAACGTTCCTATCAGAGAAAACATATACAGAATATCTTTTCCTAAATCTTTTGAAAAATCTATTGCTTCTATCGTCCAATGTAAAACAGATAGAGGAAATGTACATATTTCTCTTATTGCAGGCTTGTAGAATACGTCTTTTCGCATTTCAATCAGTATAGATTCTTCATCTCGTTCATCTGCTAATTGAGAATCATTTATTGTGTCTTTTACTGTATCCTCTATTGTATCTAGTGCATTTGTAATATTGATTTCAGCTAATATTTTCTTGGAATTAATTTGAACATAGCGGTACAGATTTCGCACATTTATAATTTTTTTACAATCTCGTTTTTTTATGTTGTCACAAATTAATTGCCACACGGGATCACTTTCTTTCTTCAATTTTCCATTTGCGGTACAAATCTCATGTTTTCTCATTTCTTCTATCCGATCTTCATGTGGCACTAAGCATGGTTTTCCTCTTTTCCCCATTGTTATTATAATAATATTACTTATATATTGTAGTTATTTGTCGAATCAGACATAATATTAGAAGGCAATTGAAACACGTTTGAGCTGCTAGGCGATAGCTTTCATATGTCACTGGCACTTTCTCAGTCTAGCAAAGCTTGTAGATAAAAATCTCTAGCAGAATCGTATAAGTAACTAGAATAGATTAGGGGATATAACGTAAAATGATATAGGAATTTTCTTCTTATGATCACATCTGTTTGTAAACACACGAAGACTGAAGCGCGAAGTCGTATATACTGATCTAAATGCCGTAATCGTATCGACGAATAAGTTTCTTAATCATAAACGCATGCATCTATTACAATAAAAAGTATAGTTTAGTCTGTATAGTATATATAAAGGACTGCAACAGTCGCAACAGGCGCTAGCAAAAATCAACGCGTTCTCACACGAAATCCACCACGCGCATCGAGATTCCGCGAAAACGTGATCCTGCACGTAGCTATTTTGTTTTTGTTAAAAAATAGATGTATTACAAGACAAGTTTTTGTGAAGTTTTTAACAAAGAAAAGACTAAGATGTCATCTGATTCGTGGTGTGTTCTGACAACGTAATATATATAAAACAATCGACGATCAGATTTCCTGGAAAACGTTATCGCGCGAGGCAACGGTCGTTCGCGGCAAAAGTCGCATTCGTCTTTGATGACCGAAAAATGAGATATTGTATGTGTTTACTACAAAAGTTTAATAGATTATTGCATGATCAAGTATTATATGTGTTGATATCAGACAAAAAAAAACAATATGCCACGAGAAGCAGAAGTACCAGCACAATTTTTGGAAGAAAAACTAAAAGAATGGAATGTTTTTCATAAAAATGGGACATTAAAGGGCACAATTGATCCAATTTGGAATGACATAAAAAAGGCTCTAAATCTAAAAATGACTGCAAACTCTTTGTATTTAAATGTATACGGAAATAGGCATAACATTAGAACGAATTTGGAACGTTTTTTTAAAGTACCAAGTAAAAAAAGAAAAATTCAAGAATTAAGTGATATAGATCTTGATTATTGTGATGAGGAATCCCGCAATAATCCTTACAAGTGCAAAAGATTAGAATTTAAAATTGTTGCAGAAACTAGCAAAATAATTGATTTAACAACAAGGAAGAATCAGACTAAATGGGCAGAAGAAGTTAAAGACCAAATATCGGCATCACAAAACTTACCTTGCGTTTTTAATCTTAAAGATGGTTATCTAACGAAAACATCTTTTAAAATCAAAGGCTTTTGTAGTGATTGCAAAACTAGTATTGTAGGAGAAAGTGACTTTGTTAGTGCTGAAAATAAACTTTTAACTATACAAATAAAAACGTTTTCAACGCATCAAATTCCTCATAAAAACAAAAGACAGTTAACAGGTAAAAGACGGGAAGAAATAGGAAAAGAACTATTAACAAAAACTGCGACAGAATATAGAGAAGAACAGATAGAAAAATTAGATATAGATTTTGAACCTCCCGACTTAAATAAAACAGGCGCTTTGCAAAAATTAAGGGAAGAAGTTTTGGATAAAGCTGACGGTTATTTTGAATTTAAAGGTTTGTCTATTACAAATGAAAAATTCATACAAAAGTGCAGCATTAGGAAGTTATCATTGCATCCATTATATGTGTATTACTTTACAGACGCACAAATAATATTTTGGAACAAATTACAGCATAGAAACTTACCATTATCTCTCGATTCTACGGGAGGTTTAGTAAAAAAATATTTATCTTACTCCGGCAAAATTTTATTTTATTACGTACTAGTAGTTGGCTATAAGAAGAAAATCATTCCCTTACTGCAAACTATATCCAGTATACATCATGTTTTATTTATTAAAGAGTTTCTGGAAAAATGGATCGAATTTGGTGCAAAAATACCTAAAGAAATCGTAACTGATGGATCGTTAGCCTTACAAAACGGTATTTGTATTGCTTTCAACAAAATGACGTACAAGATGTACAACAATCACTGTTATCAAATGCTTATTAACTTACAACATTCATCACCAAATTGCTACTACCGTCATGACGTTGCACATTTAATTAATGCAGTACGAAAATGGAAATGTTTCGACAAATCTAATAAAGCTACAATAGATTTTTTTGTCAGAGGCTTAGGTTATCTTACACAGGTCGAAGATTTAGACGAATTTGAACAAATAGTCATATCTATTGTGATAATTTGTAACAGTACATTATCAGATGAAGGATCTGAATGTTACACTCGAAAACTGTTAATGACAAATATTTTCAAAACCTTCCAGTACAAACTTGAATTAGTTATTATATCTAGCGATGATGTAACAAATATAAGTGACGATGATGATTATGTTAACATTCCTGAAGAAGAAATGGAAGAAAATAAAGATTCTATTACTAAATATATTGATTCGATTTTCGACCGGGGAGTAGCTCTTAGTAATACTTCAGATGAGATAAGCGACAAAGTAAACTATTTATATTGTCATGAGTTTCTTAAAAATTTTAAAAATTTATGTTATACTTTTGTAACTTGGACAAACGTTATGAAAAATCATTTTAAATCTACAAATAACGCTGCATCATCTGCTCGGTCTGAAGCATTTTTTAAGAAAATCAAACAATGTGAGCGTCCAAAACAGTTACAAAAGTATATTTTGTCAGATGTAAATAGAATTAAAAAGTATGTAAGCGTTGGAAATTTATTACTTAAAAAAGAAAATAGTTATGATGTTAATGAAACAGCAATATCCATATCACCAACATTTAATCTAGAAAAACTGAAAACAAAAAGACGTTCTATAGAATCAGTTCCAATATATAATGAAATTAGTACACAAAATACTTTAGAAGAATCTTACATAAGCTTAGAGCACAGTTATTCAAAAAAGATGCCAGTAGAAAATACGTCAATTGCGGATAGTCAGAGTGATTCAAGTTTTGATAAGAATGAAATGTTAGCTTCTTCTTTCAAGGACCAGAGTGATATCCAAGAACGCGGGCTTATTTTAAATGGAAATAAAATAGGGAAAAAAATATACGGCATAAATAACAGCTTAAAGCTACTACAATTTCGAAACACATGCCCCTTCGATAGTGTATTGGAAGTTTTGACGACTATTTATATTGATAATGAATACTTTAAACGAGATATAAAGAAATCGAAATGTGATGGTTCTCTTAGTATTTACAGTTGTATAGTTGATTATTGTGACAATAATTTTAATACAGATTATGTATATAATTGTAGGAGTGAGATTTTGTATCCATTATATCAAAATGCAAAAACATCTTCAGAATCTATTATTGATTGCTGTGACAATGTAGGAAATGTACTTGAAAAATTATTGAAACAATTACCAAGTATTCAGAAAACTTTTAAATGCTCACATTGTGATTATAAAAACCAAAGAGCATATTATAGTATGTCAATATCAGCCACAAACTATTATGATAATGGTATAAAATATATTGAAAGGTTCTTAGAGAATCAATTATTAAACAATTTTATATTTTGTATGGAGTGCGTAAATAAAAGCTTAGAGGTAAAATATGAACTTTCTAATTATTTTGTAATTGATCTGGAATATTTACACGAAGAAAAGAACGCTGAGATTATTCTGCCAACCGTCAAAAATAAAAAAGTGAATTTCAAAACAGATTTTGAAGAAATACCTAAAATGTTAGAACTGAAAGATAATGATTTTGAACTCAAAGGAGTAATTGCTTTTCACGGTGACTCCAAATCACCAAAGAGCCTAGCTCATTACAAAGCTTACACATATTCCACTAATGAAGAATGGATATTGTATAATGATTTAGCCTCCAATAAAATAGTATTATTCATCCCTCCAGAAGAAAAAATTGCTTTAATTATTTATGCGAAGGTATCATACTATGATAACACAGAGAAGATTGATCAATCAGCAATATAAAGCTGCCTCAATAATCGGAGCAATATTAATTTACACAGAATTTGATAACAAGGTTGATAACAATAACAATTTGATAACTAGAGGTTAGTAAAAATTGAATTACTGATGTCTCAATTAATATTAACGCATAGGAAATTTTATAAAATCTTGTATTATTTTTCAGAGATCATCGTCGCAGATAATGTACAATTATATTGCAAGAAACACTGGCAGTCTGTTTTAAAAAATAATTAATGCATGATTATTAATAAATACATTTATTTAATTGTAGTGTAAAAATATTTATTGTACATAATTTTTTCCTCTTCTTTTCGTCAGATTGCATACAAAAAATTCGAGGGTATTTTAATATATGAAGCTATAATTAGTTTTTACGTTAGAATTTTACAAAATTTTCAACTTTTCATTTTGCTAGTTAATTATAACATTCACGATTTAAAAAATTATTGTTAAATACTAAGGTGAACTGTATGAAAAATTATAAAAAAAGTGAATACACACCAAGAGAAGTCAGTGCAGCTAAGAGATTCATTTTAACAAAATTATTTGAACCAAATCACCTACTCAAATCAAAAAGCTGTACATAGGGCTTCAGGTAAACATAAAGAAAATATAACATTATATAAAAATTGATAAGGTAAATAGTTATGGAATGAGTTTTAAAGCATCTGTGCAAAATTTCAGAGCTCTACGTTCAAAAGAAGAGAAATGACTGAAATGTTAATCTTGCTTATTACGATACTTGAGAGTTGTCATTAATTGTAGAGCTCTAAAATTTTGAACAAAAGCTTTACAACTCATTACAAAACTATTAAGCTTATCAGTTTTTATTTAAATTTATCCTCTCTGTACCTTTACCTGGAGACCTGCATACGGCTTTTCACTTTGGAAGTTTGATTTCCTACAAAAGTCTTGTTACAAGGGATGTCTAAATCCTTAATAATTTTTAAATATAATTGAAAAATTTCTAAGGTAACTGGTTAACTAATGGTACCTTTTAGCAGTAAAAAAAAAGGAAAACATTGAACACGCATTAGTATAAGTCACTGCACTTTAGAGGTTCTCTTTATAATAAATCACCCCGTCAAACTAAAAAGCCGAGCATAGGGCTTCGGATAAACATAAAGAAAGGATACAATTAAATAAAAACTGATCAGGTAAATAGTTTTCTAATAAGTTGTGAAATATCTTTACAAAATTTCAAAGCTGTACGTCAAAAGCAATAGAAATGGCTGGAAAATTCTTGCTTATTTTGACTTATGACTTTCTTCCCATTGACAAAAAAATAACAATAAATTTTGAACTAGACAGCTGAAATTTTGTACAGACGTTTTAAAAATTATTTAAAAACTAATTACCATGGCAGTTTTTATTTAACTTTATCCTGTATAGATGATTACCTGTAAACCCACTCGTGCTTTTCACTTTGCGACTCACATTTCTGTGATGGTTTTTTATAGAGAATCTATTAACCTTTGAGACTTGCATTACTGTTATCTAGTATAATTTCAAGTATAGAAAAGCATTGTTACTCAAGCTATACCTTAGTATTTAACAATAATTTTTCCTTTCAAGTATTATAAATTATTTGCATATTAACAAATTGAAGTATTTTTAAGTTTATATTATTTATAATTGTTCAAAATTATTGTTGCTTTTCCACGCTTTAAAATTAAGTAAAATACCTCGATAAAAGTCACTGACAATGATAAATAAAAATTGCTATGGTAGTTACTTTTTTTAAGGATATACAAAACTTGTTGAACGTAATGACAATACTATTAAAGTAGTTTTTAATCTAGAGGTCTAAAAACTTGTACAGATGTTATGTTAATCATTAGGAAACTATAGCTATCATGGCAATTTTCGTTTATCTATATTCGGTTCCTATGATCACCTAAACACCTGCTCACGGTTTTTCTCTTTGCAACTGTAATTGCTGAGATGGAGTATCTCTAAGCGTTTACAAGTTCTTTTTTTACTTTCTGCTGTATTTTTAGGACCAGATGGTCATAATTACTTGAGTTGAATTTTCTATTTTCACCTTCTGGACCTAAAAATATGGCAGAACACAGATTTATTTAAGCTAGTCCTGACAGATCCTCTGTGATTAGCTTTTCTAAAGTTTACTCGCAAAATAACATATATCCTGCCAAAGTCTGAGCAGATGAAAATTGAAACAAAATATTCAGTGACATTTTCGAAAGTTATTAAACAAAACATTATGTATTCTAATTAATGAACTTAGAGTTTCAATTTTCATCTGATAATACGCTCTGTATCCTATTTTGATAACACTATTCTAAACTAATCCTACTCCCTCACATTCTAATCCCTAAGTCTATTTCATCCCCCTAAGAACACTTTCGCACTTTCACTTGTAACACAGCGGTCTTCACTCTTGAAACAGATGAAACAGCTATCCAGCTGTCCTGCACTGCATCAGTCGCACTGTTGTTTACACCATCAAAGTTGACGGCCTCGAATCTGAAAAATTAATAATTTTAATATTTTGATCACTTTGTTATATTATATGTATTGTTCTGAAAATGTCCTTCATGATACACTCTTGGCGAAAGGTAATTCAATAAGTATTGAAGACTTCACTCCAGTGAATACGCGCAGCAGCACAAATAAGAGTGGATACCGGTGAGACATCAGTGATGCAGGAACTTATGCAGGAACAGTTTGCTCGTTCGATGAAAAATAAATGAATTAGTATGTTGCACAAGATATTTCAATGAGCCAGGTGACCAGACCTGGCCAAATGTTATTTATGTGATTATTTAGTAATGTGGTGAGATGTTTACGATTTCAGATATTTCAAAAATCAACAAAGAAATTATTATGTAATCTCAATTAATATTTTTTGTAATATAATGATAGTAAGTGACGACAGGTCTGGTCACCCTGATTACAATGTTTTGAAGCACCTAATATTTGTTATAAGTTAGCCATTGAAGGTTCAAAATGTTTTGTACGATAGGACATACCTGTAGTTATAACAGTAGTAGCTACAACGGTAAGCTCTTCTATCCAAGTATGATCTAATGGCATGTAGACTGATTGGTGTTATTGAAGATTACTGTAAAAGTAATAAAGTAATGATAAAAAGTGATAGAACTAGGCATGAAATTCTATTAAAAAATATCTAATATTGATTAGATTTCAAAAAATTAATCATCAAAAAATGAGACATAGAAAATGATAAAAACATTAATAATTAAAATATTTTTGCCATAAGTGACTTTATTTACAATAAAGAATCGACTACTGCAGTATAAAAACCCGTTTGTTATCTAGACTTTATTAAATAAATAAAAGAGATATTATGATGGAGTATATAATTTGTAGGTTATGACCTAGTAATTTACACTTTCACTACTTCTGGACTTATTAAAGTTAGAATAAGATTGAAAGCCAATACTCCCTGAAGAGGCCGTTGCACCAGGAGACCATCGCTGCACTGTACACACTTCTGAATCCGCGATGCACTTGCACAAACCGACTTATTGTTGTTGTCGTATATTATATAGTCACTGCAGTACACGTGCGTAACGATATAGGAACAGCTGATTCGAATCATCGAACGGAATATGGTACACGAACCGCCCGAATTGGTGTAGCATAGTTGACGAAAAAATAATTAATTTATTAATCAGTATCTATAGCGAATAACGCAATAAAGGCAATATTTACAGAATCGGTAATTAATTTACAAACGATTCGCAGTGGTTTCAATGTTCTCAGATCAATATCTTACAAGAAAAACGCATTTTTCTACTTTCTCGCGGCGTAAAAAGTTTTTGATTTTTTATAAATAAACTAATAAACTGACAATTTTTTTACTTGCGATTACAAACTTTTATAACGATTCCGCAATTATCTAATTTTTTTCCGATACGATTTATACAAATTATTCGCGAACTTCGTGCAGCTCTCTTCTTCTTCTCTTCGTTCTCCTCTCTTATAACACTTCCGGTTCTCTCTCTCTTGCGAAAGCCGCGAGATCGACGTTCCACGCTGATGTCCCTTTCTTTCCTGCTCCTATATGGGGACCGATGATGTGCGGCCGCTCCTCGTCCATTTTTCTCCGCGCAGCCTCGACTTTTTTCCGGCCTCTCTCGCGGCAGCTCCTTTCGCCGGTTCTCGCAAAAAACGGGCACCTAACCTTTCCTCGGCGAAAAAAGAAACGTGTCGAAGTCGATGTTTCTCGGGCGAGGCCGTTTTTTATTTATATATGAATGACAGATTTTTTTAAGCGCGGAATACGAAAAAGATAAATTGGGTTTGAACTATCATCATCGAACACAAATAATAAGGGATGTTGATTTGTCTTTTCAAAATGTAATAATTTATTTTGTAATCATACGTGGATGGACATCACAGTTCGATTCATACGGTATATACGAATGAATCAACATTCATTTATTTTTACATATGTATAAAATATATTTTGCGCTCATTTCAGTCTTCTTGATAGATGATTTTCATATAGCATCATCATCACAGAGAACTACCTATACATTTGAAAAAAAAATATTGGCCTTATCGTGCGCTATACCGAACGAGCTACGGAAGCATTTTTAAATTCAACAGCACAGTTTTTCGTCACGTAATGCGTTTAATGATTGAAGCAGGAAAATTTACTTAATTTAGTTTTGTAATTATGTTGCGTTTCGATTTATTTTATAAAATATAACTTTATTAAATTTGTTCATATTTTGTACATACATAAAATATGTAAAATCACATGAGAGATTATTTTGTATAAGTGCCATTAACTCGTTCTATGTATTAGAGAATGAAAAATATTTCGTCAAAAAAAGTCTTGCATAAAAACGGACGAACATACATTTTTTGTTTGAATTCGAAAGTCGATGATAATTTAATTCACGATAAACCATCTGCACGATTGCAAATATTTATTCTGATCGGCTTTACATGAGATGAACAAATCTAACTGATATTTCACTCTTGTGACCAACCTTTCGGTTTAGAAAAAAAAAACATTTTTTAAGTTTGTATATTTACAACCACGCGCTACACTTGTAGCAATGAGCGAGTATTTCAAAAGTGATACAAAGAAATGTTTCATAACTTACATAAACGCATATAAAAGTTGATTTGTCTTGATTATGATTAGTTGAAGAAATTCATTAGAACAGATGTAAAATGGTCAAAAATGACGATAATATACCTAACTAATCTATTTGCCAGGCATCACAGGATTCAATGTACACAGACAAACAATTGTTTGCATTTTTTTACATTTGTATAATACATATACGCAAATCTCGCAATATCATTCACTTCTTAGATATAAACATGCCACATGCCACTCTTAGTAACTCAAAATATATATAAAACTTATTGCAGAGTCATAATAAAGACAAGAAATTAGTTTTCCTTGCGATAAAAAATCCAATCCTCGTTCACTTAGATTCTCAAAACTACCTCTGTCCGTATAGAATAAAATTTTTAACTTCTTCTTTTAATACTTGTTAAGAGCAGTATGGTCTGTACTGATTGCGAATTTGTTTAATTATGAATATTACCAATGTTCTCATAAGTAAACCTTCATTTTTTTCTTGATTACACCACTTTTCCTCGATATTTAGCGCTTATCATTCAACGATACAAACGCGTGAAGTTCCGTAATGCGTGTACTACTGTCTTTGGATTGTCGGCTCTGAAAATTTTTTAATGGCATTAAGCTCAAGTTTTTATATAATAAGCTAGATATTGTTAGAAAATATACTACTTACCCAGTAACAGTACTATGAAATTCTAAAAGTTGATCTGGCGTAGCTGCTGGGGTACCTCCCGCATTCTCCATAGGCATTTGGTGAATTGCTTGTTCTAACCACAGTGATATGTGCTCTCTACTTGTCAAAGTTAATTCAACTATTACGTCGGCAACGTCTGACATCATATAGGTCGATAACGAAAATACAGCGGCATGAAGAAGTCTCATAACTAATGCTTGTCCCTTTTCTCCTAATATATCTTGAACTAACTGTCGTCTTATTGTAAAGTCTGATCGGTTCTGTAAATAAATGTTGAATTAGTTAACATTTCGAATATAAATATTCATAAAGAAAATAAATAAATAATATAAACTTACTTCAGAATTTCGTCCGCTGTGAATTAAGTCAAAAAAGAATTTCATAACTGATGCATTGGCATCCCTGTGATCTAAACTGCAAGCCATCAAAGCACAGTCTAGTATGCTATTTATCATGGTAGAATGTAAAAACGGTACAGGCGTAGTTTGTAAAAACCTAAAAAAAAATAAGAGAAATACAGATTAATACTTGCAGGTGATTACTCGCACTGTTCGAAAGAACTTGACATTTATATTTAATTACCTTGCACACAGTCTAAATAAGTCGTCAACAGTATCAGGGTGATTCTTCAGTCCATCAGTTTCTTGAAGTATTGTAAAAGTAGGTCCAAGGAAAGCCTCCAACATACCTAATAGGCCAGAGACGTACTCCATATCATTACCGAATACATCTACCAGAATAGAACCAAGATAAAGGAAACAACTATGTTGATGTCCAGCATACAACTGAATAATCTAAAAAAAATGTATAGCTATATTAGAACAACAATTCAATTTTGTAACAAGTAAAAGGAGTATCATCGATTTATTTACCTGTTTCACTAGGGGTTCTAATAAATGCGCAGACTGTTTTCCAAGACAGCGTACTAAAAACTTCAAACAACGACAACATCTCTCCATTACTCTCTGATCTTGTTGATATGTTGTACAAGTATTGGATAAAACTGGCCACATCTAAAACATCATCCAATGTATGATTAAAATTTTGTCATTATTTATTATAATAATTAGATATACATCAATAATTATTTACCTCGTTAATTGCTCCTAGACATGGATGAGTGTCATTGCAGTCATCAATGTGCGGTACTGTGTGTCTGAAAATTGCAGCTAGTCTGTCCAACCACAATACAGGATCGGTTTTGCTTGCTCTCACAACAGGTACCCTTTGCTCAATTAATTGACATAATGGCCTTGCTTGGAACCAACAGAGTTCTTTCATTGCCCTGTCAATTTCACCCTTTGGTATGCTTGACATAATTTTAGCAACACCTAAAAATTTCAATTACTATTGTTATTGTACTACTTCTCACTATGCATACAAGTATTGGAAAAAATGATGGACACATACCCTTAAGAAGACCAATAGCAGCTTCGTTACTTATGGCAAAATTATCTAGGGATCTAGCAATTTGTAGAAGTCCTTGAAAATGTGATGCCATATGCTTGGGACATGCTGTGCAAATACTTTGTAGAGCATTAGATGCAGCACTTCCAAGTCCTTTTTGACTTAAGCAATTCAGTAAGAAGTTTAATATCGGCTCTAACGATTGAGGATGACTATTGATCCATTCACAAAGTTCTCCTAATAGAAGTATGCTTGTATGGCGTACAGCTATATGCGTATTTTCCGGCAGATTCAAAATAGCTTCCACAACTTTCGGTACTACGTCGTTTTCTTCACTGAAATGAATAATCGAAAAATTATAAATAAACATAATTTAATAAATTAAGTAAATAGATAGGTATTCGTTAGAGACTTACGGTAAAATATTTTTCGCCACTGCGTGCATAACAAACAAAGCAGCTTCAGTCATATCCCATGTAGGTGCACTAGTTTGGCCTGGAGTTCCATGTCCACCAGTTAAAGTAGAAAACATCTGTCTAAAACAATGACTACTTCCAACAACGAAAACCACGTCTTTTATCAACTCGAAAACGCGCATTCGAAATTCTCCAAATCCATCGCCATCTTCGATAAGTCCGAGCTGATTGAGAAAATAAGAACAAATTATTATTTTACGAGAAATACCTCACGACTACAGAAAAGAAATTCTTTTTTATTCAGTTGACTTACGTGATCTGGTTCCATTTGACAATGACGACATAAGGCGCCAATAAGCCTTTCGATATGTGGCTTGAAAACCAACGTAAGGTCGTCATTATTTCTTTGGTAAAGTATTTCAGACAGCCTGTACCAAAGGTTAAATGTTATTTGTGCTACCTGTAAAATATAATTGATTTGTTAATGAATAATACAATTTCCTTAATTCTTAATAATGAAATATTCTCAAGTGTACTCACTTCATAGTCATGATGGCCTACACACATCAAAGCAAAGTCCAAACATTTAATAGCATAATGTTGCTTTCCATTCATACTTCCATTCACGATCGTTTCTAAGAAGGTTTCGGATAGTTCGGTAAAAATGCGACAATAGTTTGTAGATCTGAAAAATTAAACGTTCTTTATGAGTATCGTTTCTAACTAGACGTCAAGCTTGAGTGTAAAATTATAACTTTTGTAACTTACTTGTCCATATCTTCATGAGCAACAGATACATGATAAGGTTGTTCTAGATTTAATATACGAGAGAAAAGATCTAACTGCAATTGCTGTAGAGAAGCAACTGGATCTCCAGTATGTGGATCTCTGTTTCTGAGTGTCTCTTCCTCTAGGACTTGTAATACTATAGATACACAGTCGGCTGCAGCTTCATGCAATTGAGACCCTGTCATATTATTTTTTAAAACCTAAAATATGATTTAAAATTAGTAAATTGGATAATATTTTCATACATCTATGACTTTGTAGATGCATACAGATGTGTACTTACTTCAAAAGCCAATGTAATGATAGTGTTAAATAGTGG
Organism: Nasonia vitripennis; assembly: GCF_009193385.2. Taxonomy (NCBI): domain Eukaryota; kingdom Metazoa; phylum Arthropoda; class Insecta; order Hymenoptera; family Pteromalidae; genus Nasonia; species Nasonia vitripennis. The sequence goes on from NC_045760.1 coordinate 3,811,159, forward strand.
AGTAGTAAGAGATATTGCGTGTATCGTAATCCAACTAGTAAAGCACCTTAGTACCCTTACATATATTTGTGCATCATCGATGTTCTTTAAACAGACGGTCTTGAAAAAATAAAAGTTCTGTTAGTTACAATCAATAAAAAAAAGGTGAGATGTTGAAAAGATTAAATTATTTTGATGCTTACCAGAAATTCTAAGACTCCATTCCCATTATTAGTGAAATTTGTGACAATATTCTGCCTTCTGTTAGCACCCAACCTCAAGAAACGAGAATTCACTTCTTCTGGTAAGACTGTTAAAATTTCCAGAAGAGGCCATAGACTTGCGGGGTTATCACCAAATTTTTGCAGTAAATCTATTACCGGTTCTTGCCAGGAAGCCATTTGTAAAATTAAATCGGCTAGTGCTAGACATAGCTGAATGTGAAAAAAATTAAATTATTAAAGTGACTAGCTCAATATAAGAGTAAATGCAATGTCATCGTAAAGTAAGCACAAACCTGAGTAACTATTATAGCATTTGTGTTTTTATTAATCTGTGATATGTGATCCAAAAGAGAATCCCTAAGTGAAACATGTGATACCACAGGCAACTCGTGGAAGGACTGTTGAATTTTTGTTCTCATTGTTTGTGCTGCAAAGTAGCATGATTCCAAATCCTTCTTCTGCTGCAGCATTTCATCTGCAATTTTCCATGCATATACCTGAAAGAGGGTTAATTCATGTTAATACATTTTTACTGAATTACATAACTTTGAATTACTTTGAACACACACTAACTCTAAGATAACTGCAGCACCTTAAAAGTCAAGGCCTACATAATTTCAAATAACTAGACACAGATAGCTGTCATGGTTGAACGTTTGTCATATCAAACAGAACGCAAAGAGCATCAATTAAATTCTGAAATTCAAAGTTATACAGTGCTCATGAATCTCAGCCAAGACTCAACCCTGCATTGACAGCATCATAACAAATATGTGCCAACACAAACTGTTGAGCATTTTAGTCAGTTTGTTCCTTCCCAAAAATCAGTAAAAAAGACTCTAAGTAGACATCAAAGGAGAATAATCCACAAGAAAACAGTATATTGAATTCGTCACTCATAGGTTATGATACACATCCAACAAGTACCACCATATCCCCAAAACCGGCCACCAGAAGTGAAAGTCGATCCGTGGACTCGGTCTTTGATCAATCGAAAAATTGATAAAATGTAAATAACTCACCGATTTCTGAAGTTCGCCCAGCCATTGCGACGCTCGTTCCTTTTCAGCAGTGTCCGGGTTGTTGTAAAGCGAATAGACGGCCTGGTAGACCGTCTCCAACGAGGGCATCGAGTCCATGCTGTCGTTGAAGTCTGCTAAGTAAACGATGAATAAAGCGGGCCACTCCGATAGTCAGATATACTGTTAAATCGACCCCATGCAGCTCTACTGTAAGTTTAGATTTTGCTGCTGTGGAACACCACGCACTGATTATGTAGTGTCTACCACAGACGACTGCTCAGCTGCATCAGCACCGCACAGACTGTCGTAGACTCGTATATAGGCAACGGCTGTCGAGTGTCGACTGGTTCGGTTTGAAAGAGCAAAGAGATAGAGGGAGAAGGGAGACGCACTGATGGGAATAGTGTAATGAGAGAAAGAGAGAGGGTGCTGTATATAGGGGCCGCATGTGCGAAAAAGCTGCATGGCGGAAGAGGCGGGGCGGGGGGCGTAGGAGCTAAGCCTGGGCAAAGAGGCTATGCCGGTAAATCCAGAGGGAGGTACTGATGCGAGAGGTGGTCGGTATAGCTATACAGATACCTACTTTACATACAGTTGTGCATCGACTTGCATTTTCTGCGTAATACTTTTTGTCGAGTACATGAGTAAATACTTTCACGCCAGTGCGAAAATTAATTTACTTGAATTGAAATTAACGTTATTACGGCCTATACTTATTATCGCCTGATTATTTACTGAATTATTTTCAAAATTTTAACGCCACCTTACGCGGACAAATCGAACTACGAGACACCATCTTGGCAAGTTGTGTGACAGTGTGAAAGTCTACTGTATCTGATACAGTATATTTTTCTGCTACAAGGTAGTTATGTGCCACTTTTGACTGTCTCTGCAATGACATTTTGTCACCTGTCAAATCAAATATTTGACAGGAGAAAACACAGGAAGAAGAAGTATTTAACATGAGTGACTTCAACATTCCAATAATTGAACCTACTGTCGATTATACAAAGGTTCGATATTTTTCAATTATTCGTTTGCGTGTACTACATCTGAGATATAACCTCAAATTATATCTTCTCTGTTTTTTCAATAGTTTCGTATTGATATTCTAATGTAATGCTGTATTCCATCTATATTTAGGTTCCCCCTATCAACCAGAAAAGGACAATAGCTTTCATAAACCATTTTATTGCTCATACTATAACTTTTTTGAACAAATTTGCGCTCTCTTGTGAGGAGAAACTATTCGATTTTGAGAATAAGTTACAAAGAGTTGAAGCGTCGTTGGCGATTTTAGAAGCAAGGGTAAATATGAAATATTAAAATAAAAAATAGAAAGTTTCAATTGAATTCCACTTCTTTGATTTTCTTTTAGTTGTCATCTATTCCAGCAGTAGAAAATGAGCCACAGCAGGCAGTACAGGCTCCAACTGCTGAGGTTGAGGATAAAAGCAAAGTTGAGGAAACACAACAGGTAGAAGTCACTGCACAAGAAATTGACGAACCTGACAATGAAGTTCCTATAGAGCCTAAGGTTGAAGAGACTGAAACCCAGCCAATAAGTTCAGATCCTCAATATGCTAAATATTTTAAAATGGTTCATTTTGGTGTACCAAAACAAGCTGTTAAATTAAAGATGCAACAGGAAGGATTGGATTCATCCATGTTGGAGTAAGATATATTTTGTACAATTCAAACAACTTTTAACATTTTAATATATAAAATAATTTTTACTTTTTTTTCAAAGTACTCCAAACAAATTGGTTCCAAAACCAAAATCTGCTGATTCGGATGTGAATGCAGAAAGTTAAAAAATCCATATAGGTTTAATAAGTGTATTTTTGTTTGTACAGATGTTTAAAATAACAAAAAAGAAAATTTACAAACCAGTTAAGATTTTATTTTATTTTTATTAAATACAGTCCCTTAAAGTTAGAAAAAGAGTTAACTTCTTAGAACTGAATCATCTGGCCCTGAAACACAAAAATAAAGAAAATATTAATAACTTATAATGCAGTTAACATTTCGATTATAATAAATTGGGAATTATTTCAAATTTTGTGAACATACCTTCCTCTTCTTGTCACCACCAAGTTCGAAATGTTTGCAACGCTTGAGGGGGATCTGTTTCCTGTACTTGCACTCAGTACATTCCATTCTCAACACGATTTTCTTGGTGGTCTTAGCCTGTTACACAATGAAAAGAATAATAAGTAAAGGTTTTCATATCACTAGATTAAAGAGATTATGATGAGGCAAGCAAAACTTAAATCTGTTGAATATCAAAGATTTACTAAACAAATTTCACACATAGACGCAAGTTATTTAAATGGCATAGTATATTTTTAAAAGTAAATTAATCACGCACTGATGCTGATCAGACTTCAAACAATATTGCACAATATTTTCAATAATTAATGAGTTGATATGTAATATGAAACACATTGTGCCATATATACTGCTTTGTTTTTCTAGCAGTTTTTTAAAATTTTATACACTAAGTTACACTGACAATAGCCACAACTGATAAAGCAAATAATAATTTGAAAGAAATTTACCTTCTTCCTGAAGATGGGCTTAGTCTGACCTCCGAAACCTTGCTGTTTACGGTCATAACGCCTTCTACCCTGGGAGGCATGCCTTTCCTTGCTCTTCTTGTACTGTGTCACTTTGTGTGGCTTGTGCACCTTGCACTTTTTGCAGAAAGTGCGCCTCTGCTTGGGTACGTTCACCTGTAATTATAAAATTATTTACAATGTAGACCATTTGTGTGCTCACAAACATCTTATGTTTATGTTCGAATGAAAATTTTCGAAATCCAGCACTGAAAATCTGTAAATTAACGAGAAACCAAGAACTATTTACATCTCGGAATATTGCTGTTCAAGGCAAAGTTAACAAACACAAACAGGTAACACACGCGATGCAATATTATTGTTACATTGTTGCAAAAGTTTCTAGGTTACGTCCCGCAATGTCATCAACACGGGTATTTTCGAAAAAATTAATAACGACAGCGGCCATCGCTCGGTGAAAAATCAACGCGATCGGAAAATTCGCGTCTCGCGCGGCTTTTAGGCCCGATGACGCCGATGACATTGGATTAAATTTTCATTTTTACAACTTGGTTAACCTACCATCTTCGCTGTATGGTTGGAAAAGGAAGTAGAGACGTCGTCCGCGAGTCAAAGGAAGTCGATCTCACCGCCATCTGGCAGGCCAACAGACGCATGCGCGAGTCAGCGGCGTGGACTTTATGAAAAAAATTTTCGAACTTCTCAATAACGCGATTTCACTACTTGATTCGTTAGTCGATAAGAGCAACCTTCCTAAATACGCGATCTACGCCCCAATCGGTACGCATCGCCATTCCTATCATAAGATTATCGTCGGTATTGTCTCCGAAAAAAGAGTAATCATCTTATTCGCGGCATCAATGGAGTCAGAGAGAGAGAGAGAAAGAGCATCAGTGGCGCTTAGCAGTAGCGCCTATATATAGAGCTCGCGCATCTAGAAGAGGCTACTTTTCCAGGCCGCGCGGCGACAACTGAAATCAACTTTGCAATTGAATCGATATTACCGCCGGAGAAACAACAACGGCCGGTCGCGAGCAAAAAACATTGTCCTCTCCTCTCTCTCTCTCTCACTCTGTGGGGCAACATAATAACAAACGTGGCGTCGCATTAGTCGAGGCGGTGGCGGCGGCTCTATTTTTTTCGGAACCGCGCGCTGCACACGCCGGGTCGTATATATTTATAAGCGCAATAAACACCGAAGGCTCGTAGTTGTGGAAGCGCGGCCGAGGGAGAGGGAGAGAGACGGCTAGATTTACGAAGAAGCGCTGAGCAAGCGAGACGCGGAGGGAGAGAGAGAGAGAGAGAGAGAGGGACTTGAGGCCATATTCACCGGACCGAGTGAATTCGAGAATGCATACGATTTCCAGAAAAACAAGTGATTCAGCGACGCCCATGTATTTAATGAGGTATAGTAGGTTGCCCTCTCTTCGACATATACTCGGCCGTGGGTGCGACGGTCCGTCGCCGAGTTATATTGCTCTACTAGCTGTGTCGGGGGGGGGGGGGCTATTGTGCATAACGGTTTACTAAACCGTGTACCTGAGTAATTATCGTTAATCCCTGGGTGTATATTAAGACAGTATACCTGGCCTTTTACTTGAGAGCGGCAGCTCAGACGAGAGATTTTCCAGGGTCGTTTTATAAGTAGGGTCGGCTATAAATTCGTCGAAAAAGCTTGACCGGAAGTATCACTGGGTGAAAATGTTATACCTGAGGTGTCGGGAAATCGATTGTAGGGCACGTATACCGAAATAAAATAAATCGATCGAATAATTATGCGAAGACTTGCGTAAATCAGCGACGAGCCAGCAAAAATGTGCCGCACGTGACATCGCGCAGCACACCTTGACGCAGCAGCGGCAGCTGCAGCTCCTGGAAATCCGCAGTGCTTAATACATGTATACCTATATGTATATTGCAGCGCACATGTGATACATAATTCTCGCTCACACCCGGTGTCTATATAGATAGCTCCTCTCGGGCGAAAATCCCAGTGCACGCGACGCTGCGCTCGAGTTGCATCGCGCGTTTTTTCCTTCCGCCGCTGCACTAGTGCTGCACAGTGGAAGATTGAAATTTCAAGCGTCGTGACGAGGGGGAGGGGAAAAGCGCTGCGGCTGCTACGGGAATATCAGGATAATAGAAGGAAAGAGAGTCGACGCGCGCTTTCACTCCCACCTCTTGTCTCTCGATGCCGGCTATACTAACTCTCCTGCACCCCCGCTTTTCGATTTTCAAGCATCACCGCGTGCTCCCGCCAAAAAGCCGGCTTCCCTACCTATATATGCCCTCCCAGCATTTACGAGGGGTTGCAGAGAGCCTTTTCGGGAAAGCTAGCGAGCGTTTTCGCCAATAGGGTGGAATGTCGAAGGGTAAATAAACACACCGGCTTGATTTATAGACCACCGCGCGCGTCCTTTCGGAATGTGCGCGCTTATAGACATCGATTTTGGAGCGTGGCATTGTACTTATTTGCACGCCGTTCACTCTCGAAAGGCATACAAATAAGCGCGCACACGCCTCGCGATGACGATTATCGAAAAGATGCCGCGGCGACTTGCGCGAGAATACTGTGTATATGGGCTGTATATACATATATACGATACACCGTGCGCGAGCGCTAAGGAGAGGGAGAGAGAGAGAGAGAGAGAAAGAAAGGCGCGCGCGACACGCAAGCCAAGCTTATCTTCCTTCCTCCTTCACTCCTCCGTTCCGACCGCTGTTTCTCTCTCCTTCTATATATACGCGATGTAGGTATAGGCATAGTTCACGTACGCATCCTTGAAGCGCCGTTGCTTTTTCGGAGCACAAATTTTCCGTCGAATTTTCACGGCGTCTCTGTACGGCGCTACCGGCTGTCCTTGTCTTTAGTATTCATTTTTGCTTCCTCCGTTTTCGAAAGCTGACGCTCGTTCGCTTCATCGTCGACCTTCTCGCGTTATAAGTATGCGTACGCACTTATCGCTATCGCGTAGGTGGCGGATCAGAGCAAAGTGCAGTAGTGGATGCAGAGATATCCAGGCCGTTTTATCGGCTTTCAAAGCCGCGCCATCTTCATTTTTGAACAAAGCCAGGCGTTCGGCATTTGAACAACGTGCCGCCTGATGCTCGTGACGCTCTCCTCGTGTGTATACCTATATATACGCGCCGGCAGTGCCGAGCGTGCGACGTTGCCGGATCGCCTCGTCACGGATTTTTCTACCGCCGCTTCGGTGAGAATGTCCGCTCACGTCGGTGTGCAGCTCGACCAGGTTCCTGCCGCGCGTGTGAGTGTGCACGTATACCTGGTGCAGGTTATATGCGCGCACTTCCGTTGTGTATACCTGAATCGAACACCTCGCCTCGTGCGCTTGCTCACTGCGGAAAACAATGTTTAATATTGACGCTCGGCTAGGGTTACCATTGCCTCGTCGTTGCGATGTATAAGTTTCGCGAGAGCGAATTTTTCAAACCCAAGCCATTATATTACGCCTCGACGACGGCTATTTATAACTAGGACGTTTTATCGAAAAATGTCTCCTACTACACACGTCCTGAACGTTAACAACGTCGCGTAAGACTGATCATGATCATGAGCACATCCTTGCGCCGGAGTGCTGCTGCGTAATTGGCTGAAATTCAGCCTTGCAAGCTCATGTTTATCGGGAGATTTGCGAAAAAATCTCGTGTCGAAAGATGCTGCACGCGTGCGATTCGAGTCGGCAACAAAGACATTTTGTAGTTTCATAGTTTTGCGCAACGCGATATGGCGCTAGCTCAACAACGAGCAATGTTTTCATGAAAGTATTTAGCTCCGCCAAGCGGGGATACGCATCGCGACCGAAGCGTTGAATCACGGCCGTCTCGAACGTTCTAGAAATAGTGAAAATTGACCGCTAGATTACGAGCAAATGAAAAATCGTTCGAACAAAAGCATCGTGGAAAACTGTTCTCGAATGGTGTGTTCGTTCGTCCGGATGAGGCGAATAATTTTCGTCTTTTTTTCGGCGAATTTTCGAACGAGTATTCAAACCGCGTATCGTTCCGAGTCTTTGGGCAACGAGTGAAGGCGAGTGTAAAAAAATTTTTTTCAAAACCGCCCAAAAATGCCCTCGTTTAACGGGAAATTCAAAACGCGCGCCAACGCGCCGCTCACCGCGCGTACTACCGGCGGCGCCAACATCCGGCAACGCCGCTTTCTCGCACACAGTCTCGCGCGAGCCGGGCACGGACGCGCACCCACACCGGCGCGTTCTCGCGTTCACGTACACTGGCTTCGCTTCTGACCAGTTCGCCGCCTCTCTTCTCCTTCTCCCTCTCTTCCGCCGATGGATTCTCCGTCCTCGTCTACGTCAATGCCACTTCTCCACTTATCTGTGCGTATATTTTATACTTATGCGAGAGAGAAGCGAAATACAGGATTGAATTAATCAGCCATACGACGACGAATTTCAAGATGTCTCTCGGAAACTCGATGCGAATAAAAGAGCTGCGATTTCTTTTTTTTTTTTTCAGAGCTGTAGCAGCGACAACACGAAAACTGCCGCCGACGAGCTGGTTCGCGCGAGGTCATACCGTGCCGGTAAGTTTGAACGATAGTTTTTTTTGCCGTCCGAGATACCAAGATCGAGCTGCTCGTCTCCGCGGGCATGATGCATATTGGACGATGACGATTGTCATTACGTCGCAAACAGCCAATACGCTAGCGTCGAAGACGCCGAAAAAAAGGCGGCAAAACGAAGCACCGGCCGATGTCGGCCCTCCAATTTTCCGAGCGGCTTTCCTTCCCCCCGGAAAGCGAGGCCGGCGGCGGAAAAAATAATCTTCCCATTTATATCGGGCGCCCGAAAGCCAGGGAATCCCGCTCAAACGTGCGCACACAACGCGGTGGGTACAGTAGGAGCGAATCGAAAGCCACGGAGCGGTGGAGAAGCGGCACAACAGCCCGGCTCGGCTCGCTCTCCGCAGCCGCCGCGGTTCTCGGTTTCCCCTCGCCTGCAACCCCGCGCGCGCGCGCTTGCTTCCCCCTTCACCCCCTCGTTCTCTCTTGCTCATGCTCTCCACTCCAGCCCCCAGCGCCTTCCCCCCCAGTCCGCCCCTACGCCGCGCGCCTCGCTCTACAGCTGTCTCTGTCGCGCCGACTGGCCAGGCTGTAAGGGCGTCCTTGTCCCACGGGCCGCGAGACTCGGCGCTGGAGGGGAAGGACGCTCGGCTCTGCTGCTCGGGCATTTCGCCGGAAACCGACGCCGCGCACGGACCTCAAGCGACTCCACCAGTAGTCTCTCTCCCATCCGACTGTACGCTATTGTATACGTGTATAACCCCCCCCCACACACACACACGCACGCGTACGCACGCACACAGAGGCAGAGACAGAGACGCAGCTAGCCGTGGTAGAGAAGAGAGAGAGATCGCATCGCCGCGCCAGTTGACGGACGGCGGACTCTCAGAGCGGAGACACTCGCTGAGACGTACGGACAGATTGTTCCTCGCGCGGCCCGGACTGTACTGTACGCACTAGTCGTGTACACATACACTAGCCAGGCTACTATTCCTGCTACGCTCGACGACGTTCGCTCGTTGCTTCATCGAGACATTAACTCTCAACTCTCCCACACACACAACCAACCATGAGCACCAAGGAAAACAGCGGTGAGGTCGCCGTCGAGAAGGTGACGGAAAACGACAAGCCCAACGCGGACGCCAAGTGCGAGATCAAAGGCATCAAGAGGGCGGCAGAGGTGAGTCCCGTTCACTCTTCGATATTTTTTCTCGCTTTTTCTTCTCTCGCGCCGTCTCGAGTGCATAACACGCGCACGCATACTTACACACGGAGAGACGGAGCCGATCACGCTCGTCGCACGCGGTCCCGCGCGCGTGTCGACGCTTCGTCGTGCGCCCGCGTCGGCGCCGCGTGCCAGGTTCTGCAGGCTTTGCACTCCGGGTTGTTCACTCCAGAAGAGGACGAGCGCGCCGGCCGGCGGCGGCGGTGTGCGCGCGAGCTGCGACTCCATTTTCCCTCGGCGGCCGCCGCCGCCGCCGCCGCGCGCTTCTCTCTCGCGCGCCTCGTGTTCCTCTCGCGTGTTTGTCACGGCGCGTCCTCTTGATCAACTCTCTACTCTATCCTCGAGCTTGGCCGCGGAGTTGACAGTCGGGGGGCCCGAGAAAAATCAAAACGGAGCACGGGCTCTGCGTCCGGTCGGTCGGGGAAAAAATGGCGCTTCGAGCGCCATGAGGCAGCCACGAGCGAGAGAGACAGAGTGCAACGAGCGAGCGAGCGCGAAAACTGAAAATAATTGCATCGCTCTGGCTCTCTCTTCAAGCCGATCTCGAGCGTCTCCGTCCTCGGGACAGTCGGCGATTCGGAGCGGGTTTCCCGAGGGCGAACCTACTCCGTTCGGAGCAGCAGCAGCGTCGCGCCGCCGCCATGTGCTCTCTCCGGCCTCGGCACCGCGCTCCGTGCATCGGCCATTATCGCTTGCTTTTACTCTGGACTCGGCACGGTTCTCGCGACGAATCGACAGGGCGCAATATTCGACGCTGAAATCGATCCCCGGCAGCGTGCGTTCGCTCGTAATAATGGCGCGAACGTGTCCGGAAAGCGCGCGCGTTGGTAGAGTCCAAGGGACGCCGCCATTTTTCCCTCGCTGTCAGTATATGTATATAGCCGTGTGTGTGCGTGCGCGCACTGTACACCTCTAGCGGCGAGAGTGCGAGAGAGACGGAGCGAGTGTCCTTCGGACATGTATATAGCGGCTCTCGTGAAAAGCACCGAAGCTGGAGGGGACCGTACCCTCGCACTCGGTATCCTCCCGCGCATTTTTCCCCGAGAGTTTCGTCCATGCACGTTGTCTGTATGTACGCGTGTGTGTGTATACACGCGCGCGAGGCCGCAGCGCCGTGGCGCTCCATTATGGCCGACTGTTCTACGCTACTGCTGCAGCCTATATAAGAGTACATAGAGAGCAACGCCGCGCGGCTTCGCCGTATCATCATCTCTCTCTCTCTCTCTCCCTCTCTCTCTCTCTCTCTCTCTCCCGGCGGCTCTGCAATTGATCGATAATGTATGCAAGATTAACACATTAATCACGGATATGTATATACAACGTGTGTAGAGGACGAGCGAGAATGGATGCAGCAGCATCGGCTTCTTCCTCGCGTAAGAATTGTTTACGAAACGACGCCGCTTCGCTCCCACTACTCTTCTCGCGCGGAGTATAGTAGTGTAGCGTGCGCGCGACGACGACGCCGCCATGTCTCTTTCTCGCGCGCGCGTTCCCTTCTCGTAAAGGTAGAGAGCCGCTACGAACCTTCGAGAAAACATCGCGCGGTTTTTCCACGCTCGGCTTTTCCGCCGTTGCGCGTCGGAGTCTTTGCTTCTCCGTATATACGAGGGGATGAGGGAGAGTATAAGAGCCGGCATCCGACGTGCGCCGCCGGCAGCATTTCCCTCCGAAATCCGCCGGTCAATTCGCGCGCTCGCCTCTCTCTCTCTCCCTCCCTTATTCTCGCCCTGTCTCTTTCTCTCTCCCTCGAGTGTGCAGGAGAGTATAGAGGGAAGCGCGCGCGCGCGCGTCACGTGGCCCGCGCCTCGACTTTCTTTTCGAACTGTCCTCTCTCGTTAGTTCGTAGCTTCTCGCGTAATCGATATACAGAGTCGCCTTCTGTTTCTCTCTCCCGCTCTAGCGCTGCTTATTAGTGCTTATAGTTTGTTTGGCTAGACTAGACGCCTATGTACGTACGTGCATTATGCGCAACTTGACACTCGCTCGCGGCGTTGATCGATTTCGGAGCGTAAGAAACGCGAGCGTGCCCCCCCCCCCCCCGTTCACGCCCGCTCTGTCCAAGATTCCGATAATTTGTAAATACGCGCCCGGATGTGTGTGCGTGTGTGTATATTGTTGGAGAGTAGTCACCGCGGAGCTAGTTGCCGTTTCCACCGCCAGAGCGTCGGTAATAATATACAACGCATCGCGCGCGCGAGCCGCGACGATGTCATGTGTGCGGGTCGCGCCGATGTTGTCGCTCTCGTCAAACTATGGCGGCGTCGCGCTCTCTTTTTTTTACCCGCCGCCTCGTTACAGACACACTGCACTCGACGTGTATCTCTCTTATCTCGCTTCTCTTGCTCCGAAAAAAGGGATGGATCCTCTCGCCGATAGAGAGCGTCATCGTTATAGTAGGAGCCCCAGAGATAAACATGCGTGTAAAAGACACATGCGCGAAGTCAGGCCGGTATGGAGGGGCGAACGTTATCTCTCTTTGAGAAAGGAAAGGAGGCGCTCGTTACGTGATATTCGTGGAATAACGGCCATGTTTCTCGTTCGTATGTAAGTGTACGTGTGTCGGACACGTCCATTCGCGTTTTCGTCGATTCTCAATGAGGCGAACACGGTAGGAAGATGCGGATCGATGGCCTCGATTAGACTCGGGCTGCGCGCGAACGACATTGTCGCCAGCACCTAATTACCCAGCTCCCGAGGCGCCACCCTCGAGTTCCTTATTTATTTACGTTCTCCTGCGTTTTTTGCCGCCTCTCGCTGCCAGGCCAATCGATAGGATCGAGGCTATTATTACACACGTGTGCGCCGCGCCGGTTTTCGGCTCCGCGCGCGCACGCCGCGCCGGTGAATTACAGAGATAGCGATAGACGACTCTTCTCTCTGGGTTATCTGCCGCGGGGACCTTGTTATTGGCAATGGCTCGTTCTGATATATAGTCGAAGGCGACGCCACTGTCGGTTTCCTATAAGCGAACGGATTCTGAGGTGATTCGATTGATTTCAGAAATGGAGGGAGGTTAAAGCTCTTTTCGGATGCTGTCGTCCCGTGCTCCGAAAAGACGTTCGGAGAAAGAAGAAAATACCGTATCCGGAACGAGCGGTCTGGAAAAGGTGGCAGCACCGAGTCTTACAAGGCGATCGCGCGGCAAATTTGAATTCCAGATATTAACCTCACGTTTGTCTTCGCCTCGAACGAGCATTTGAGTATTCTGACGCAACACCTGCTTTCTAACGTCGACTCTTTGTACACCGTGAATTCCATTCGCTTCTCCGAAATCCATCGAATTATTCATAGAGGTTTCGGATCGTTCTGTGTACAGAGCGTGAGCTGCTTGTCTCATAAATTGTCTCGGAGAAAAGTCTCATATCCTAAGCGCTTTTCGATACACAGACGCTTTTCATCCGCACGAAAGGGAAAAGCATGAGAAACGGTTCGAATAAATTACGCATAATCGACTCACACACGCACGCGTCGCTAGGAAAATTCCTCCTTTCTCAAGATATACCTGCAGCTGCATAATACAGGACATCGCTGTCTCTTAATCCGCCGTTTGTAATTGAATCTCCCGTTTCGAATTAAGCTGCGACGAAAATAGCTCGGCGCGCTCTCGAAAAAAGCGCGCGATAAGCGATAAAAAATCTCGACGCGCGATAACGGAAAAAAATCCGAGTCACAACTAATTCATTTTTTTTTCTTTATCGGGAGCACAAGTATAGTGCTGGGGCAATTGCATGATGTAGCTTCGCTCGAGAGCCATCGAGTGTATACTGTTTCCAAGAGAGAACTACTCGTGGTACTTTCCCGCCGCCAGTAGCCGGTTGCAGCACCTGCTTCACGCGCTGATTCTCCGAGCTGGAATAAATCAGCATTTTCACGGGTATCGAAATTTTCCGTCTACAGCCTCTGCTGTATGCATAGAGGGAGGAACAAAAGACTCGAATAATCAAGCTCCTCGCGGGCGTAACAGACCGTCACGGCTTGACCGTCAGGCTCGAGACCATCTGTATACGTACACTTGCGTGGAAGCTTTACGCCCTCTGCGATGCTTTCTCCCATGCTACACCGTTCCCTACACTCGTCCTGCAGACTTGCCCCTCGACTCGCGTTCCTCCCCTCTTCCTCATCTTGATCGCGAGCGAGCGAGAGAGAGAGAGAGAGAGAGAAGCTCCGCTCGCGCTATGTGTCTCTCCTTTTTCACCTCGTTGCGAGTGCTCTAGAAGGTGCACACGTTGTACGCGCAGGCTCGAGCCGGCTTTTGTGCATCGCGAGGGGAAGCCGGTTCGCCTATGCGTGCGCGTCTCTCTTTCTCCGGCCTTAACCGCGACTCTCTTTCCTCCTTCCTTCCTCTCTTCCTTTTCTGTCTGATGCCGGCGTGTACGCGTGCACGCGAGAACCTTTGTCGCCGCTGCAGCAGCTCCGACTTCTGTCGGATTCATCGCTGCCGTACGTGTGTGCGGTGTGTGATCGATTTTCCCGCTGAACCGAATTCTCGCGGAGTCGTTCGTTTTGGCGGGCAGGGGCGATCCCGCGCCGGCAAAGGGTAGCGTCAGCTGCCCCCACCGAAAAACCGCCGCTCGCTCGCTCTCTCATCGGCTTCGCGCCCCCGTTGCTATAGCGCGTGTATAACGTACGTACGTTCGTTGCTTCCTGCTCGATCTTTATAATCCTTCATGCGCAGAACCGAATCGTCTCTGTGTGTGTGTGTGTGTGTGTGTATGTCGTGCATGCTCGACGAGTTACGTTTTACTCTATTTTCGTATGCGTTGATGGAAATACTGATGCATTGATTTGCTTTGCAGGAGAAGAATGACGAGCCCAAGAAACAGAAGAAGGAGGAGAACGGTGACGGAGAGATAGAGGAAGAGGAAGTCGACGACGAAGTTGACAATGAAGAGGAGGAAGTCGAAGACGGAGATGATGACGAAGACGAGGAAGATATCCCAGAAGGAGAGGACGACCTCGACGAAGGTGAGGATCTTTTCAAATATGCACATTCAATTTTGATTAGTCTAGGATGAAAGAGATTATTCGAGATCTAACGTTTTGGTTTCTTTTCGCTCTCTCAGAGGATGACGAGGAAGACGCGGAAGCCGAGGCAGAGGGTGAGGTAGACGACGAGGAGGATGACGCATAATGAAGAAGCGGAGAGCCGCGTGTAAGTAAGAAGGGAGGCGGAGGAGCCCGACGGTGTGCCCGCAACCTCGTCGTCGTCGCAGCCGTCGTTCGTCGGCAGTCCTCTCGAGCAAGACACTTACTCTCATATTGAGTGGTTTGGTAGCACACCAACGTTGTTGACGACACCTGTCGGACGATCTCCTCCCGATCTCTGCAAACCTAACAGCAACAACAAAACAACAGCAACAGCAACAACGTCGTTGACACCTTGCCGGAGTTGCGTCGGGCCGACACATATAATATATATACATATATATAGACCCCCCCTATCATTCTCCCCCCTCACACATCTATACATATAATACGACAGCGAGCGTAAGCGAGAGAGAGTTAGAGTATGAGAGAGGAGTAGTAGCGAATTTTTATTAGAAGAAAATTCCCAACCACCTTCCCACCCTTGCATCTTCCCGTTGATTCTTGATTAATTTCCCTCCCTATATCGTCGGTCTCGGCGCCCACGCAATTCTGGCCTCCTAGCCTTCACCAAATACTTGCTAGGTCGTTTGACGGATAAAGAAAAAGCTATAAGTTCGCCCCTTCCTCCGTAAAGACACGAAAGATCAAGAAATATGTTAAGGCCCATCTGGTCGCTATTTACATTTTTTTTAAACAGAAACTCTATTTGTAATAATTTTCGTTCGCCTCCAATGGTCGACGGAAATTACTATTACTACTACTACGTTCACAAATGTTTTCTTTTTTATAAACGACAAAAGCAGCAACCGCAGCAGCAACAAAAAAAGAATACAGCAAAGGAAAAAAATGTTAAGCAAACAGCAATGCATATTGTACCCTCGTCATCTTGTATGTCTATCTTTCACACACACGCCGAACTTAACTTTTGAATTGTCTCCTGCATTTTTGTCGAACCTCCGTCTACGGTGGATCTATCGTTTTCTTTTTGTCCAAGCCAACTCGTCGAACGCAACTTGAAAAATCTGGTATTTGCCGTCATCTAGCTTTTCTTCGCGGGACAGTTTTGTAACGAAAACTTATTTAAGATGTAAGGAAAAAAGCTCTATTGTATTTAAATAGTGTAAAATGGACATTTGTGGGTGATGATTTTTTTTTATATTTGAAAATCAATTTTGCGTTTGTAGTTCAACGAATGTCTCTCACCTAGTGCGCGCGTGACTGAGTTTTTCTTTTTTTTTCTCAAAAAATCGTTCTTATCTTCTCTTTCCGTTTATGGTCAATTGTCGGATTATCGACAAAATGGTATGTGTAATTAAACGATTGAAGGAAAAAATACATGGGAAAGCGAACACACGCGCGAACATTAAATAAATTTGATAATCTTGGTGTAATGTCGGCGGACAGGTTACCGAATGGTGCATGCATATTTAACATTATAAATGAGATAATAAAGAGTTTTTTAATTTGAATGAAATTATGTTGAAACAATAAGCAACGTAACAGTCGATATGTAGTGAACATTGGTACTTTGAAAACTGTGCTCACCTGTCTGCCGATCACCAATTGAATGTTTTAAATGCGATGCTCGCGCCTGGTAGTGTGGATGAGTAATGTATGACTTTAACATTGCATAATAATTATACATAGCATGTATAAAGTTATGGAATAAGAAACAGTTTTATTATTAACGCTAATAATTGTAAACGTAATGCGGAGAGGTTGTTATACACACTTTTAGACACTTGGGCATATTTCAGAATCGGGGGGAGAGAGATTGATGCGTCGGCGAACTCGCAACAAATGATCATGATAAAATAATGATGCAATTTATAGCAAAGTATAAAACTGTATTTTCATGAGAGACTCCGCATGATGAACTTACCTTGTTTTTCTTTTTTTATTGTCCGAGACTAAAGAAAATAATGATTTTTTTCGAAACGCATATATTTACTTGTTAATTGTGATTGTAATACCCATCCATCAGTAAACGAGAGAGACGATTGGAATGTTCTATTGTATATTTTCTGACGAACTGCAATGTATAAAAAAATAACAGCGATGTTATGGACGTATGAAATTGTGTATTAAAATGAAATTTCACGAAGAAAACATTGATTAATGAATGGAGTATGATAAAAAAAGAAAATACAGATAAAAAAAATATACGCGACGAAGTTCGAAGATCCCACGAGAACTCTCCCTGTTTCGAGCGTAATTTTTCCAGTTGTAAGCGTATAATACACATGCGTGTATTACGCTATCGAATTGTATACTTTTTATTTAAATGTGCGACAAGTAAGAGTATATATAGAGCGCGCGCGAACATTTAAAATAAAGAAAAACGATGCAGTCATTTATTTTTTTTTATTTTTCTCGTTTTTGTATGCTTTTTTACACAGTTGGTGATCAGCGTCCGCGCGCGCGCGTCCGAACGTCCGACGAATTTTTATTTTACCAAAAGCCGCGAATGCGTCGCGCTTAGGAGCGCCGATTATACTTATACAATATTTTTCTCCAGCATAAGTAGTAGACCGGAATTATCAAAGAGAAAAGCTCGAGTTGATTTTCAATAACGCAAAATGGGGAAAAAACGAGAGAAAAATCGTCTTTATACTCTCGAGGGTCGCCGAGCGAATCGTTTCGATTAAGCAAACTCAGCTTCCCTCGACGGCGCTCGAGCCATTCAATCGTTTTCCCAAATAAATAGGTAAGACATGAGAGATAAGGTCACCGCGCTCCTATCAGCGACGAGCATTATGAAAGCACATAATCGCGAGCAAGCAAGAGTTAAAACGAAAATTCGTCCCGTCGTCGAATTTATATATTCTCTTTATATATTACCTCCTTTCGCACCGAATCCGACTGGGCGACCAGTGTATTAATTATTATATAAATAATATGATAAAATGGCGCAATCGACATGAAATCAATTGACGAATTTATATACATCGGATATTATGAATGAAATGAATAATAAAAAAATTTTTTCAACAAAAAAAGAGAAATGATAATATGCGAACAAAGCAGTGGAAACATATGCAAAAAAAATATGGGTGATGAGACATTGCGGTTACGATACCATTGTACCATAGCTGCATAATTAAATAAAAGTAACGATAATTCGAACGCGAGAGGATGTGTGCCCCACGTTTTAATGTACAAATATTTTCGAAGATGGTAGTTAAATAAAGCGCAGTTAGATCGGAAGACGAATCCATTCGTTCCCGTGAGTATATAACTAGCTATTGGCTTATTGTCTTTATTCATATATGTCATTCAATGTTTTCACATATACAAACCATCGGGCATAGAAAGAAAAATTCATTCACGCTTTAGTTCTGATTTTGGCACGCGCAAATGCTGCATTTTTCGAAACCGATTTTTAATACGTATTATAGTGTGCAGCATTTTCATGTGTCAAAATTGAACGATAATCCTAGACACAGCATACGCAACAAAAGAAGGAAATCCTATGGCACTCTCGACCTCGTTTGTTGAACGCACGTTCCTCGAAAATGCCAATGAAAAGCTCAAATAATGGCAGCATACTCGTACGGCATAATGTGCAACAGAAGCGGAATCAGCATCGCACTGCGCTATTACGTAATCGCGAATGGAGGAATATAAAACGAAGGCAAGCGCCGATCAGTCGCCGGGAGCGAGCTTATTGTGGGAGTTACTCGGAAAAAGCTCAATCTATTATAATAATGGGTTTGTTTAATGGAATATTTACTAGATTTTTTTCTCATTTTTCGCCTATAGGTGATTTATTTCCGTTTTTGGTGTAGATTGAAATATTATTGTAGCATATACGATGCTTATTTTTCAATGCTTTTATTTGTCGTGTTTACATGCGAAGTAGAACTCATCAGTTTGATTATATTTTATATTGATTTATTAACTTAAAAAGGTATACTAGTTATTTTCCACTATTTACAATGACCCACTGACCGACGCCGGCCTCGCTCCCTAATAAAAAAATCGAACATGTTCTACGCAAGTAAACGCGAGATAATAATAGGGAAGTTATAACGACGAAGCTCACGCAGTCGAGATGCTTCGATTAGAAGCATCTACTTGATTCGCTACACGTTTATAATTTATTCCCTTTCTTTTTTCGCTCCCACCACGCCTTATGCAGTTATTAATAGGTATATATATATATATATATACATTGTCGAGTTCCCTCTGATATGCGACTCCCACACGTTACACCGGCGACTGTCCGGTCTTGCGGTAAATTTTTTTTTACTGTCTGCGGTGATTTGATATACTTCTATAGATTTTCATTGAAATAATATACTTCGTAAAGACTTGTTCATTTTGCTATCAGCGTATAAATAGAAAAATATCGATTACGGTGAATATATAGAAACCGAAAGATATTTTAGAACAAATTTGAATATAGTTGATTGCCTTATCGTTTTTTGATGGTTTTTGATACTGTATTAAAGCCATGCGTTTTTTCCACCTCAGTATGAAATTTTCAGCTTTATTTCATGTACACGAGAAAACGGGAAGCTCCAGCGGGAAGAGGAATCGATGTTTACCCTCCCCCTTTCGCGTTTAAGTTTGCGGCTCCAGCTCATGTAGGACTTGCAAGCTGCTTCCGCAATGTGACGGTTAACATAAGTATTTTTCAACAATTGTCCTAATTGTTTTTATTTATAAGTTTCAACCATAATGCAATTTATTCTTTAGGTTTTCTAAAAACAATGATATTGTTGATCTGTTAAATACGCTTTCTATTTCTTGCATAACAGTTTACGGGTACCATTCGGATGTGTAGCAGACTCACCATAAGTGGGACAGTTCTATGTGATTTCGGTGCACTTTAAAGAAAATGCTTTAAATAACTAGAAGGATCTATGATCAATAAATAGCCGATTTCTCATTTAATAATATACTTAATTTTTTATTTCTTAACTAAATTAAAACATACAGATTAAAATCATCTTATTTATTTTTGTTCTTACATAAATTTCGACCTCATATATATAGATATATATATATACTTCTTCTATGTACGTAAAACACTCGAAAATTTATTTCTTGTCTTTTTTTTCGTAAAATAACTTTTTTGCAAGAATAAAAAAATATCGTTTTATGCGCATAGATAAATTCAAGTATTACAGTGCACACGTTTGTATCGTGTTATACGGTACTCCAATATTATCGCGTGAACAAATAAAAAATATACATCTTATTCGTAATAGTATTATATAGTATAAAAATCCTTTTGCGTTATAAATCTCAATGTCTGTATCGAAAATATAAACGGCTTTTTTCTAATCTGTGCTATTGAGGAGCTATTTGGCGTATCAAACGTGTTTAGAATTTGTGAAAAGTTCGTTTCTTAGAAATGCGTTGTACTTTTTCTGAAGGCATATACACTCGATACTAACAATAATTAACGATAAAATGCTGTAAAACATATTATATATGTTTGCTCGATAACACATTGATATCACAAATTCAACAATAATTATTCAGAGCCCTGAGAGTGTATATATAATATATTTCTGGACTCGGTCATGGTACGTATAAATCTATAAACTGCGTATCGGTATTTTTTTATTAGGTATATTCAACTTGACTCAAAACTGTAGAAATTGCAGCAATCGGAAGACGAAGGTGACAAGAAACGCGCACGTGAAGTCACAAAAGTTATGTAAAAATATTGTAATAAATGTCTAAAACATCACAAACGTGTGTATACAAACACGACAATAACATGTAAGCTCTACATGCTACACTATGTTTCTCGTATAAAACCTCGGCACAAGGTTCTGGTACTAAAAAGCTTCAACAAATCGTAGTATTAAAATCATAAAACTTGAGCTTGAGTAAGAAGCAAACGCGATTGCTTAATTCATCATGATAGAACCACTCAGATCATAAAAACGGCGAGCAAATATCGAACAACAATTCAGTTAAAAGGAAACGATTCTACACGAAGCTTCGTTTTTTTGAAATATTTTACTTGCAGAGTCGAAATGCACTGCTCAATCTTTCTCTCCGCACGCAATGCGTTCTTGGCGAATTCACAAACGCGACTGTCATCAATTTCCTTTCATCACAGGGCTTTCGATCCATAACCGAAATCTCATTTCAGCAGTACAATTGGCGTCACATAGTTCTGAGCACACGATAATTTTGTTTACACACATAGCCGGGAACGAGGAATATTTTCCAAACTCTTTCTCTTCGCGATTCTTGATCTTAAAGCTATTTCAATTGTACTTGGAACGTTTGTTAATTATCTTTTTGTCTTCATTGCATTTTTCAAATCACGTCGTCTCTCGTCGGCTTGTACATGTTGTTCAGCGAGCACAGCTCCTGAATGGTGTTCCTTGTCAGCTTGGTAAAGCTGTCAGTCATTCCTGTCTCGTCAACAGTATTGCCCGCTGCCTCGGTTCCGTTTACTGCCTCCTGAAAAGCGTTAATTTTTGTAAGTAACATTACACCACGGACTTTCAAACGCTCTCTATTACGGAAGAATGCCAAGCTTACTTTTACAATATCAGAAATATTCAGGGAATTCAAATCGACATTGTCCAGTTGCGAGAAGCTCAAATCCGGAAAATCTTGCTGTGGTTGGTTATCATCCATGACGTTGCCGATGTTTATTGCATTTCCGATCGCATCGGATATAATACCTGGGCAAAAAAAAGTATCCATTAGAAATGCAATATATTGAAATATTCAGTTTGTCATACAATGACACTCACTTGCATCGCCGAGTAGGAAGTTGCTCTTCGGCGGCTCAGGTGCTATGTTTGCAACCATTGGGTCCTGAATTAACAGTGGCGAGGGCGATCCTTGTTGTATCATTATCGGCTGCAGCTGAGATCGCAGATTTTGCTGAGGAGGTGGTATGTTGTACATTGCTGTACATTCCATCGGGGACGGCGTGGGCCTTGGAGAGTTGATAGGCCTGCAAACGAGTAGAACGATATTTTTATAGTTTATATTAATATTCATTTTTTAGCGATCTTTAAAAAGAATTGATTAGTTTTCTTACCGTAGTCCAGTTCCTTGAAACATGGGTGGCGAAGTTGCCATCTGAGGTCCTCCAAACGGAGAGAGTCGGTCTGCTGGCTCGATTTTCACTGGCTGGAGGATGTTGTAATTAAATTGAGGCATTTGTTTCAGCAGTCCCGCTTCTAGAAATACGATTGCACATTATTTTAATCGTTCTTTAAACATAAATTTAAATAAATAGATTTACAGGACGTTCGGGTTAATTAAAATACAAACACCACAGAGAGTAATAGTAAAAAGTGTTGTTACAGTGTGAGACATGCATGATGATATGATTACCAGTAAAAATCATGTGCTGGTAATAATAGCTATTGTTATAATCTTAGAATACTGAAAGCCATGATACAAAGAGTGTAAGTGCTTCGAGGGTTCGGGCTAACGCAAAATTTCAAAGCCTTAAGTTTTATGTAGCAAAGCACGAAAATCACACGATTGCATCGTACCTGAAGGTCCGTATGTGCGACATGTTGAATCTGAAATTCGTCGATCGACAAACAAAACTCTATAGGGAAAACATTGAGATCACCATATAATGAAAAGAAGAAAGTAAATGTGTATGTATATACATATATTGTTCATATAATCGTTTGATACAATTTATATATATATATAATAATAATAATGTTCTCTGTGTGTGTATATATATACATATATATATATCATAAAAATTCAGCGACATATTTCATTCATCATTAAAACCGTATCTTAAAAATATTGCACATCTGATGCACTTCGGTATATTGCAATGCTGTTTTCGCGCTAAGATGGCATTCAATTTTTCAAAAAGCACAAAGAGTCGAGGATTGCACTGAAAAAAGGCACTCGATCTCGTTTTACAAGGCAAAAGTTGATGCATTTCAAATGACTAGTTTTCGTTCTTTTTGGTTTGAAAAAGACGTACAAGCCCTCTTCCAAGATTATACACAAGTTTTTTTTTTCTCTTAAAATGCATTCTTAAAAAAGTACAAAATATTGAGGATCGTTATTGTATCATGTATGCCGCCACCTACTGCAAAGTGTCACAAAAATAGTTGCGTCCAGCTTAAGTTTACTATGACGAGCATATTTGTCAAATTACAACAACCTTCGCACCACTGTAGTACACAAGTTTTGTACTACCTCACAATGCATAATGATATAACGTTTATACAATGTTCACGAGAATCAACGTCAACTCATTCGAACTGTACATTGAAAGTAACTTTTTTTTTATCAAAAATACTTATTGATGCATTATATTTTGATAATGTTGAATGGCACAGTACTGCAAATGGTTAAACTCTATATTACAATGCAATATGAACGTTATGGACATGATGATTTCTCTGCAATACGTATAGCATGAAAAGTTTGTTAGTAGACAGTGAACAAATGGACTACTTACCTTAACCTTTTATTTAACAATAAAACATTAATAATCAGATAAGTGACGTTGATTCTAGGACAAAGTTAACAATAATATTCCAAAAAATGAGAAAATGTGATGGATATACAAGACGCTACCGACACCGTTTAAACCCAGTCAAAGTGAATCATTCAATATATAAAATATGTAGAGAGAAAAGCAAAAGGATGCTCTGAACTGTGTACGAATACTCACGTTTTTCAGCCTCGGCTTGCACGTGCCTCAACACATACGCATTCGGGCTGTTATTGAATTTCTGTCGCTTTCGCCTTAACGAATCGGGATCATCTACGAACGGTGAAACGTTAACGATTTTTGAAGAAAAAAAAATATTGTGTCGCTCTTTATACGACTGAATATTTTTACTGCTTAACGTGATTTGGATATAATGGAGCAAATCATACTTCAATCTCGAATATTTTTAGGCACAACTTAAAAATTTGAGCTAGTAATCTATTTGCGTTCCATTATGTCCGAGCTGCGTACAATAAATATCGAGCGATGACTCTCTTTATTTCGTGGTGTCGACTTGTACCCGTCGATGGCAATTAAAAAACGCTGTACGCGAAATATCTGACGCAAGCGCTTGAAAAACCAACGGATAAAGCCTTAAACAAATCTACATCGCTGTAGCAAAAATGCAAGGTAATATTCCCAAATAACAATTAAAAAATCAATCGACCCGCGCAGGTATTCGTGGCGTCGAGAGCTTTAATCGCGTAGATAGCGATTGAAAATGGATACAAAAAACTTAACAATAATCATGCACTTCGGTCTTAACATAATGCTTTGAATAAATATATAATTTTGAATATATTTATCAGCTCTTTTTTAAATTTAAAGCTATACTTTTTGGCAAAAGAGATAAAAAATTATGTAAAGATCGACTAGATTACAAATAATACGCATCATCAAAACTCAGGCCTAGCTATAGGATAACATTGGCTTTTAAGTACGTTTACTTTTCCAATGAGTAATATTCTTGGACGCGATACAAAGTACAAATATACCCTTGGGGTCAAAGTTTGCATATGATTGTATAGTTTCTATTTGCGCGTATATATTAATTTTGTACCATATTTTAAAATATAATATTTGTCATCTGAAAAATATTAAAGCTTCAACCTCAAGGGTCTGACAATCTTTGGTAAATAGAGTATACAAAGAACTCTCGCACAAAAGAACAAAAGCCTATACAATATTCAAGGAACAAATTTTCATGCCTCTTGTGTAGACATAGTAGCTTTGAAAGACTACCTAGTATAGGTCAATCACAATTTTGAAATATATAGGCATACAAGAGTACTTCAGTTTTCTTGTTATGAAAGAAATCCCGAGCCTAAGCTTTAGATTCGGAAGCACTCTTTTCATATTATCAATATGGCAGTAAGACAAAAGTCACTTCAACTCTGCATAAGTATTTTCACTCGTTTCAGCTTTAAAGATAAAGGTTTTCTACTGTCCTATAGCTTTCTAAATAAATATGCAGAATAAAAATCTCCAACAAATAGACAGCAGTATGAGAAGTAGCGTGGTAAGGTCATACTTTTGCAAGTGAGTCATCATTTCTTCGAAATCTCTGCAAAAATTGACGCATGACCGTTTTTAGTTACTTCTCAGACTGCCAAAAGTCAGCAATACAATTTCTTCAAATAAGAGCCAACAGCCCGACTCTGACCAATACAACTTCTAACTCTAAATTTACTGCGAAAACACAAGCTCTCTAGGCCTTCTCCATAATTTTTCCTCCCTCCACTGGGCTGTAGTAAAACGACATTTCGTCAAACTCCGAAGCAGTTGCTCTCGGCGCCATAGCCGTGTACAGTGCATAGTGCTCTGCCTCAGTCAACTCTGCCCCGTACGGTGGCGTTATCTGTCCAGATTCCAGCTGTAATTCCAGCCCTACCTCCATACTCTTAGCACTGGCAGCAAGCGGTGCCCTTACCAAGCCCGGCAGGCTCGTCGTCGAGGAAACGATGTTCTCTTTCTTGGGCTTCTTTGCGAACAACTTGGAAAAGATTCCGGGCTTGTTCTGTTTTGGCAAACTGCCGAATTTGTTCGGCGGAGTTGGCAAATTTTTCTGGGGTGCCGTTGACTGGGTTTCTTGCTCAGTGATGGTCTGACTAGAAGCTCGAGGTAGGACTGGCATCGATGGAGTTTTTCGTATGCGTTTCGGAGGCAGAGGAGGCAGCGGTCCTTCTGGACCTAAGGTCACATCGCGTTTCATTCGAGCTACCGGAGGTGGAGGTCTAGGTGGTGGCACGTCTTCGGCAGGTGAAACATTATTGTTGCTGATTGCTATTATAGGACTGGGCACAGTGGTGTCAGGCAAAGGTGTAGCTGCGGCAGTAGCTGAGTCCGTGATTTCTTTTTCGGTCAGTGGTCTACGTACCACCTTCACCCAGACCGGATTCTTCATGGCCATCTGCATGCTCGTATAGGTCATATTGTCCGGCACGTCCGGTTCTGGCACCTTGCTGCATCCGTTCTCCTCCAATATCTGGGATTGCTGCTGTTCGTGAATCAGCTTGGCGTGGGTGTCCTCATAGATCTTGTCAAGCAGCTCATCCAGCGACTTGTCACCGTTGCTTTGGGTCGTGTCCATGATCAAGTCATCTGGCTGTTGTTGCAGCTCGTTCATCTCCTTGTCAACCTCTTGGCTCTTCTCCACCCACTTGCCTACTTCGCTGTAATCATACCAGTCGGTTTTACCTTTGGCTCCGAGCTCACCGTTGACCAAACCGTTGTGCTGTATCTCCGGAACGATAGTAACGCTTTTTTCGGGAACGATGGTCTTGTCATCGTCGTTGATTGTCACAACCTCGTTCTCGTTCTCAACGTCTCTCGCAGACGATTCGTCATTCTTGACGAATCCCTGCGAGTTCCTCCTAACATTGTAAATATCATTGAGCGCCCGGAGGGCCGAGAGCTTGCTGTACGCGCGTTTGACTTCCTCGCTGTTCTGTTCGTTGTTGTTATTGTTGAATTCGTCGATGAGCCGGGGCCTCGAGGCCGCCAACTGCTGTTCGTACGCAATAACGCGGTTGAGGGTCGTCGCCAAGTCGCTCGGGTCACTGGCCTTCCTAACACTACCGTTAAAGCTCGCGCTCTGATTAATTCTATGGATGCTTTGAGTCAAGGCCAGCGACTTGCGCAGCGACCAGATACGCTCGCTCCTACCTAATCCCAGGGGCAGCAGCTGGAAGGGTAGCGCCTCGCTCACAGCACCGTCTGATGGTCGCCGCAACTGGATGAACGCTTGCACCGGCTGGTCCACCTGATGCGTCATGTAGCTCGGCGTTCGGAAAGATATGGCCACCTGCAAGTTGACGTTGAGTTTATAGCGATTTGTACAATGTACTCGTGTGATGGACAGTCGAGTATCATAATTTCCAAACATTATTAAAGCTTACAAATATTCTAATCAAAACAAACCGTTCGTTAGGTATTTTATCGAAAGCGTGTATAACCATGTTGGTCAGCATTTCTATGTCATCGTTATTTTAGAAACATTACAAGCAGTACTCTTTTGGCACGAAACTGAGGTCGACATTCCCGACGTGCTCCAAATCGTTGGCGCGCACTACGCCGCGATATTGGGATTTAACACTCTTGTATCGAATTCCGAAACGGAAGCTCACCTGTTTGTGGACGTGTGTAGGCTGGAAATCGCCTTTTCCTTCCCAGCATGTTTGTCCATCTCGCTCCTCGAAGAATCTCACCTCGATGTCCTCTTTGGCGACTTTTTCGCAGAGTAGCACCATCTCCGTGCCGCCGGCCACCGAAGCGCTACAGTGGCTGAGCTTGCATATCACGAGGTCGGACATTGCCTCTGCAAAGTTCCAAACGTTATTTCTTAGTAAAGAGACTTTAGATCACCGAGTTGAATTATTTGAGATTTTGTACGCAAGTATGCACGCGTAAACCGAGAGCAAATATAAATATAAATTTGATAAAATGCGCGCGTCATTTTTTTCTTATCTGAGTGATGCAACGGGTACTGGATACAATTTTCAAGACTTTTTTTGTCGAGTGCCGAGTATTTCGGCGGTTTCGAATTATCTCTCTGATAACGACAAGAGCTACCGAAAATTTTGAAAGTACTACTAAATTGTAGTAGAAGCTTCGTTTTGTTTTTAAGTATAGAAAATGCTGTCAACGTACTTTTGTCGTAGATAGGTTCCGAGACAACGGGCTGCAGGGGCACCGTGAACTTTCCTTTCTCCTGTCCCTCGACGAATACTTGGAAACACAGTCTCACGGCATTGAGATCGATGCTCGTCGGCTGGCGCTTGTGATCAAAACCAGCTGGAAAAATGCATCAAGATCGTATTTCAGTATTCCATCAAGTACATTAGATAAAACGCGGAAGAGACCATAAAATACTCACTTCGGAAAGGGTCGACTCTGTTCTCCTCCCTGAGCCTGAGGGCCTCCTCGATGTCTTTCCTCTTGACGCACTGTATGCCGAGCTTGTCGAAGGAAACGGTCATGTTTTCCGAGGGAACTTCAACCGTGCAAACACCCCGTCTGCAGACCTCCTTACCCACGAGGTTGTGCGGATGTGGCCGGTAGGGCAAGTCTTTCGTCACGCACGACACCACCACGATAGCTCGACCTTTGTATCCCACAATCTGTTGAGATTCAAAACTCGCATTAGTCTCTCTATAAGTACGTTTGGTCCATTTTATTCGTTATCTATATACTCACGCGAATTGTGGGAAAAGTCTTGTTCTCCGGTGTGCTGCTGACGCCGGGTATGCTACCGGCTGATCTGCCCTCGCACTCGTATCTGAATCTCAGGGCCTTACTGGCCGGTTGCTCGACGATCTCGACGTAAGGTCCAGTCCTCGAGCGCGTGTCCATACGGCTTCGTCCCGTTGTCTGCATCATCTCGATGTCTCCGCGATTTCTCTCCCCGAAACTCGGGTCTGCCGTCTCGATCGCGTCCACTGCAAGGTCGCACGAAAAAAAGTTGCGTTAATCGCGTGTACTCGTACGTGTACTCGTTTGCAGTGATACAATGTGAGGCATGTGCGTAGCGGTAATTTTGTTGTTGTTGCTGTTGTTGTTGCTGTTGTTGGCTGATCACGTTTGTTAAGTGCAATGTTTTGATGCGTCGGTTAATTTATATATATATATAGAGATTATTATTGATAATGCTTTTTGTTGAAGTCTACCTGAAACGCGCTCGATACTCGCGCAATACACGCAGCCCTGCGCTTTGGGAATATTGTCGTGTAGGTTTAAGTGTGCGGGAATGTGGTGCGAAGCTTGCGAATTTTAGGTTCGAGATAGTACTGTTTGTCGGGTGTTTAAAGCCTCGCACGCTCAAACAAAAATATGACCTACAAAAATATATTAGTTTTTTATATTCATGATAATCACAGACACAGACACAGACACACACACACACACACACACACAGCAATTATACAGAAGTGAAGCTGTCAACCGGGAGTTTTGCCACTTATATAAATAATATCGGCATCGCACGAGCGCGAAAATAAACACCGATTTGGATCGGATTTCCAACGCGATTTTTCACATACTTAACCCACGGCAATATTCGAATTATTTTTATCCCATATATTAGTCATTCGCTATATCGTTGGATATTAACTTATACTTACAGACATCGCTTATATTAATGTTTCCATCACTCATGGTGGGAAAGCGATCCATGCTTCTCACTTGCTGCTGATGCCGGCGCTGAGGTTTATCATGGCATCAGTCACGCTGCCGAAAGAAAACAAATTTTTAACGTTAATGAGACTCGTATTACACTCCTCTGGTAGCAAATGGCCGATAAGTTCTGTCCCGTTCCCTAGCGACTCGGTAGAAATGAAACCCAGAAACCGTTCAGAAATATGCGTAGTTTCTACGCTGAAACCCGAGTAGCCTGAAGTTTTCTTAACTTTTTGCGCATGCGCGTACGGTTCAGGCCGGGCACAGGGCATACTAGAAGTATTGTAGAGGCTGTCTGCTATGTTATACAGCAGAATAGCATAGCAGACAGAACTACAGTTTTCACAGTTTCAGTCAATGTTGAATGATAAATATTTAGCCTATTAATTCATCTAGAATGATAGTATGTACAAGCATGCTGTACTGACTGACTTTGTGTTGTTCAAGTGCAATTACAGTGTGAAAAGTGTTATCGATGCTCAAAGTCACCAATGATGAGGTTTGCACAGGTAATTCAAATTTCATCAGTATACGAGTGCAGTCACTGTCAACCACCAAATCTCTCATAATCATGCTAAATCCATGACATTGAAGTTTGATGTCTGTTCTTTTGCATTAAGACTTGTTAAATTATTTAGAAACAGCCTGCTATCTCAGTTTTCACTTAAGAGTCTTGGTTCGGCTTTGCACCCTGAACCCTACAGCTTTGGCGGCAAAAATACAG
This sequence comes from Nasonia vitripennis, assembly GCF_009193385.2. Classification (NCBI taxonomy): domain Eukaryota; kingdom Metazoa; phylum Arthropoda; class Insecta; order Hymenoptera; family Pteromalidae; genus Nasonia; species Nasonia vitripennis. The sequence continues at coordinate 3,840,677 of NC_045760.1, forward strand.
GTGGGTCTATACTTGAAAGTTGAATTCATATCAGCTAGAATGAATTCAACTTAATACACTGTTTCAACATGCCAATACAAAAAAAGTTGCAAAATTTCAGCCATTTCAAATGAGAGCTAAAATGAAACTGTGAAAAAAGTAATCGAAATTAATAAAAATTTGATTTTGATCTCACTTGAAAACTATCATACCTAGAGGGCTGAAATTTTGCAACTTATTTTGTATTGGCATGTTGAAACAGTGTATTAAGTTGAATTCATTCTAGCTGATATGAATTCAACTTTCATGTATAGACCCACCTGTATTTTTGCCGCCAAAGTCGCAGGGTTCAGGGTGCAAAGCCGAACCAAGACTGTTATGTAAAAACTGATATGGCAGTCTGTTTCTAAATAATTGAACAAGTCTCAATGCAAAATAACAGACATCCACCTTTAATATCATGGATTTAGCATGATTATGAGAGATTTGGTGGTTGAGAGTAACTGGCTCGCATACTGATGAGATTGAAATACCTGTGCAAACCTCATCATGGTACTTTCTGCTACCAGGGGATCGTGTATAAGGATACTGTTTTGCCACTTGGATGCTGCGGATTCATTGCTGTTTGTTTGCCTTCGGTCGTTAATCATACCGCACGAGCGATTAAACTTTACGATCACTTGTTTATACTATTTTAATAATCTGGCGTGTGTGTACCGATTATGAAACAATTTTCAATGCTCCCGAGTGTTAAACTTATGATTTATCCCTCGCGAAAGGTCGTTTCGAGCGAAGTCACACAGGCCGGGCTTGATCATCCACCAAGAATGCCGAGATCGAGCCAAAATTTTCGATACGTATTCCGTATCGTTTAATCCGACTTCCAACAAACCCACAGCAAAAATACGCATACCAAGTGTGTCCACGCGCGTTACATACACACACACACACACGCACACAACGCGGCGATAAAAGAAAAGCGAAGCCCCAGCTGTTGTCGTCTATAAACTCTTTGTCGTGGAAAAATAAAGAAAAAGCGCCGAGATAGTCGCGTGAAACGCGGACGAAAGTAAGAGAGAGAGAAAGAGTCTGGACTCCGTGGCGGCTGATCCGATCATTATTTTGGGAGGGAGCTGCTCCTGGGCGGCTCTCGCGCGCGTCCGGCTATTATTAACCCCATAGCACTCTTGGCTCTCTGTACGGAATAGACGTAGGACTGCAGCTCTCGCTTTGGTCTTTTCTGAATCGCGACGAGTTTAGAACTCGTCCCTGCGTTACACACATGCATGCTGGCCTTTGTGGGATTTTAACGCCAAAGTTGATGTTTGCTGTTATGTAGACGATGCTTGAATAATCGAGATGACGCGGGGCGATGATCCAAGGAGGTTCGAGGGAGGTGTACCCACAGAGCTGTGGGTGGTGTGTAGCACGTGCGGTGCACGCCTTTCACACTTACTCACTGCCGCCGGCTATATTTGCATACTCTTGCTCAAATTTCCGTAACGACGACGGTCTAGTTGTGGTGCGCGGTGACACGAAGTATTTTTCCGAAGATAGAATTTTGAATACGGTTTTAATGGAATTAAAATAAAATTATTGTTTTTTGTTCTTTCAGATGCGTGTGCAGGAGACTCGCGTGGCTGTTTGTTTAATCGCGTCAGCAGCATCGATATATTCTCCGGATCCCATTGTGAGCAGCCTCATTGATGGTACACTTTTTTTTATCATAATTTTTATCATAACCAGTTTAGTAACGATGACTATTGTTCAATGAAACCGTAAAAATCGCACAGTAAAGCGTGCGCGCGGCTTTGATCGGCATAATTAAACGCAATTTTCAAAGCAGGATACGACGACAGATTTACATAAAATAATCTTCGTATACTCGCCGGTCGATCAGCTGTGACTCCAAAGCGAGCCTGCTTTTTCGATTCGATTAGGCTATAAAGGGAAACTTTTCTACGAGAACATGATAATAAACGAACTTTTAAAGCTGGACTACTCACGTCAGGCGCGAATCTCGTTCGATGAAAAAATGGAAAAACTACGAACCAAATAGGCCTACACAATGCGAGTACTCGACTCCACCAGCAGAACGCGCCACGTGCGAATTCTGTAGTATAGCGATCTCTCGCCACAAATCGCACTGCATTATTAGAAGTCCCTCCGCACACACACACGTACACACACACTAGCTAAAAAGGCACCGCTTTTCCGAATTTCTCTCTCTCTCTCTCTCTCTCCTTCCACGCTAGCGAGCGGCCGGAATTTAAACTTTCTCTTACTCCCGTCAAGCGGAGCTTCTCTCCATCAATACAGCCGGACAGTCCAAGCGCGGGAAGGCAATGTTGCCACTTTATCCCTCGGAAAACGAGGCACGCACAAAAAGCACAGACTAGAAGCAGCAGCAGTAGCGCCGCGATGGAAAAACTGCGTCGCTCTGACAAGCGGCGCGAGGTAGACGAAGAAGAAGGAGGCGACGTACTTCCGGTGCCGTGACTTTCTCCGTCGACGTGGACGACGCGCGCACCAGTGCAAAAAGTCGGCTTATACTACAGTAGTACACCCGCACGCGCCACTGCTGTTACTACTTGGTGCTCACAGCTATCTGTCTCTATCGCTCTGTGTGTATATGTACGCCGAAGATATAAAGAGTGTAGAATAGGTACGTGTATTTATGCGTACGCTCGAATAGTCGCACAAGAGCCAGATCCGTAGCCCGGCTGCTTTCACGGCACACTGATGACTGAACCGACTGAACCGAGCGCCGCCGCCACTTCTCTCGGACGCCGAAGGGGAGCAAGAGAGACGGAGTATCGGAGTCGCCGAGCCGGCCGAGCGCTCTGTTGGCGGAGTGGGAGTAGCATCTTTCTCCGCGCATGCGCGCCTGCGCCGTGTGGCCCGTTGTATACCTATATAGCTGCGCGTCGCCGAGCGTGTATTGGAGGCTCCGCTACAAAATGCTTTTTGGCTTATATGCATACGTAATCGCACCCGGAATCGCAATGAGAGAAGCCGACCAGTGTGGATTTCGTTTTAATTTCGGCGTGTGTCGCTAGCAAAGTGCTACGGCCGAGTCGTAATGGGATTATGTATTAAAAAAAAAAGTTCGCACGAGCATTTTCTTAAAAGCTAGATTTAAAGTGCCCCGCAACGAGAGCAGCGTCCACCGCACGGGAAAAATCATCGAACCTCTCGATTTGTTTACATTCCATGCGGCAATTAGCGAAACTGCGCGGCAGAGCGCGCTCTCTTATCCCGCAGAGCGAGAAAAAAGACCGGGCGCAGAGAAAAAAACTCTCCAAAGGAGGGGATCTCTCTCGGCTTCTCTCTCTCTCTCGATGCAGAATTTATTTCGGACGCGCGTATGGAACAAGTGCTCGCCTCTCTCTCTCTCTCTCTCTCTCTCTAACCATATACCTATACATAACACAAGCTCGCTTTGACGCGAAATGTAAAGCACGGGAGATCGACGCTCTCTCTCTCTCTCTCTCCCACTTTCTGCGTACTACTTTAGCGTAGTTTTTCGGCACTACTACATGCGCGACCTTCTAGCGCGTATTACACTAGGAGAGGAATATTATAGCGCGAGAGCGAGAGAGTAACAGGTCCGATTGGGCAACGATGGGGTACCACGTGACGGATTTTTGTCAGGGACGTACGGGTCGAGCTGCGGAACCCGCGAGATAGAAACTGTGCGTGGATTCGCCGGAAATCTATAGTCGGACCTTTTAGTTGTTTTATTTTTACGGTCTGGAGAAGAATCGAAAATCATTGCGTCGAGTACGCGCTGAGAGACGAATCGGCCACGTTAATAATGATTATGCGCGCCGACATGCGCCCGAGCGTTGAAAAAGTCTCGAGATCTGAGCATCAACCTTGACCTTGGCTCATTCTCTTCTCCTCGCTGTTATATAGCAAACGAGCCGTAGTGCGTCTGAAGAGTCGCGGTTACTTTCAAGAGATGCGCATTAACTCGGACGCGAGCACACTTGTGTCGTTTCGTGTGTGTATTCTTTTGGGGGTCTGAGTGAACGAAATTGAAATTTGAGGGCACACCTCGCAGACTAACTTTTTTGGGTTCCTTGAGTTCCCGAGATTAGGAAATACTTATTTTTTTTTTGCGGGGCAGTTGAAATTCTCTTATGGGAATTTAACATGGGAAAAATAAACGAGAATTAGCCATGGTTCAACTTTACCCACTCGGTGTCTATAGGCGCAATCCAAAAATGTGTATTACTAGGATCGAAGTATTAGAAGAGAGCTTTAATCTGAGGGCTGGTGGGTTGAAAATGGCGAAAAATCGTGAAAACTTGGATTTTTTACGAAAATCGGCGATTTTTTTTATTTTTAAAATCCTTATAACTTTTGATCCGACCCGTAAATTTTAACCATTTGGCCCTCAAATTAAAGATCTTTTCTTCTACTTTCGCCTTTAAAATTTAGATTAATCTTTTAATTGTTCGATCAGTCATATGTATGCCCATCAATTATAGCTGTTTTTTATCTTTTTCGTTGTCATATATATATATAGCTGATGAAACCGGTAAAATGTTTAATCTGATTTTTTAAATCAAAATTAGAAACAAAGAGCTTTTATTTGAGGGCCGAATAGTTGAAATTGACCACTCGGATCATGTTTTCATGATTTTTCGCTATTTTTAAGCCTAGACAACTTTTTCCCCAGGCAATTATTTTTAACTCACCAGCCCTCAAATTGAAGCTCGATTGATTGCGCCCACAGACACTGAGTGGGTAAAGTTGAACTATGGCTAATTTTCGTTTATTTTTCCCATGTTAAATTCCCATAAGAGAATTTAAAGTGCCCGGCAAAAAAAATAAGTATTTCCTAATCGCGGGCACACAAGGATTTTCGGGCTCCGGGTGGACTAAGGAACTTAAAAAAGTTTGTCTGGGAGGTGTGCCCTGAAATTTCAATTTCGTTCACTCAGACCCCCAAAAGTGTCCGGTTTTTTCTGGATTTGCACATATGGATAGAGCGCGCGACAGAGACTTTTGTTTTGCAAGCGCGACTATGATGCAATTGTCTTAATTGCTCGCGATCGCTTAGATTTCCAAAGATGCGTATCACGCCTAAGGGAAATATTTCCACGATTCAGCTTGAATTGATTGATAACGGGATGGAATATGATGCTTTTGAAGAGACGAGTTGACTGATAATTGAGTTACGGTGGGAAATGAAAATAATCGCGGGAACGTGAAGATTCTCGCGGACAATGGAAAAGAGCGGCTGTCTCTATTTTAGAATTTCAACTGCGCATACGAAACCGTATGTGCTGCTAACAAAGAAGTAGAGTAATCGGCAACAAAAAATTACGGAACGATCCAAAGCGATAAAAAATAAATCTACGAAGCACACACTCGAGACTTTAGTGTCGCAGCCTCGGCGCGTGTTATCAGGCTCCAGTACATACAGTCAGTCTATACCGTCTTAAACGGCCTTCTTCTCGCGGCTCTCTCATTTATCTAACTTGAATTATAACGAACTGTTTTTTGATAGAGAGAAAGAGCAAGAGTTCAAGTCGCTACGCCCCGTAACGAGTATATAACGCTCGTTTGTCATGAAAATTAGGTTGCGCTGGGGGATTAGCGTAGAGTCGGCGCAGCGGCGTCTTTCCAAATCTTTAACGTACTCACTCGATAGTTTCGTACACCCAATCTAGTTCACTTGAATCGCTCATAATTAACGAGTCTAATCGAATTTGATCGCCAACAGAAAATATCTGCCCATTTAAATAACCTAAGCCTGAAAAAGAAGAACGTGACGACAAAAACAAAAAGCTGTCCACAGAACTACAAACATTCGCAGGCCTGTCAAGCCAACTGCAATAACCAAAGTGCTGGAATTCCGCCTCGCTCAAAAAAGCGCAAAGAGATTTCTCGATAATCGCTCGAAAGAGGATGTCGAAACGCAAGCTCGGAACTCCAGCAGCCCAGTTGGCTCGTTCCAGCCCGTTCGTAGCCGGTGACACTCAGAGTCCCACGAGCCTCGTTCAAAGCGCTCACCGTCGGCTTCAGTACTCGCAGCTCCCGGTGCGAATCTCTTCCAAGCGCTCGATCTCGAGCCAGCCGCAGCAGGACAAGCTCGCAAGCTCGCTGAGAAGATTCACCCCGAAACGCGGAGCCTCGGAGAAGAGCGAGGACGCCGCGAGCACCGCCAAGTTCGTGGCCGCTGCTGCAAGCTCCGGCTCACCCGCGGCCAGGAAGAGCCTATCGATGAGCGACCTGACGCCCCTCTGCAACGTCGGCCTCGGGGACTTTGAGCCTGGCGAGCTGCGGTGAGCTTTCAGGTTATCTCGTCACGCAATATAGTCGTAACGATAGCATCGCGATCGATCGTGCAGCCTGGAGGACAACTCCAGCGACCGACGCACCGAGGAGACCCTGAGCGTCGAGGGCTGCACCCTGATGACGTGGCCGCTGTCCAGTCATCATCGGCTGCACAAGGAGAGCTGCGAGTCCAAAGCGGCGAGTGTCGTCTGTCGCACTCTGGCCATCAACGCCCTGCGCCGCAGACGGGCCGAAGTCGCGAAGCTGAAATCCGAATTCGCTCAGCAGATCGACCACCTCCAGCTGCAGATCGTCGTGCTGAGACGCCTGCTGGACAACGAAAACGCCAGGGTCGCCAGCTTGGCCGGCGAGCTCCACAAGGCCAAAGCTCAGAGCGACGAGCTCGCTAAGGAACGGGACTCGCTGAAGATCGTAATCCTTCCCAAATATAAATACACGCGTTAACTTTGACTTTGTCCGAGGCGCTTTAGCTCGCAAGAGATAATATTACCCGGTGCCATTCCCCCTCGCGAAGACACGACGAGCAAGTCCAAACCCCATCGAAGTACCTCTCGCAAGCTCTCTCTCTCTCTCTCTCTCTCCGAAATAAATCCGCGTTACTTTCGTTACACGCGCGCTACGCTCCGGAATTAGACTTGCTCTCGAGCAAGTAGAGTAAAAGAAAAGCGCGCGAAGGGTGACATCACACACAAACACACACACAGTCGGAAAGGGCTGCGCGCCATAAATAAATCCCTCTGTGCATGTTCGAAGGAGAAAGAGAGCGCCGAGTCGGAGGCCCAGAGGCAGCGAGAGCTTTCGGAGAAGCGATCGGTGAGCGAGGAAAATCTGCGGAACGAGCTGCGCAGCGTCAGGGATCAGCTCGAGGCTCTGGACAAGCAGATCTCCAAGGATCGGGAGAAGCTGCTCAAGCTCCGGGAGGACAAGAAGATCCTGCTCGAGAAAGTAAATCAAGCTCTTATATCTGTTCTCGATCGCGCCTAAATCAACATCGAGTGGATTCGAGTCTCCCGAATCTCCATGTCGCGCATCAGCTGCGGATGCGCGCAGGGGGATCACAATGGGGGGGTTGTTGCGCCGCCGCTGCAGTACAACACTGCAATGCGCAACGTGTCGGCAGAGGCTTCGTCCGATAGGTTAGCCACCCCCTCACCGCGAGAAATTGATCTGGAGGAGGATGAGTCAGTCGCGGGAGGGCGGACGAGGTCGACTCTACTCTCGCCATCTCCGATCCGGCTCTGGTTGTGTATACCTATATAACGTACACGAGGTGTGCTGCGGCCAGGCGAAATCGAGAGAAAGAGGGAGAGAGATTTGGCGCGCGTGCCCAGAGTTTCCTGGAAAATCGGTGATTCAGCTGACGAGCTCTAGCCCGGGGGTGGCGAATCGATGCGCGGAGGACCTTTGCGTGCGCGAAAATTTTTCGCCGGAGCCTTTCTCCCCCCCCCCCCCTCTCTCTCCCTCTCATCTAATTTCTTTTCGCTGCTCATACCTCGAGAGAATTAGTAATTAATTCTGAACAGACGCATATCGATTCGCGTTTCGCCTCGGAATAACTTACGCGTAATGCGTCTATAAGCTGTATCCGAGAAACTTTAATACAAAGCGCCGCCGCGTTCCTCGCTAACCCGACCAAAAGCTATATCTCAGCCCATCCGCTGCCGCAACGACATCATAACTCTCCGGCAAGTCAAGCCAAAACGCAACAGCCGCCCGTCACTCAGCTCGCACAAGCGCAACAAGAGCGCAAGCTCGGATTTGGAAACGGGAGCAGCGCACAAAGACGCGCGTTACGGCGCATCACCTCCGCCTTCGCGGGGGATCTTGTGTAAATAAGACGCCCAGAGTCAACGCTCTTTCCCGACACCAGCGAGCACACGCATATATAGCCCCGAAAGGGCTGAGTCACGAGAGCTTCTGCCGGTCGCTCGTATACGCGGTGACTCAATGTCACATAATAGCACGAGTATACCGGGAAGTCGGATCGATATTACTACCGCGGCGGTGGCGGCACTCAGACTCAGACTCCTCAGCTATCATCGCGCGCTTACGACTTCGAAGCCTATGTCTGTGCCTGCGTGCATTTCTCGCATTGTACTCTGCGCGACTACGAGAAGTTCGATGCATATTTCATGAATCGCGAGCGCGCGGCTCGGGATCGATTGTTGTTGAATTATTGAACCGCGCGAACCTGTGGAGCTTGCATTCTTCGCGAGCGAGCTTTTGTTATACTCCGGGGGTTAACAGGTGAGCTGCTTCCCGCTATCAACGAAGCAAGGGTTTTTCATTTATTTATTTTTGTTTTTTTGTTCCTGGAGAGAAAAAAAGAAACGCCGCAACGACGACTTGGACACACTCACTTATCCCCATCAAACAGCGGATTAAAGCTCTCCCCGCGCGTAATCCTCTCTCGTAAATTATTCGCGTCGCAGAAGGGCTTCGAGCTAATTAAGCCCCTCCCCCGAGCAGCTGTTTTAAAATTAACTCCACGCGCACACAAACGCTCTCCTCAGGTCTCGGCGAACGACGCTCTGGTCGCGCGAGCGGACAAGGCGGAGGCTCTGCTCGAGGACGCGGAGACGCAGCTCGCCGAGCGAATCGCCCTCGCCGACTCGCTACAGGAGGAGCTCATGCGTGTCTCCAAGTGAGTACAAACGGAAAGTTTTTTCGCCTTCGCTTAGTCATCGCTCTCCCCGTAGGTGGAGATGCGATTAAAGGGGTAGAGCTTGCGGAGAGCTTTTTATACCCCGAGCACACCTTGCTGCTGCTCGTATTTCTCATCGAATGAATTGTTCAAGCTCTCTGGAACAAAGAGAGGCCGAGAAGGCGGAGCTTGAGGGCGAGTTGAGAAAAATGGAGGAGGAGAACGCGATGCTCGAGGAACGCTTGCGAAAGAGCGACGAGGCATGCAGAGTGTTGGGCTTGCGGGCCGAGGATCTCGAGAGCGAGCTCTTCAACCAGGAGTCGAATATCAAGCACATGCTGGCCTCGTACGCCGCTGCAAAGTAAGATGCCCGCTCGAGCGTGTACGAGCTTTATTGAGATGTCCTCTTTTTGGGTACAAAGTTCGGAGAGAGCTCGTCGCGGCTGATAAAGTTTTATGTTACGATTATCGAAGGGCGGAGGTCCTCGAGCTTCAGGAAGAATTGGTCCGCCGATCGCAGGAGTGCTGTTGGAGCAGCAAAGTACTGCAGCTGGCTGGAAGCTTCGTACGGGCGCCTGCGGTGATTCTACGAACGCTGTCCTTCTTCTTGACCGGGATTCCGCTTATTTTATAATCTAGTACGTTTAAAGCAAAGATAGCAAACGGAAAGGTTAATAAAAGCAATGTATAACGCTTGCAGTTTACACTGACATGGCATCGACCCGATGATCGTGCGATTTTCTATGGTGTTGCGGACTCGAGTCCGTCGAAGAGGATATTTTGAGATGAAGGCCATGAATGCGCCGTGCGGTTCTATAATAAACATACGTGAATGCATGCAAGCGAGCGCTTCGTGCGAGTCGAAATCAAAAAGTGAATCAATGAGATGTGAGATTATTATTATATAAAGTTTATTTTGATATATTTTTTTCTTTCATCTATATAAAGAGTCATTTGATGACTATTCGATTGAGAGATCAATGAGACATTTAGTGATAGAGTCGAGCACAATGTATAACGAAACGATCGATGATTGAATATACATTTTATCTACATCTACATAACGAAATAATAAAACAACTCTAGTTTTGATTATGCCCAATCGTTTTTTTACTTCATTTTACCGCCGTTTCACGCCGTAAATGTACATCTTTGTGGTATCTTACGAACGGCATAAGTTCAATGTACACAACGTTCTTCTATAGTATGCAGCCTACAAATTGTCTTTTATCGATCACGCAACTACTTTGCTTACGTATTATCTGCGCTTACATTTTCTCTTTTAAATTCTTAATATCATTTGCCACGATCTTAAAGCGACAGGAGCGTAATAAATATAAAAAAGGATATAATACATACACAGTTTCATGAACATCTAACAGTATTTTTTTTTTATCTAACCTACGGTAGTTTTTTAAATTTACAAATACAATGTTGTAAAGCGCGTCAATAAAAAATAAAGTTAGATTCTCATTATTTGTCGTAAAAGGGCTGGCGTTACTGTTGAAAAAATCTTACAACCATGTGATGCGACATTCAATCAATTCACCGGAAAAAATACGCTAGCGCCAGGTAAATGAATCGATTGAAATCCAAGCGTTATTCGATAAATTAAATTATTCAAAATATTAAACTGTTATATAAAAAAAATATTTACAAAAGAGTACGTTAGTCACTGATTGTTACTTTGTTAATAATACAAATACCAGCCCTCGAGTCTTTAAATAAAATCTAATAACACTTTGCGAATCCAATCTTTATATCTTTATCAAAAACAGATACTGTTATTTGCCGTATAAAAAAGGATTAGGATCTATATTTCTGCAGACTGTTCTATCAGAACTACTAGATGACTAGGGCCAGTAATTCGTATTCAAGTGTATAGTGAGTGAAGAAAAACAGCCATCAATAGACGATGTCTGCAACATCTGAACTAGTAGTTTTGACTAGAAGATATTATTGATATTTTTTTTTAAATCATTCCAAAACCTTCGGTCCCTTCGCTGATAGCCAGGAGTAGTGCCTTTTCAAAGTGATCATAGCACTCGTAGTCGGGCAAGCAGAGTTGATTGAAGCTGAAAATTAATCAAATTAGCATACCGTATCCCGCTTTGCTGCGATGAGAACTCTCTCAAAACAGCCCTGTATACATACCATGTGTGTGCCGTTGGAAGGTTCTCAAAAGTGGGTGCAGCGGTGATTTGGAAACGCGGGCTGAGTTGTTGAAAGCCTCCTGGAGGAAGTTGGGAACAACCTGTGGTAAACTGAAGTAGTCGTGCCATTTCCTCTTGCGTGAAGTTGCTTACAGCTGTCCAGAACCAGTCAAGAACTCTCAGGAACTCAGGGGAGCTACCATTTGCGATATGATGAGCTCGAAGATCGGTGACGCTATATTCTCCCGTTCCGCAGAGGAGTAACTGAAAGGATAAATTATTGTTTTACAAAATCTCTGATAAAACAGAACGAGGAAATATTAGATTTTTTTTAAATTACCTCTAGCTCATTTTCATCGAAAATTCCAAGAAGATTGTCCGGAATGAGCTCGTTCAATCCTCTCAAAAAGTGATCAACTTCACTACGAATGGAACTAGCTAGCCTGTGTTGAGCTAAGGCATCTAAATATCGAAGCTTCATGTCGTTTGTTACGCGAACTTTGCTACCTCCTGGAATTAGTTCTGCCAGCTGGATTTTGAAAGCGAAAAATTCAATTAGTACTTCGCATTAATATCTCGATTCGCGATTACAACTCTGCGAACTTACTTTTGTTAATTGACCGTCTTTGTCATACTCTTCCTCGACAAAGAACAATTCCATCTCCTCGACGTCGTTTTCGAGGATATATTTAACTTTGCTTAAGTACAAGTCTGGATCGTCTTGCTCGAAGTATTTATAATGTACTCTAAGGCCGATAATTTGGGCTAAGAAGGACCGTGTGAACCTGGCTCGCACAAGCTGCCGATAGGAACCTCCCAATGCAGATTCGTACAGACACTTGCCGACGATCCTGCCGGCGAATTCGAAATGCTTCAACTTTAACTGAGGGGGTCGTTTACTGTTAGGATGCACTAGGGCCTGTTGAGATTCTCCGAAGGACTCGAAGAGCCCGTTACCGGGATCGAAGAGAGCAGCGCAGATAAGTTCGAACCATTCTCTGCGCACTCCGCCCCAATCGACGCCTGATTATGAAAAAGTTTGTTATCTGAAGAGTACAGTTCACTGTGCAATGGGTAGGTAGTAGTAGATTATTTTACCTTGTTCTCCCTGAAATGTTATCTCGAAGTTTCGGCACCAGTCGCTCACTGAAAATCCTTTCGTGGCCTTCATCGACTGGAATATTGAATTGGTCGGTTAAAATAGGTCTCGCAGAATCAAAGCAAATAAACGAAGTTGTGTTTCTCTTACCGATTCCAACAACTTGTCGCGTTGAACCTTCATGGAAAGTTTTTCGTGGTAGTGCTTTTGGTGATGCTTCCTAACTTCGTGATAGAAAAAGTCCTGCTTGTCAGCGAAGGTCTCGCTACCGCCAATATTTTTCAGAAGGAACAGCGTGAAAGTCGCAGCGATGATATCGCGGTAGTGTGAGATCAATTCAACAGGGGGTTGGCATCCGTCGTCAATCGTGAAAGAGTCGTAGCCTTCGTGTTGATTGTTCGGACTGTCAAAGTGAAACTGGAAAACGTGGAAAACGTGAAAAACGTTAATAATCCGCTACCTTCGGAAAATTACCAAAATTTTCGCCAAAACTTACTTTGGTGGATGGGCAAAGTCTAAAAGTAACTAATCTCTTCGGGATGAATTTCAACAAGTACTCCTTGATCGTCAGCTGTTTCGGTGAGATGAAGCAGAATACCTTCTTGGGCTTCGAGAACTTCTCGCCTTGCATACCTAAAAGCTTCGCCGCGTAACAGATGTCGGGGTCCTTGGAAGCAACGTTATTGTGAACAGCTCTAGCGACTGCGCCTGTAAAGAAGAATTAACGTGAGTAAACCCATAGTCGAGTCGACTCGTTTCTGAACATCCAAACACAGGAGACGGAACAAAATATTAAAAAAATATTGTCCTTCGACACATCGCTTACAATTGTCCTTACTTTCTAAGACTATAATATCAAAGTCTCCGTTGTGCAGCTGCAAGCCGGACAGGCTGACGGTCGCGTGGTAGCAGCCGCCCTTCGGGAAGCTGACTTTTAACCGGATTCGCTGGTTAGGAGTGTCGTACTCTAACTGTACGCTACACGGCGTCTGGGACGAGTCGCCAGCTGAGCTACCGATCTGCAACGAGAGATAAAGTAAATTATTCTCACGTTCACATATGAAAAAAAGTAAACTAATCGAAAACGAATCTCACCTGGGTTATATTTACAGTGTAGCCCTCGACGGGCTTGTCATTGATTCCGAAAACGCAGAGATTGTCGTATTCGTCTCGCGGTTCGATCGTCATGGAGTGAGCGATTCCGGCCGTACAGACGACGGTCGAGCTGTGTCGCACGAAAACCGTTTTGTTCGGATCCGGGGGTCCTATATCAAGCGAAACGTGTCCATTAAGCAACCACATACAACGAGTTTATAGAGATATCGAGGAGAATAATTGAATTTCCATATTATACCAGGAAGGAAATTTTTCAAAAACGGGCTTCCGTGAACGTGACAAGATCCAATGAGCACGGCGATTCGGTATTGTCCGGCGTGTCGCACCGTGAATTTGACGACTGCTGTGTTGGCCGCCAGGGGGTCGGTGCCGCCTAATTCTATAAAAGTCGCCACTCTACGAGTGCCTTCAGTCACCTCGACGATTAGATTATCCTTGTCGCAAATTGGATATGGTTGACCGTTTCTCTGATAAAACTGGAAGAGTGTATAACACGAGCGCGTTGTAAATAATTGCTTTCGATTATCTGATCACAGAGACGTAATAATAATAATAATAATTTCATACCTTAACGTTAAAAGTCATCGTCTCGCCAACGAGTTGCGGCTCGTCCCACTCGAAGTGGACCCTGCAGTTACTGGGCAGAAGGTACTTGCCGGTGACGTACTGGAGAAGAGAGTGTTTGGCCTCGGGCGCGAGAGCCGGTTGCGTCATCGCCGCGAGGGTGACGAGGCCCGCCACCGACACCGACACCACCAGCATCCCGCCTGAAAGTAAAATTTCATGCTTGACTTTCCTCCTCGTCTTTGTGTCTCTGTGTGTATAATTCAGCACGTGGTCACTGCTGTTTGTCCGACGCGACGCTATTATTTACGCTTGACCGATAGCGTCCCGCGATCGCATTGTCTTCGACGCACTGTACAATATTGAATCTATTGTTTAAATACGTATGCGCACGATTTTCTCTTTGTTAGAAACATAAATTGAAAAGTTTCAATATAATTACTCGAATCCTTCAACTCCATGGCGTCCATGATGCGGACATCCTCGCGTTGATTTCGAATGACGTAATAAACACTGCGCGCGACTGCAGATTTTTAGCAGTCTCGGAAAAACGCAACTGTACTCGACGGCTGCGTAAACAATAACTGCGACGAAAATAAAAAGCGAAACGTTCTGCATCAATTATATCCCCGGCGATTATTATCGTATACTTCATTTACTCGCGACAGCTGATAACGCTGACATCACATCAGTCGTGTGACAGGCATACACGTTTGTTTAATTACACACACGTCTATCTATTTGTCTTGCGCGTGGCTGTGGATAAGGAATGCGCGCGTCGAAAATACAACGGCCGTTTATATTTCTATTAATAAGCGTGCGCAGGAATTCAGCCACGTGAATGCGAGTCGGAATTTATTCTCGCAATTTCGGAAAAACTCGTGGCCGCAAATTAAATCAGAGGAAATAAAGTTATTGTCTGCAGAGACGTAGTAACGCAATCAGCTGCTGCGGCGGCCGACGACTAGTTTTACTTTCTCCTATACCCTTCGAGCGTAATTAGGTCGAGTAAGAGTAAACGCTTCACGCACGTTCATGCTCTATCAAATAAATTCATCATTTTTAAAATTTCAATCGTACCGCGCGAAAAAAGCTTCGATCGATCATCTCCCCGCTGAGCAAAACGTTTAATTACAAGCAGTATTCCATCACACGCCAGTTATACCAAAGAGTCAACGAACCGAAGCCTCGCACGCAATAGAGAGGTAATCAATTGTTTCGCGAGCTTGCGACACACGTACCCCAAGTCCAGGCGTCCTGATGCTGACTGTTCTTGACGACGGAGCTCCAGAGGTCGGCCTTCAGCACGTCCAGGTCCTCCTTCGAAGTCGGCAACGTTTGTCTCGCCTGGATCCATCGGGGCAAGTCTTTTCCCAGTGCAGCCCTCGCCGCGTTGTCCTCTACCCAGTAGACGTCCTCCAGCGACACAACCTCCATCTGCATCAATCTTCAAGCACGTCGTCGTGTTAGTTATACATATAGCACTTATAATATATGAATTTCGCGCGAAAGAGGGACTCCTCTTGTTCTTCGAGGTAAACATACGAGCTTGATTATGATTCACTGCTGCGCATAAACACGACGCTCTCTCTCTCTCTCTCTCTCTCTCTCTCTCTCTCTCTCTCTCTCTCTCTCTCTCTTTCTCTCTCGCGGAATTTATGAATCCCCCAGCAGGTTGCGCTACATATTCATAAGATAGTCTCACTGTTTTATACATATATCGAGCTCGCGAGAGCGACTTAATGTATGTTTTTGTCCCGGTTAATCTCGCGCAGTCGATGAATAATAACCGAACGATTGGAAATTCCGGGAGCTTAGAGCGAACGACGTGAAACATACTCGATACGGCTGGAACGATAAAAGCTCCACTGCGCAATCCCCGAAAAATCTCTATAGCAAAAAAAAGTCTATATACCTCTGGTAGTGATTGTGGAGCCCGTGGTCGGCGAGCCATTGGCGCAGAACGAGCCGCTGTTGGAGTAGCCTCGCAGCGCGTTGGAGCCGCTCCTCGTCCTGGGGCGGCAGCTCCGGCAGCGCCTCGACCTCGCCGCAACTCGCCAGGCTCGAAATACCTGAAATCACACGTTGCATAGGTCCTCGTCAATATCTGCTATATATACATCTATGTACACGAAAGCTTGATTACGACGATTGCCGCTGCGGCCTCTTGAATTTCGGAGCTTCACCAGTCGCAAGCTTTGAATCCCCTGGAAGATTACGTAATACTCGCAATTACCCTCGTAGGAAATTGAG
This sequence comes from Nasonia vitripennis, assembly GCF_009193385.2. NCBI lineage: Eukaryota > Metazoa > Arthropoda > Insecta > Hymenoptera > Pteromalidae > Nasonia > Nasonia vitripennis. The sequence goes on from NC_045760.1 coordinate 3,856,797, forward strand.
GCTAATATGGCCACGATATGTTGAATTTTATGCTCAGTAGCCAGATTGTAAGGCATATCGTGGCCATATGTCCCTGTCAACAGGCGACGGTAAGTGGGCATAATATGCCATAAAATTATGGCCAACGTTTTAAGAATGGCAACCTAACCTTGCACACATTTATGAATATGTGCAAACATGACCACACTCAATACTCAAACTGACATGTATAGTTTTATGGAAGTGTGGACATTAGAAAAAACATCAGGCGTAATCTGTGTGTTCAAGATTGCCAATGATGGAGTCTAAATGCGTTGATCTTGATAGATATTCTCCAACTAAGCGTTCCAGTCAGTCGCAGGCAGTATCTATCACTATAGTTCCTTATATCATGCAGTGTATTCATGCAAGATGTTTATTTTGTCATGTAGATGCTTATTTTATTATGTAGGAACAGGCTATCGTAACAATTTTTGCTTGTCTGTCTTCGCTAGCTGATCCATACCGAAGCCCATGGCTCTGGGGGCAAAATTTACACATGGGTGTTTACATAAGAATTTAAACTACAGCACTTGAGATAACGACAAGTGGATATATTGTTTTAACTTTCAGCCCTCTGAGTATGTTAGATTTTAATTGAGAGCAAAAAGAAAAATTGAAAAAAGTAATCGTACAATCATTGAGAATTTGATTTTGGTGGAGTCAAGTACTCAACATAATGTGGGCATATTATGTTGACATATTATGCTAAGAAAAATATGGCCAGTAGTTATTCACCGGCCATATCTCATGGCGTATTTTTTACGAGGGTAGAGGAAAGACTTTTACGAGCTTTTCTCGCAAATCTTTGCCCTATACTGGAACGACGCCATATAGCTCGTCATTAATTACGCGGGAAGCGGGGACGAGTGCGCGCACATAGTTTGTATTATGCTCCCGTCGTATTACATCCATTCATTCATCCGGTGCGCAGCCGGCATAATCCGAATATGCGCGCGCCAGTTTCATTCAAAGAAACAAGAAACGGGAACAATGCTTGCCAAGCGTTTCGTGTATTATGCACTATGTGTCACGCGGATAAAATCTATTCCCTGCGCGCGAGAAGACGAATGGACTCGATAAGCGAACGCGTCGGCGGTTTAATTATCTGTTGTTTTGGCGAATTTTTTGTATACAATCCTCTTTGGTTAGTAAACAATGGAAAAGTTGTGCCAAGACAATTTCAGAAATCTATAGTTATAGAGCCCCGAAACACGAGCATCGTTGTAAACGGATTTTCCACTCGCGCATCAGGCTCGTAAATTTTTATGAGCCGCGCTCAATTGATCGGATATATGAATTTTGATTTTTATTCCTATTGTCACGCAAAGCTCCTAGGTACATAACAGAGCTGAGCGATAAAGTACAGAGTCGAGCTGCACACGCGAAAAGCTCGTTCAGGATCGAAGGGTAAAACGGAAAAAATTTTCCGCGGCGGTGTATGTTTAAATAATATCGATCAGGTCCAACTTACCAGACGAGGCGCTGCCGCTTGGCCGGACCGACATGCCGATGGATGAAATTTCCTCGGAAAAGAAATCTTTCTCTCGTGCTCCATATCGGTTTCCGGAAGTTTTGTCAGGCATAATTGTCGTCGAGTGTGTGGCACTTGGTTGTTAACTTGTTATAACGCTGTCATGCCGCTTTCTTATCGACTAATCGATCCCGGAAATTAGAACTGCTTTACGGAGTAATTGGACTAAACAAGTGGAGCCTGCGTGTTTTGGAAACGATCTTTATGTATTAGCGGGGACGATCTCGCGGTGAAAAGCTGTCAAAAGATTCACACACTCGCATATACTCTCGCAGCCATAAAGCGACACAATGGGTATTTCATTCGCAAAAATATATACACACACTCGATGTGCTTTCCTCAAGTACGGCAATGCCTCACTTTATTTCCAGCCGCGGAAAAGTAGGATATAAAAATCCGCCCTATACATAAATGGAAAGCAGCAGCGGAGCAGATACCGCGCGTTATTATATCCTCTAAAGCACTTGGCTGCAGCGAAAGCCGATCGAGTTTCGCGAATATTTAGCCGTATCGATACTTAACGCCGCAATTCCGAAACAATGAATCGGTTTTATCTATTTTCAAACGCAAGCAGCTTAATGTCTTCTCTTCCAAAAAGCCGTTTGCTCTTACGAGTTTGCGAAGAAAAGTCTTCTCGTTATTGAAAAAATCAATCACGCACGCGTACAAGCGGTTGTAAACCTATTCGTATAATTATAGGTCAAGAGTTCAGTTAAGGTCGCGAGGAAGTCAGATCCTCGATATTCGCTTTTTTTCTCTTTCTCTCCTTCAGCGTCGCGCGAGATGGCTGCAAAATCGCCGAGTCTCGTGCCAAGTATTTCTTTTGAAAGCCGGAGCAACACACACTCGCGCGGCGGGGAAAACTTCGCCGCGAGCAAATGTTTACTCTTGCGCCGATCGCGATGTGATAAAAGAGCTGAATAAGAATCGCCCCCCTCCTCTATATAATTGAAGCCAAAATTGCGCGATTCAAGGTTCCCGCCACTGTGGAGACGATTTTCTTCGGACACGCATACACTTGATTCGTTTATCGTTCTACGCTATGCTTGATGTCCTTCGCACGCTGTGTAATCAAGATTAAATGCGTTCTCGCGTTATGATTCGCGGGGAAGAAAAAAATGAGCGAGATCGAGTTGGTAAATAAAAGCCATCACGCGACGTGTTCGGAGCTTACAGTGGGAGAGATGAAAAGCTCTCTCAAGGTCTAAAAGTCACGAGAGTCGCTGGTGTCAGGTCCCTCGTAGGAAATTGAGGCTAATATGGTCACGATATGCCAAATTTTATGCCCAGTAGCCAGATTAAGTGGCATATCGTGGCCATATGTCCCTGTTAGCAGGCGACGGTAAGTGGGCATAATATGCCATAAAATTATGGCGAACGTTTTAGACATGGCAACCTAACCTTGCACATATTTATGCATATGTACAAACATGACCACACTCAACACTCACACTGAAATGTACACTTTTTATGTGGGTTTAGATATTAGAAATATTAAGTAAAATTTGTGTGTTCAAGATTTTATCAATGATGAAGTGTAGAAGTGATGATCTTGATAGATATTCCCAACTCAGTGTTCAAGTCAGTCGCAGGCAGTATTCATCATTATAGTGCCTTATATGCAGTGTATTCGTGCAAGATGTTTAATCTGTCATGTAGATGCTTATTTTATTATGTAGTGTTCCTGTTTTCTGTTGGCTAGCGTAACAATTTTTGCTTTTCTGTCTTCGCTAGCTGATCCACACCGAAGCCCATGGCTCTGGGGGCAAAATTTACACATGGGTGTTTACATAAGAATTTAAACTACAGCACTTGAGATAAAGACAAGTGGATATATTGTTTTAACTTTCAGCCCTCTGAGTATGTTAGATTTTAATTGAGAGCAAAAAGAAAATCGAAAAAAGTAATCGTACAATCATTGAGAATTTGATTTTGGTGGAGTCAAGTACTCAACATAATGCGGGCATATTATGTTGACATATTATGCTAAGAAAAATATTACCAGTAGTTATTCACCGGCCATATCTTATAGCGTATTTTCTACGAGGGGTCGGTTATGATAAATTTCGCCCCGCGAAAAATGTTGAATTCCCGTCTCGCGCTTGGATTTTTTTTTGTTTCCCTCGGATTTCATTAGGCAAACATTTGCCCAGAGCAGACGAATTTCGGGGGCGAGACAATCGATACACACACAGCGGCCCGCCGCGGATAGTTTGTCAAGCGCTCGAGGACGTCAACGCTGTGCACTGTGTGTGTGCAGTATACACGGAATATCAAATCTTCGACCATCCATCTTCCGGGATGCCGGTGATTTTGCTGTATATAGAAGGCAGTGTCGGTTCTCGGTAAACTTTACAGAGCTGTGTCTTGATAGCTGTATTGTTTAGAGTCGACCAATGCTCGCATAAAATTTTTAACCGATGCTTCTAGACGTTAAAGAGGTAAGAATTGTTATCGCACGAGATTCGCATAAAGGCGTCAGTTAGCGTAGCTCATCCACGCCGAGAGATTAAGAATCCTAGAGAGCTCGGAAAGCGAAGAAGTACAAAAAAGAAAGAAACAAACTCGGCGCGATTTTGCTTTCGTGCGCACTTAACATAGATTCAAAGCAGCGGCAGCAGCAGCTACTCGCGGAAAAGAAGGCTCGGCCGCGAAGATAAATTAGAGAAGGGCTTGCTCCGACTGAAAGTTTGAAGAGCCTCAAAAAGCGACCGGTCGGTAAAGGCTATGCTTGTGCAACGACGGCAAGGGTTAAAGCGACTACGACCTCGGGTGTACTCTTGACCTTTTCATTATTCTACTGCACCGCACGTCTCGACACTGTGTCGACTGTTGTTATTGTTGTTATTATTGTTATTACTACTACTACCACGTGTGTACAAGACTACAAGACTACAACGAGATCCTACTCGGCACATACGGGCGCAGAGACACTGCACATTTTCAGCTCGTCTTTTGTCTGCTGTAGGGGCAATTTGCGTTCGGGAATTCGCTAACCCACTTTTCGCGCTCGCTAATTCCGGCGACCGCCGAGAATCATTGCCTCTCGCGTGCCGCTTTGTTTCGGAAAGTTGTCCGAGAGGCTGAGGAATTCAGCCTGTTTCACGCCGCTGAGAAAATTGGGCGAAAAATCCCGATGATTAGTTTGATGGGAGTTTTCATGGGCAATTAAAATTTCAAGCGTTACTTAGACTCACGGAGCGCGCGAGGCTTATACTGCAGTTATAAAGTGGAGTTACTGCTCGAACGAGCGCTGCCATGATTCCGATAGCTGCGCGAGTTTTAGTTCTTCGCGTATACGAGTATTATGGTATCGATTAGGGATCGATACGCTGTGGCTGGGGGAGGAAAATTGAAATTTCGATGAATGATTTAGCGCGCTCGGCGATTGCTTTGACATTAAATTTTTTACCCTCCCAAGCTCTCTCTCTCTCTCTCTCGCTCTCTCTCTCTCTCTCTCTCTCTCTCTCTCTCTCTCTGCAGCTTTATTTGCGAATTTCTAGCGGAATTCCTGCATCCGCGCGCATACTTTGAATGTTCGAATAAGGGTGCATGTATACGTTTAATTATTGCTCTTTCGAACGGAAGAGCCCGACTATAGATTGTATTCGGGAAACACGCGTTCTTTCGCGTCGCTTGCTATACAGTGTACTATGCAATGAAACAAGGTGAAATATTAACGACGCTCTCTACAGCCTATATAAGTAATTGGGTCAGCTGCGCATCGGAAGATTCAATAAAAAGTCGGTGTAACGAGGCTATAATTAATATTAAACGTTCGCCGTATAAATCAAGAAAATTCGTATTAAACTCGCGCGCATAATCGCGGACGGGAAGATTTATACAAGCCTCGCGTAGGAATTTTTCCCACGGCAGCCTAATTGTGCCGTAGCTGCTTTTTAATTTCGCGAGCGCGCAATTCCTCTCGTTATAAAACATCCACTCGCGCGTCAAAGCGAAATTCAAACAAAGAAAATCGCTCTTATATATTAAAACTTTCATTCCCACTAAAGCCGTCTTCCATATTTCATCATCAGATCAAACAAAGCCTCCGCCCTCGCGCCGAATCAGGTCAAAAAAGCACCAGTAAGAGAGTCCTGCTATCTCAGCTGGAAACGTATATTAATACCAAATGCGCAGAAAGCCCCCTAATCCTCGTCGATCTCATCGCCCCCCCCCCCCGTATATGTATAACAATAACGAACCTCGAGTTTTGCTTTCTCCTCTAAAGCGCTCTAATCACGCGAGATCTTCCGCTCGGCAAACTAGTTAACGCGCTCGGGAATAAGTAAAACGCGAAAAGCCTCGGGTCGCGTGCGGCGATTAACTTTTCCGGGGATCGATTTTCAGAAAGCCGTACGTATGCACAGGCGCGAACGCGAAAGGGAAAAGCCAAGTGGAGCAAAAAATCCCCGACGAGAGGAGAGATAGACGGACGGATCAAGTCGCGGCGGTTGGGTTTCTTTTTGTTACACCAGCGGGACGCGAGCCAGTCAAGGCTGTATATAGCGAATCAATTCTCGCGAATGCGGCAGCACGTGTACACTCTGGAGAAGGAGAGCTTTGTCGCGATCGCGACAGAGAGAGAGAGAGAGAGAGAGAGAGAGGGAGAGAGGGAGAAGAATAAGGAGAGGCGAGGAACGCGGAAATGCTTTTTGCGGGTGGACGTGGGCGGAAAGCGTCGAATGATTGAGCTCGGCGATTTTCGCTCGCGGCTTTTAGAATGGAGAACTAAGTGCTCTGGATGATGGGATGCGATGTTTCGTCTCGTCCAAGTTTTTTCTCGATGGTGTTATGAACACCGGACGAGATCGATCGCATCGAAAGTTGAAGACGAAATCATCAATCATACAGCGCAACGAGACATTATCGTGTATACAATCTTCGTAAGTGCGCACGCGGAGCAATTACGCGTCGTTAGAAAAAAAAAACAGAAAGAACCGACGATCGAAGGGCAGAAGCACGTACGTCATAGCGACGTGTATACCGATCATTTATGCGGATCCGGGTGCGGTACACGCGATGCGCCCTCACACCTACACACAAAGCCGAGAGAGCAGGATAGATGCGCGACAGCAGCAGCAACGATGCCGGGGGACTGCTTTATGGACTTTCGCGAAAAATCGATCTCCGAGACACGGCGGCGGAGGCGTTTCAATTTAACCGCGACACGGAACGGGGTCAGAACCGCGAAATTACCGAGCCGATCAGCTCTTCTCTTTTTTTTTCGGGGGAGAGAGAAACTCGGAATGATTTCATTAACGCGCGCCACACGATGAGCAGTTTTCTCGTTCCGAGGGATCGATGATTTTATCGGCGCGAACGTACCTATTTATAGGGCTTCATTGATTTCCGGGCTCTGGCCATTTCGCGTGTACGCGTGTATCGACGTCCGAGTCTATATCTCGTATCGTATTATCCCCCCGAAGTTGCTGGCCAATTACGTCTTGTTGTACACTGGGCCGATATTGGCCGGTGAAAGCGGCCGTGAGGAGTAATACAACAGCATCAGCATCGGAGACGATCGCTCTGGCAATGTGTGTGTGTGTGTGTGTGTCAATAATTAATCGCGATCCGACAGCGTTTCCGATCCATTAGCGCGTGCGCGTGAATTTTCCACGTGTTGTTAAAATTTCATTTAATACGACCGAGCGATGCTTCTCTCTCCGCTTATTAATTATTAATCGGGATTGTTTACGCTTTTTGCGCCAATTTTTCGAACGTCCTTGAAGTTCGCTCGTTACGCGTTTGAAATTTTCGAAAAGCCCGATATTCCAGACCGCGAAAAACTCGTGTAAAAGTACGGCTACTTTGCGCGCTTCGAGATATTAACTTTCAAAAGTTTCCCCTTACATACAGCAGATTCAAATCGGATTGGACCGCTCTCTCGTCGTCGTCGAGGAAAATTTATTCATCCGCCGGATGAAAGAGCTCATCTCTAGAGCTGCGCTTCCGGAGAGCCTCTATCTACCGTAGTTTACAGTAAATTTTTTAGGAAAATGACGAGACATTTAAGAGCCAGCTCTCGGATGCAAGTAAATCTACGTGATACGTTGTATGCATACACGCGGCGAATTTGCATACAAAGTACATTGCTTTCAGCGCATGTTCCGAGTTTCGGATCCTTACGTAGGTATATACACCCTCCCCCGCAAACATATAGGTTATCGCTGCAATTCGGAAAATTCAAATCCCGCGTATGTGGCCGTAAAGTTTGGATTTACTGCGTATACGAGATATAACTCGCGCGCGTGTATTTCGTGGAAAATTTGAATAAACGCGTCAAGTACGTCGATGGAAATATTCGCGCGTATATAACCTCAGGGTATATCGGACTCATCTGCAGGCCGTTTATTTATAAACGATGACTTCATTTTTTTCACTTTCCCAGCGCGCGCGCGAAAAGGCCTCGTCGCAGCGATCGATGGATTTGCACTCACTATATCCATGATAATCGAGCTCTGTGTTTATTCCATCTTCTCTCTCTCTCTCTCTCTCTCAAAAAAAGCCGCACCTCATCCCGAGTCGAGCAGTCGTGCCACTCTGATTATACACACTGCCATCATACCGCCGAATCTTATCGGTATAGCGGCGCTGCACATCAGAGTATAGCCTCGACTACGCTGACGTCAATCCGGCCTTTATATTCCGACCTTTCCCGCACGACTTTTCGGCTCCTTTCTAATCACGCGAAATGCCGTGCACGGCGTTTAGCTCGTTCTCGAGTATTACACCGGTGATTAGCTCTTTTTCCATACACACACACACACACACATAACGGCGTCGTTTATTTCTGCGAAGCCTTATCGGGGGTAAACGCCGGTTATAGACTGCACGCATACGAGAGTTATACATCAGAGTCGGGGGGAAAATTAGGCTCGACTGGCTTTTTAAATCCTATGCAGCCGGCGTGATTGCGAGCGGCTGGTTTATTGTCGCGAAGGCTGTTTGTTGCGTGCCGAGAGATGTGTGCGGCTGAGTGCTAAGCGGGAAAGTGCGACTGAAGTGGGTTAGGTTTCGCGAGCGGCGGTGGATGAGGATTAGGATGAGTGGCTGTGTGCGTGCGTGTGTGTGTGTGTGTGTATTGGGGGATTTAACGCTTCGCGAATTCGGAACAATAAAGTCGTCAGCTAGACGCTAATGCAGCTGTCTCTGCTGCTGTGTAAAGTGTCGCAGTGAGAGGATTTTTGCTTCTGCGGTGGAGCTTGAGATTGGCTTGTGTGTCTCTTGATTGAACAATATACACAGCGAGTTTTATAGGATTTATACAGCCAATTTGAAAATATTCGAGCGCGAGAGAAGTCTATTTTTCCAGTCGATAAACTTTTACAAGCGTTTCGCGCGGTCAAGTGATGCGTCTTGTCTCAACCCTCATTTCGCGCCCTTTCGACGCGGCTCTATCAGAGACGATCGTTTGGAAAAGCACATCGTCAGCCGATGACCGGCTCGTGCGGGAGATCGTTTGTACTGCGTTGATTCGACGATCAATCGGGAACATGCAGTGGGACGGTATATTGTTTTTTTGTCATGCAAAGGGACATTACGGCTGATTGAAAAAGCTCGGCTGTTTAATCAATGTAACGACAGGCTCTTCGATTTATATAATAATGCTTTGCGCGAATAAAACTCGAATAAATGTTCACGAGTACACACAGAGTCCAGAATATTAAACATCCCGAGCGCAGGCGGACATTAATAACTTAATTTAAATAAACGACCCCGTAACTCTCAACTCCAGCGTAATTACCATCATTTCGCCCTTAATTATACCTGCACGTTGATATTCGCTTAATCACTCCGCGATAACTCAACTCGTCCGCGAAGTGTAAGCTAAGTCGTTTAGTCAGATTCTCGAGAATTCGGACGTGAAAATTTTTACACCGTTACTGACACGAAAAATACACGAAACATTTTTATCGCTGAAGAATCAAAGCCAATTACTCAACTCGGCCTGTGCGCGCTCGGCTCGAGCGAACGAAAAGCGGGAAAAATAAATAACGGGCTTATCATTCCTATCACGCCTCTCGCTGCACCTCGCGTGCTAAATCACATATTCGCGCGACTCTCTCTCTTTTTCTCGCGATCCATCAGCCGTATACACCTCTCTTTTTTCATACACGGAGTATCTCTTATCTTTTGACAGCTTTTTCAGTAATTATTAAAAAAATGTAACAATGACTCCCTTTGCGTCTCGCTCGGGCGGAAATTTTCCGCGTCCGAAAACGCGGAAAAGCGTTCCAGCTCGAAAAAGAGACGGCAAAGAGCAGTGCACCAGTTATGTCACCTACATACGTTAATATCCTCCTGGATAGGCTCTTCATGGACCGGCCAGCTGTATCCTGCACATGTTCCTCTCCGACGAAGCGAAAAGCGCGAGAGTCTACGACGTCGAAGAAAATCAGATACACGTATACCGTATATACTTATAAGAACCGAAGGAACGAAAAGGGGGTAATATAAAGGAGTCGCGCGCGCGCCGCCGCGCAAGAATATGCAGACGCGCTGCAGTCCGGCGGAGTTGAGCCTCGGCAGTCGACTGATGCCTGCAGCAGCGTACATACGGCAATAGCGTGGCTCGCGTCGCGCGGGACCTTCTCGCGCGCGCGCGCGCAGATATATCCCCTCTCTCTCCCTGTGTGTTATAACCCCACAACCCCCGGACTACTCGCTTTCCGCTGCAGTCCCTTGCTCTGGCCTCGATGCAGGCGCGAGAAAGAGGCTTGCTCTCTCTCTCTCTCTCGACAGACTCTGTGTATACCTGAGGGTTTGTTCACCTGCGATGAGAGAGAGAGAGAGAGCCGTGTGTTTTCGGCTGTATATGGAAAATACAAGCGCGTTGATAAATTTCACCGACGGGAATTATGCAGGCAGCACACGGTACATACTTTATGCATCGCTCGTAAAAAGGGGAGCAACTTCTGCGCTTCCGATTTCATTGCGTTTCAATGTATACGTCCTGTAACTTATCTCTCTCGCACGAGATACTTCGCTACATAACACCCGGAAATTCGCCCTTTGCGCGCCAGAGTCCAATTCGTTATGTACGCTAACCAGTTCCCCGCCAAAACAATGCGAATGATTAAAAAACTTTGGGCAGCTCAGCTCTTCCATTGTCGGAACTTTTCGAAAGCATCAGCGATGCGGTATAGCTGTGCTGGGCCGGTTAATCGATTTTTCATGCGACATGCACATACATAGCCGGATATGTACGTTTATTATCCCACGGCTCTTTCTCGGACGATTTCTCGGAGAGCTGATCGAGCGCGACGATTTTATTAGCCCTGGCTTTACGAACATGCATCCCTTCCTACACAATAGTATCTGTATACACTTCAGCGTCGAGTCGTCGTTTGCGCTTGATTTTACTGCGGAATTCGACTGTGGTAGTTTTACGAGGCCATTTTTTTCTACTTTTCGGCGAACACGCTGTACACGCCCCGGAAGCGAGTAACGAGGAAAATTGCTACATCCACAGCGCGCGTAACCGTCGAAATGTCTCTCCGCGGGAAACGAGATCAAAGAGAGAGAGAAGGAAAGTTGAAAAAAACTTTTTTTATTACGAAAATCCATCGTACGTCACACGCAGCAGACCTACCCCGCCACCGCGAAAAACAATACAACGCGATGCTTTCTTCCATTCAAGAGTCGCGCGCGCGCGGCTATAACGAGAGCTTCTTTTGTCTCGTTGTTTCTTTTCCGTTCCTCTCCGCTCACGGAGAGCTCTCACTTTTCCGAAACTTGTGTAATTAGCAGAGCAGCCAATTCCCCGGCATTATGCGCGCGATTCAAAACTTTGCCGCGGTAAGAAAAAGGTTATATGCATGCAGCAGCACTGCAAGCTCGAGCTTGCGCGAGGGGGAGGATTTTTTCAATTATACGATTTCCAGCTCCGCTCGCTCGAGCTTCCGGAAAATTATGCAAACTGCGCGAGGGGGCCAACTTGCCGGAGATTAATTACAAGCTTGTAAATTGAGCAACTTTAGCGCGGCCCGATAAATTTTCTCTCCGCGGGCTTTTAATCCGCCCCGCGCGCACCTATACCGAGAGCTTTAATCGGCCTCGTTAGCGGTGCGGGGTCGAATTTTCACGCGACGGTTGAGCCAATCGGTACGCAGGAATGAAAAAGCTCTCTGGTTCTTCACCGCCGAGGGTAACGCAATAAACGCCAATTCAGCGGTCGGACGAATTCGCGAACGACGCGTGTTTTTGCGCCGCCGTCGGAGGATTTTAATTTCGCGCCGCGCGCGCAAGCTCTGACCTGGTTCCTCTACGGGCTGTTAGCCGAAATTATTCGTTCAAATTGTTTCTTTTGCAGACTACTGGGCTCTGTGTGTACTCTGTACGCTGTTTTACAGTCGACGCGCGCGCGTGTGTGTGTGCGCGCGCTGTCGAGGCTTTATTTTATCTTTATTTTTATTTTCATTGAGCGAGGAACATGTAGTCGTTTTTTTTAAATGCGAGTTTGCCAGCTGGCGTGTAACTTTACGAATTTTCGCGTTTGTTTTCGCTGCAGAGTTTATTGAACCATGTTAAACGAGCGATCGAGAGTTTTCTATTTTCACCGAAATTACGACTGAATAATATTATTTCCAGGACGATTTAAATTCACGCACGCGGAGCAAAAATGCCGAATCCATCAAGCGCTTCTTTCCCCCTACGGAGATATGAAAGATTCCATAAATCGCGCCGAAGAAACGTCATCCCCGAGACACTCGAGTCCCAGGCGAGCCAAGGGGGAAAAGATACGAGGCTCGGAGGGACTGCACACACTCGAGCGCGACACCGCTGTTGCGGAAGGAATATATCGGCCGATTGCGAAAGGCCTCTGGCGCCATAGCGGCGCTTGCATTCATTATTTAATCTCGGGGGAGTTGCGCCGCGGCCGAGCCATTACACGCCGCGCGTTTATTGGTCGCTCGGCCTGCATGCGACACAGCGATGGGCTGTCCACGTTAGCCCGTTTTTGAAGGGACATTTTGCAGGCGCACTTTGCTGCCGAAACGGGATTTTCGGTTAATGGACAGTTTGCTCGGAGGAGCTCCTGGATTTAATTAACGCCGCGTTCATGTGCCGGAGCTTACGCTTTGAAAAATGGTCTTCCGGCTGAAAGGCCGAATTTAAAATTGCCGCCCGTAAACACACCAACAAGCCGACGTCGCAGCGAGGAAACAAAGAATAAAATTTCCAATCTCGAGCACATATCTCGAGCATATATATATATATATATGTATGTATGTATATAGACAGCGCTGCAATCCCCGAGGCCGCGAATATAAGGGCGGAACCCGAGGCCTGTGTATGCAGCCAGCCAAGCATCCCCGACTCGTTTAAGTGTCTTATCGGCCAATTTAGAGCCGGACGAGATAGGCTGCAAGCGTTATCCACCTATATATATACAATACCTCGGGCTCTGCGTCATTTCGCGTTTTTCCAACCAACCGTCTTTCCGCTGTCTTTTTGATTGTAATGCGGCTGTAAGAGGATTTCGTTGCGAGAGATGATTATTTTGTTGGCAGAAAAGTTCTCGTGCGTCGATTTGCAAGTACGTTTGGTTTCTTATTTTATCCTTTACCCAAGCTGAATATACCGGGCTGTTTTAAAAAAGGACTTTATCGCTCCGGCACATCGTTCCATGTTGAAACTACCCCCTCGCAAATCCCCTTTTTATCATCGCAGCTGCGCACGCAACGTTGCCTGTACAATAAAAATGTGCAGAGTATGTAATTATTTTTCTTTTTCGTGTAATAAAATGAAAGTTCTAGGAATTTATTGATCTTCGACGCATTTTTAAAATATTTTATTCAGCATTTGGTAATACGGAAGGTATTTTGATGCTCACGACGATATGGCATAGTAGGCGGGTGAAAAATTCGTATAGTTCCTAGTTCATCCGCTACGAGCGCTAAATACTAGTCCCTGTGCGTGGGATACAGTAGATTTCTTCCCAATCTCGGACGCGTACCTTTATAGGCTTGCATTTCAACTCATGCACTCTGCAGTGCATTGTTTCTACACACACACCTGCGGCCATTGTATAACCTCAAAATCGAGCTGTATAACTCGAGTTACAGAACTTCGTTAACGTTAATAAAGTTGTTTTACGATACGGCGATAGTGTACTTCCGATGAGCGCGTGAAAAAACAGCGGATGCACGTAGGTAAGTACTTGCTTTTTTATGGGCCATAAAAATTACAAGCGAAACCGCATTGTTTTCGGTCGAATCTGTCAGATGTCACGTTGTTTACACTCGAGAGTTGGACGCTTGAAGTATATTGGTTAAATTTGCTTTTTCAGATAATTACCCGTCAGGATGGGGCACAAGCAGAAGATAAAGATCAGGTGTAAATGGGAGAAGACTGAAATGTTGAAAGCGATAAATTCAGTCCTGGAGAAAAGATTGTCGATGAGAGCAGCTTCCCACGTGTACAATGTACCTACGTCAACTTTGCTGGCCTGGTGCAAAAGGGCTAGGGCAAGAAACATTAAATTGTCGGACATCAAGAGAGGCTATTTTCAAAATGTATTCACCGAACAACAAGAGAATCAACTGAAACAGTATGTCAAGGAAATGAAACTTTCGTTGTACAAAATGAACTCGATTCAACTGCGAAGAATAGCGTTTCAATTCGCAGAGATGAACAATATCCCGCACAAATTCAACAAAGAATCAGGATTGGCAGGTTATCATTGGTACTCGAATTTCATAAAGAGGCAGCGTTTACAGGAGATAGAAGCTGCGGACCCTCTCAATGATATAAGTCCTCCAAGTAGCGGCGAGAGTTACAAGACAAAAACCTTTCCAGAACTACTCGCTGATTTACAAAAAGTGTATAAGTTTCCTGCAAATCGTATTTATAATATGAACGCAACAGTTTTGATTTCTGTTCCTAATATGACTACCAAAATAGTCTGTGAATCGGATAAGCATGAACTACAGAGCGAATATATTACCATGGTTAACTGTTGCAATGCAGCAGGTGATTTTGTGCCCCCTTTGATGATTTATCCAGCTAGTAAAACAGATCCTGAATTTATGAAAGGGTGTCCACAAGGAACTGAAATTGTATGTCACCCATCTGGATCATTGCAAAGTGAAATATTTCATCCCACTTGGTTCAATCACTTTGTTGATCATGCAAAGCCAAGCAAAAGAAAACCCGTTCTATTATTATTAAATGGAAATGCACTATGTGCAAAAAATTTGGATTTTATTGAGAAAATTCGGGAAGTCAACGTGCATATTTTGAATATTCCAAAAAAGATTGTGCATCCTTTAGAAGTTAATTTTATTCCGGCTATGAAGAATCATTATGCTTGTGAACAAAACAAATGGGTTAGAAAAACTGGGTTAATCATCAACTTGAATAACATTGGAAAAATTATTAAGAGGGCATATGATAAATCTGCAATCAGTTCTAATGCAATAGATGCATTTCAAGCTTCGGGAATTTATCCTGTGAACAAAGAAATTTTAATACGCACTGCTTGTTTGTCTAAATCAAGTACATCAACTACAGACAACTCAGACTATACAGCAGGTCCATTAAATGATGAAGATCAAAACAGTGACTTGACTATTAGAGATCCTGATGATTTCTCTTTCTTTGATGATCTCATAAATGAAGAAAATTCCAACACCAGTGGCAGTAATGTAACAGTTGATGGTACAAATATGCCACTCGAACCAATTTTTATAGATTGCAAAGAGGAGTTTAATGAGACTGAACCAAAAAGACGAAAAAATATTAAATGAATACTGTGATTAGCATAATAGTTATTGAATAAGTTTAAAAATACCATTCTGTAATAAAATTGACCAACCACTTTTATTTTATATTATAACGAATGCATAATTTAAATTTAACGTGAAGCAATTATAAAGCATAGTACTGTATTATTGTGATTGTAAATATGAAACATAAAATGTTGGTAATCATACCAAGCTTTCATCAAAAATTGATTACTCTCTTATTTCAAAGATTCTTTTCTACATTTGCTCTTGAAAAAAGATAAGTGCTTACTGAACTCCAGAAAAGATCAATAACCACTTTCTTTTATAGGTATTTGGACTCAAGCCAACAAATACATCTTCATGTCGGCTTATTGGAATTTAATTGCGACCACAGAAAACAGTTAAAATACAATATCAGTAAGTCATTTGAATCCCAGTAACAGGATAACTGACAAATTTATTAGGGGCAGGAAAAATATAGTCTTCAGGCTGTAGATTCTAGTGGAAGTTTGGGTCGAAAACAAGCGTATTCAACATGTGTTTGAATAGACTGCCAGGTAAAATAGTCTTTGCCCGATATTCCTTATGGTCGAGCTTATTATTTTCTCAAATTTGAAAGTTGGCTTTGGTGATAAATACCTTTTTGTTTGAACAGGGGTCGATATTGTTTGAGTCCAATTTCAGATAACCATTGGTCCGCTTCTGTGACATCTCCGTTATTTCCATTTCCAGATGCCAGCATCACGAGCTTGCTGAAAGGCAGGGCCATCGAGAGGGCCAGAAAGACCCCCGATAGCACTGTCGACCATCGGAACATTTTGTTGTCTGAAACAAGTGGTAGTGCAACTTTAGTAGATGGCATTAATGGCTAAATCTATCTGTTACAAGTTCAAAGTCAGTTATTCATTTTCCCATTAAATTGATTTCAAGTTAAACGAAGGTAAAGTTACCAAAGACGAGTATTATCGCGATTTAATGATTTCCCAATGAAATTCAAACGTCGCAAAAAGTTACACACGCACATCAATACCGCAGGTTCAATATTGACGAAACTGCAAAAACATTCGTTAAATATCCTCATAATAATCGAGCGAGCAATTGCACGAAACTGGCCAACCAGTACGAAAAGTCAACAAAGCCCAGCAGACGAAATTTTCAGTCATTCCGAGTCCGAAGCCCACTGTCAACAATCATATCCCGAGGAAATCCTAGAAAAACGTTTTGACAGTAGCATGACGTCAAGCAATTCCCAAAGGTTAGGTTAGAGTTAGACCTTCCGTCGCACATGTTAGGCCTGCACTGAAAGGTAAACAAAGCCAATCACAGAATCAAAATTCACGATACTTAACCACATTTTTGACCTCGAACAAGGTGTCAATGGCGCGTCATCGCCCGAAAGCTCGGCAGAGCTTCACATCGTAATTCAGCCAGTGATAAGTATCGAATATATCGGTGGATGGTCCGCCAGCTGGAGCAGCTGCGAAAACCAGGCCAGTCTGCCGGTCCAGTCTAGGGAAAATGTTCCGGAACTAGAAGCGCGCGGCCAAAGTTCGAGGCTGCATTTTTCCCGATACGACGTACATCTTACGACGACGCGCGCGCGTATACGCGATCTCTGTCTGCATATAGCTGTATGCGTGGGTGGTGGAAGAGAAGCTCAAATGGCGCGCGGGCGCGAGTGCGGGAAGTGCATCGTTGAGCTTACGACCGCAGAGAGGTCGCGGAAATCATATACAGCGACTGGTCTTGGCGCCAAGGACGGGAGCTTTCGAAACTAGCGCCAAATCGCGCAGTACGATCGATAATGTAGAATCCGTGGCTTTTTTGAATCGCTGAAGTTTTCGAAATCGCTTACATAACCGTAAGTGCGCTACGAATCTACAACGAAATCAAAACGAGTACTCGGTAGAGCAAGTCGGCCATGATAAGCCATCAGATCTTCATACAGTTCCAGTCCCAACATCGAACCGCCAATCAAACTGAAAAAAGTCCGTATAAACGAATAATCCACAATTAACAGGCCTCTCAAAACACATCTGTCGAACAACCGGCTCTACACCGCAGTCAAAACAAGCAAGACCAAGCGAAACAACAAAACTCGAATATTTCGCTCCGCATCGCACCGGCTTCAAGAAAGAGAGAGAGAGAGAGAGAGAGAGAGAGAGAGAACACGTACCGTTACGATCGGGAACATCGCTCAGCAGCACGGTGGCGACTTTCGCGCGCGCAGAAACGGCGCAAGCGAAATAAGAGACGGGAAGCGAAGCCGTAAATTAGCGGCGGGTGAATAATGAAGATTGGCCGGAGCTCTGTGTCGCTTCTCTCCGCGGAATACGATCGTGGAAGAGAAAAAAAGGAAGAACGAAGAACGAAGAGAAAGGCGATTAAGGATAAGGGCCGGGGTAAATTAACGTTCGAATAAGTAGCCGATCAGATCTCGGATAAACGTTTATTTTGTATACTTACATACGAACGCGAGAGGGACGTCGCAATATTACCCGCCGCGTCAACGACGAACGAAGAAAAAAAAAAAGTACCGATCGCGCGAATGACGGATAACACTGCAGTGAGTGTAAAGAAAGAGGAAAATACGTATATACATCCCCCCCCCCCCGACGAACTGGCATAGGAAGCAATAGGCTCTCGAGAGCTGCCACACATATAGAGAGAGAGAGAGAGAGAGTAGCTCGACTAGCGAGTCACAGCTGCGACGACGGCGACGTTCTGCCAATGCGAAATGTGCGACCGAGATTTCGATCGGCTGTATATGGGCTTTACTACACACGCGCGCATAGAGAACCGCGAAAACCGAGCGAGAAACTACGATTAAGCACGGCTTGACAAGCGACGTCTATTTCGAACGCGGAGCGATTGCCTGATGGATTTGTTAGCGCGAATACGTTGCAGCAGTTATCTATATCTATTGGCCCGAGGCTTTCAGGCGGATTTTCCCTCTGTATGCGCAGCGGTACAGTTTTGCGGCGAGCGCGTTATATCGATCTCGATGACAGCTCCCGTACGCAGAGAGACAATCCGATGATAAATTCCACCTCCCGGCGCAATTAGCGTTTTCCTCAAGGTCACGTATGTTTTTTGCGTCGCCTTAATGATCCTGTAATAGGGGCTCTCGGCCTCGAATCAATTTGCATGGTGTGTGTGTGTGTGTGGGTGTGCTGGATAGGCGGCAAAAAGCGAGGACGCTGAGTAGCTGCCAGATTTTTGTCAGCCATTCTCAAGGTCACCCTCTCCGAGGTGGATGCACCCGATGCATGTATAGCTAGGGATGAGTTGCAGCGCGATTAATCGAACGAGCTTTTTCAGAGGAGGAGGAGGAGGAGGAGGAGGAGGAACAAGTTTTCCCCTTTTCACGCTTACTAAAATTCTCTCCGCCGCCGACAAATTGATGTGTGTCAGTCAATGCGCGACGACAACAACAACAACTTTGGCGTTGCAATACTTTCTAAAATTATATGACGGCTTTTTCAACTAGCGCGGATGCGGAGATTTTCACGGCGGCGGGGCAATAAAATTTCCGAGAAATTCCCTCCGGAACATGAAGTGAGAGAGAGAGAAAGAGAAATGCGCTCGCGAGCCTGTAATTATGCCGGCTATAGGCGGTCGGAGAGACGTGTATTTACACGATTGACACATAATGTCTATCCCGGGATATTTAGGCGACGTCGAACGAGCCGCCGTGACGTTTTCTCTCCTTTCTATACGCCGAGAGCTGCTTGACGAATTGCCTCTCTCTCTCTCTCTCTCTCGCGTCTAAGTGAATAAAGACACGCATTTGTTACAGCCGCGTTATAGGTCAAGACGTCCCGCGGAAAAAGCGAGATGGCTTTTTTGCGCCCGATGCAGCCGCACTCTATATATCTACCAAGGGAAATTGAACGAGAGAATCATCGGCTCGCTGTTTTTGACGCGATCCCGCTCAACACAACTCGAGGGAATCGATAAGGCAATCGGCAATAAAGTCGGAGAAACGACTGCTCGGCCCGCGCGGTAATTTTCTCGTCATTCTGGAATGTCGAGTCATCGGCACCTGTATAAAACACTCGTCGAATCAAATTAAGAGCGGCTCTTTCCATCTTCGAGCCTTTTCCCGTTTCCCAGTATAGCTCTTCGAAATTCCCGGCGCTGCGTGTGTCTATATGCGCATTATATATACGTATACACACACACGCGGGCGACTTCCGCGATCGCCGCGGGATTCCGTAATCGGATCGTGTAGTCGCACTTAGCCGCACGTTCGAGCCATTATATCGTCCGTTGCGTATGGAGCTGGTTATGCGGCTGGCTGTGATAATCTATGCGGCAGCGGTGCTGCACTAATTTTTCATTGATGCCGCGCTTGTTCGTCGCTCGGTGGGTCGTCCCTCTTTCTATCTCGGCTGAGCGTTTTTGCGGATTTTCTCGTTTGGTCCGGCTCGATGGTTTTGCTGTCATCGGTATACTGCGCGTACACGAAAAAAATGCTCGCTTATGTTATTATAAAAAAAAAAATAACCGAAATTTTTTAAAATAACTATGACCGAATGCGCAAAAGCGATCGGTTCCGATGCTGCTCGGCTCGCGACAATTGGTTCGAGTTTATACGATTATAAAGTACCTTACACGTATATTTTTTCCCGCGTCAGTTTGATCGAACGAAAGTCAGCGAGCGTTTTACAAGCTAAAGACCGGGACAACTCGCGGCGGTGTTAAATCAAATCGTACCACTTTTAAAATTGCAACGTTGTTACAGCCGCGTAACACTTTTACGCCGATCGTCTCTCCTTCCTTCGGCACACACACGCTTATGAGTTTTCGCGTACAAAAGCCGTATCGGCTTCCAAAAGGAGAACACTCTCGCCAATAAAACGAGAGTACACAGCCGGTCCGAGAGAGGTATAAATATGTAATTGCGAAAACGTCTTGCGCTCGCGTACGTATAATAAAAATTCGTCTTTACACGCTCGATGCGCGCGCGCCTCTCTGTGCACACACACACACACACACGGGGCAAGCGGTCGCGCAACTTATATCGGCTGCTGCCGCGGGCAAAGCGGTTTCTTTTAAATTGCCTTTATATCGAGAGGACGTCTTCTCGAATAAAGGCCCGCTCTCTGCTCGTGTGCGTGCGCCTAGCGAGTAAACGGGATTACCACACACAAGTCACCTACTTCCGACTGATCTGCTGCTGCTGTGTAGCCGTCCCACGAGTTCTACACCGCTATACTAGTTTCCTGCAGTGCACCGCTCCAGCGCACGGGTATATACTACTGTACTACTGTTTGATCGGCTCTTAAATTATATCCGCCTACGGCTGTGAATGCGATTTGTTTTTAAAGGTTCGTACGTGTCTTGCGTTTATTGCGCGCTCGGTTTCAAATCGGTTTCCTAATACCGAAATTACAACAACAATCCGGGTATCTTGATGGAATCGAACGAAAATTTAATCCCAACGCAATATAGCGCAGGCATTTAAATGCAAAGCTAAGCCTCTCGCGCAGGAGCATAAGAGAATCGCGATCGGCCACGCCTCTATTTGTGACAAACTTTTCAGAACAGCACACACCCGGGCTCTACCTCAGACTCCGCAATCTCGTCGCGATCTCCTCTCGGTTGCATCGAATAAACATTTTTAGCTGGCTGGGCGATCCTCGTGGCCGTACACGCCCGCGTTCATTCGTGAGCTATGTATATATATATAGGTGTATAATGGGAGTAGCAGCTCTCGCATATGAAATTTCGAGGGATCTGTATCGGCAGTTTACCGCGGAGATACGCGAATCGGTTATGCTGATTTCTATAAGACTCATCCGTACACCCACGCACATAAGCACTTAACGGTTAGATAGAGCCAATGTGAAAAGCGAGTCTTTTTCACGCCTCGGGCTAACGATAAGTGCCCTTATAGTAGCGAGCGGAGTTCGTTAACTTTTACTCATTCGAATTCAATTTCACCTTAAACGATCCTGCCGTGCATGATCGCTCGATGATGTACGAGCGTAATTTTCTGTCAGGCCTTTTATCATGAGTTGTGTTTATACTCATGACGAGTGTAACTACAGCGAAAAATTCCGAAAGCTGTTTTGGGCTGCGATTCATCACTGTATGCTTGATGGACGGGAATCATTCATACGTCAAAAACGCGCGTCTCAACGCACCGATAGATCCACCCCTCCCCCGTATAAATTCATCGAAACAAAGCCGTCTCGTAAATCGCGATCGAACGCAGCCATCGATACCCGAACAAAAGAAGCGATAACTCTCCGATTAATCCCTGGCGTAGCTCGCGCGACTAAGTTCCTTAAGGAAATAAGTCGGCTGCATCCGCACACGCGCAGAGGGCTTCTCACGGCGAAGCTTTCGCGTAATGATATTGAGAGACGATAGCATCGCCGCAGCAAGGGTCGTTGGCTCCCGGAGAGATGCCGGTGCGGGAAAAAATTAGCCGCGAACGCGTCGCGATTCGATAATCGCACGCGAGCGAGGAGCGGCTCGAGAGAGAGAGAGAGAGAGAGAGAGATTTGCGCACCGATGCTGCTACTTCCGAGAGGACGATTCGTTTCTTCTCGAGACTACCGTTGCAGTCATTGAGGGACTAGCTGTGTAGGCAGGCTTTTAATTGCGGAAGGAATTGAGCTTGCGCGGAAGAGAGCATCAACCTGATAATTCGCGGATGCTAATGCGGTATCTAGTGGCGATTGTTTGGATTTCGTAGGGAATTTTTAAAATCAAGCGAGAGGAAATTAATTAACCGATTACGATTATGCAAAGTGCTGGTACAGATGCTCTCGAGCGTACATTTGATTCAATTAGCGTTTCCTGGCGCGCCTCGCGAAATAAATTTTGGTATTTATACGCGAATTAACACGTTTACAGTTTTAATCCTGCTATATGTACACAGTGTCCATTATTCTAATGGAACGGGTTTTGCGCGCGAGGCTATTTTAAAGGTGTGCACCAAAATAGATTTTTACTTCCGTTTTATAGAACCAAAGGACACCGATCTTCTTATTATCATCAGATAAAACGCGCGTCTCGCGCAATTATACCAATCGGTGGAGAAAAATAGGTTAACGGATTATCCAATTCGTCACGTGCGCTTATATGAGTGCAAATATAATCGTACAGACATATTCCGTATCGCGAAACGGGATACTCGATTCTGAAGTGTCATCGGCTTCATTTAAATCAATTATTATCTCCCGATAAATTTCTTTCGATTATACATAAGCACGATTTGTTAGCGTCAACGATTCCGTTACCCGCATTACGTAAATCGTTGAACCATATAATTGGCTATGGCATATTGCGAGCACTCTATCCATCGCGATTGATGCATTAACACATGCGTATACGTGCCGATCCTCAATAACTGTATTAAGTATTCGGAATGAAAAATTCGCATATCGAGAAGACGAGAGAGAACTTTTCGTAGAAAGTAGTACGTAATTCGCTCGGCGCTATCATAACTCATCAATTTTCACTTGATACGCCTCATAGATTCATGACGCAGAAGCTAATTTCTATTTCATCGTATACGATTAAACAGCTTTTACTGCTAAGTCTATTAAGATAAGTTTAATTACATCAAGCCGGATTTCTCTCCCCACGTGTCCGCCTCGCTATATATGCTGATGATCCACTGTATCCCCAGCACTTATGCGTGCGGAGGATGATAAAACGCTTTTTCAAAATTCCAATTAACTTTCGTGGTTAGACTACATACGCGCACATACGCCCGCGGATGCGCTGTTCGTATAATCAAACCAGTTACGCGTCTCTCTTCTCTGAAAACAGCGGAGCGACGAGAGGTAAATTTTCTCCGAGCTCGTAAAAATCGAACTTTCATTAAGTTTCACATTATGCGTGTATATGTAGGCGGTTTCTTCGATGTGCTAAATTTCGCCTCGGCGCGGCTTTTCCTCTCGCAGACGTACAGAATCAGGTCCCGTCCTCATACTCGATGTTTTTTTTTTTTTCCCGCGCACCGATCAAAGCCATCCGCGAATAACCCGTTTAATTCGGCGATTACATCCGCCCCACGTGTTATCGAGCTCTCTCTCTCTCTCAGTTGTGCCAATTTGTATCCAAAACGGTACACAGCCAAAGCGCGTATATAATTTCATAATAACGACGATCGCACATCGTGCAGCACACATACTGGCCGAGTGAGCTCGATCGGGCGCTTTTCCAATTATGAGCCCGGACATTAGTCTCTTGGGGGGGGGGGGGGGGCTTTAGCGATCTAATTCGCTCGGCGCTGCAGCTGAAACACGATTTGCATAAGCTTAATTAGATTCATGCGGAAAACTCTCTCTCTCTCTCTCTCTCTCTCTCCGAAGCGCTCGAGGCTTTCGCTTTGTGCTCTTTGCCATTCTTCATTAGTTTCAATTGCTGGGGGAATAGCTACAGGCTTTTTCGTCTTTTACGCTTAAATTTCAAACGGAGCGAGCTGCTCCACTTTTCCCCTAGATGTATATACGTCGCGGCGATAACGACGTCGCTAATTATTTCGAAAGGGGCTAGCAGTATACTTTTCTTCGGATCGGCTGTTGTAGGCCGCGGCGATTTGCCGTAAATAGGGGATATAAGATATTTTTCAGCACATATTCGCGACTGACGGAATTATACAGTGCAGCAGCAGCGACGCGGTGTGTAATGAGTGTTTGCATTAGGGAAAAGAAGAACCACGGCCAATTATCGGAGTAACGGCTGCTCGATCTCTCGAGAAAAGAATAATGAAAAAACAGCCGCAGCTCTCGCTTTAATTAGGCCCCGAAAAATCCGTTAACGAGCGTATGTGTACTGCGGCGCGCGATTTGAATATATGATATGCGCGCGGTCATCGGGGAAAGAAAAATGAGAAACATCACTCCGCACGCGTGTATAACATCCTCGATTTCCAATGCTTGCGTGCGGGGAAAATCTCCTTTCTCCCGCCGTGTATATATATAAGCCTCGAAAAATGCTTAGAAAGTGCGCGAGCGAGTCGAGCAGCCGCAATCGGATGCAGGTGATGCAGTCGCCCCCGATTGAACCCCTTTCGCCTCGATCATCTGTGTGCTGTGCGAGAGATCTCTCGTCAAGATCGAGAGCCCGCGGGAGGCTCGCCATTAACCCACTTGCTTCTGGCCGAGAGCTCGTCTATACCTATATATAGCGCATATATACACAGCGTGGAGGTACATATGCACATGCGTGAGCTCGTTCGGAGGTCTCTCGTGCCGCATTTGCATGAAATTTCTGCCACCCGCGAGAGAGAGAGAGAGAGAGAGAGAGAGAGAGAGAGAGATAGAGAGAGAGTGAGACGTTGGATTTATTGTTTTTGCCGTCGATTAATAAATTTTGTTTCAGCACGGTACAATAACTCTCCTCTTTTTTTCTTCCTTCGTCTCGCGCGCGAGAAAGCGCAGGAGGCCCGTATACGTCTTGCCGATCCAGCCCGCACATATTGAATAACGAGCTGGAGGTATTGTGCTGCACTTGAGACGCGCACTGTAGGTCTTGCACGTACGTTCGTCATGCGACAGTTATTAAGGCAAGGTCGCGTCCTATGGCTCATTAGACGCGGCGGACGAGCTCGTGAGCCGACGGGAGCAGCTTGTACATTTGGAGCAGGTTTTGTCGTTTTCTTCGCGGGTCGATCGAACGAAAGTCGATAAATTTGAATTATGGTATTAGCCGCTCATTAGCATGCGCATTAGCGCGCGGCTTGTGGCGCAACTGTATATAAATTTGATTAACCATACGCGTACACCCGTAAATAATGTTACGCATACGGGTTATGGTAATTTTACAGATAGGGAAATGGGCGGAGGTGTCGAGTATCGGTCATTATATGGCTCGAGATTCTATCTCGTCCAGTTGATAAATCAGGCTGTTAACGGATTGGAAATCCTCCTCGCTTCTATATAGGCATCGAACTTTTTGCGAGGAACAATAATTTCTAATCTCGCGCTTTCACGCGGATAAATTTTTGGACAACGATCGCGACTCACACCAGTCGACTTTTTTCTTCTCCTCGTCGACATAAACAAGCCGAGGAATGTAGCGCAAACGAAGCGTTCAATTAAAATTTCTCTCGCGCTAAATCGTTATTAACGAGAGGCTTCTTCCCGCGAAGGGAATAATTGGCAAAAAAGCGCACTTCTTGTTTACCAAAGATCCTCGTCCTCCGCTATAAGAGAGCCTCTAATTAATCACGTCATAGAACGGCTACATCTCGGTGTCTACTAGGCTTAAAAAGTGCAGTTTATCGCGTCTGCGCAATTATAAGCTCCCATCGATCCTCCCGCTCTTGAACAACTTCTTGCCAACGGCCGCGGAAAAAATCGAACGCCGCCGTGAATAATTCGACCTCGCGAATCGGGATCGATCTTACATTCGAATGAAAAATTTAGCGTATAAAGCGCATACCCAAGTGAGTATAGGTACACGGCAATCGGCGAGTCAGGACATACACAGGCTAACAGAGACATGCCACGTCCTCGATGTACACGACGCGAACTACTCCAGAAATCCCTTTCTCTTTCTTTCTACGCTATCCGTGCACAGCCATCGGAAATAGAACAAGCGATCGAGAAGAGAGAAAAATCGGTTCGATCTCTCGGCCGATAGGATCGGTCGCGCGACTCGTGCGTGAAAAGAACGGGGATCGGCGCGCGGGAGGATCGCAGTGGCCTAGATATAGCAATAATGCTTTCGCGATTTTTCGATCGTTATACACGCCCTAGTGGCTGCAGGTGAGATCCCGCAGAAGCGATCGATCGGACAGTTTGTCAAAGCTCGGAGAGGAGCAGCAGCAGCAACATGATGCCCCTCCACCCGCAGCAGCGCGGTGAGAGAGAGAGAGAGAGAGAGAGAGAGAGAGAGAGAGAAGGCAGTGGAGTAGCGTATAGGTACACACAGAGAGCGACATGCCGGCGTGCAGAGTGGAAATTGAGAGCACGGCCCATAGAAAGTAGGAAGGGGAGGCTATAGCCGACGCGCCGGCAGCCCGACGGTCTCAGTCGTTCGTGGACCTCGAAGGACGAAAGAGGTCGGCGAAGAGGGCACAGACTTCCTCCTCCGCTCTCTCGACCTTTCGGTGCATTCTCTCTCTCTCTCTCTACATCTATCTATATCTCCCTCTTATCCTCCCTTCCGCGCGCTCTTTCTCTTTTCACTCGTTCGCTCGCTGCGCGCTGTGCTCTCGCGGCGGTTCAGTCGACGATATCCGACTGGCCACGCCACACACACACACACACACACACACCGCCTGCACCGACCGTTCGTGCGACGAATCGGCCGCTTCCGCTCCGTCGTCGCTCTTGTGATATCTCGACGGAGACTACTATCTATAGCCGCTGCTGGCTTTGTAATCGTCGATTTTTCTTCGATTTTTATTCCGATCTGAATTGGTGCTCCCGCAAGGATGCGGAACTGCTACTTCGTCGTCGGCATCGTGCTGCTGTGCTGCATTCAAGGTAAGTCGCTTACTCGTATAATATTCCCTTTTTTAGCGGTACACTCATTCGAGAACTGTGTCGCGCGAAATAAGAAAGACTTTCGCCGGCGCGGTTACGTCGAAGTCGGCTCCTCTTTGCTTTTCAACGCTCGCGCGCGTAATATGCGACTTTGGCGAGCCTTTTTTTTTAGGCACTATACAGAGTTTTATCGCGGCCGGCAAATTACACGTATATTCCGTCAATCGTACTATAAACGCGGGCAAACTGGTTTCGGCGCGTCTGTGATTTTCGCGCTCGTATAAAGAGCGTCGTAATGACGATTATTGTTGCACTCTCTCTCTCTTGATTCGACTCCTCTTCATTCGCGCGAGACATGCCGATTTCAGTTTGCGCGAACGCAGAGGATGCGATGATTACAAGTGTGCGCGGAACGTTTCCTCTCAGTCCGCGTTTAAAAGGTCGTTTAATTAGCGCCGGTATACGCAATACGTGTGAAATCGAAGAAGCGACGCTTTTGAAAGCGAGCTAAAACTCTCAGCTGCGCTATTATCGCATCGGCGATGCAGCGAGCTTCACTAGTCGGAGAGAGAGAGAGAGAGAGAGAGAGAGAGAGAGGGGTCGGAGATCAGCGCGTCTTGATGGAACGCCCGTATGTATCCCTTATAGAAGCACGGCCGGCCAGATGAATAAATATTTAATTACGCCTTTCAGCCCTTTGTCACGGCGCGCGCGCGTGCGCTTCGATCCTTCCCACATGGAGTGCTTAATTGATCGAGTCGAGTGCACGCGCGCCGTGTTATAAACAAATTCGTTATTCACTGCCTTGATGCGATTCTCTCCCATCGGTGATTTTCAAAAATTTATGGATGAGCTTTCTGGGGAAAAGAATGAGATCGCTGAGATATTTCGAAGAGCTGCGGTGCGAGGGAGGTTTTTGAAAAACCAAGCCGAGCCCCGTTATCCTGTAACCGACTCACTGTGTACACCCGGAACGGTCTGAAACCCTCTCCCTCGAGCTCACGCGTCGGAACCGGCTGAATTACAGCTAAAAGTCAGCTGCTCCAAGATTTGCGAGGCGTCGAGACAATGGCAAGCGCGCGAGTGCAAGTGCAGAGGTGATAAGTCGAGCACGAGCGCTGGCGCACCGCCGTTAAATCAAACCGACTCTCTTTCTCTCTTTCTCTCTTTCTCTCACGCAGATTTAATTGAATTAGGCCGCAATTTCCGCTCGCGGAGATGCATTCTGCGGTGCGAGAGTCGTACAACGAATATACGTTAATTAAGATAGCTTGCACGCGAGATCACGATTCGTCCCGCGAAGAAGCCCTGTTCTCTCTCGCGCCGATTTTTCCCCGATCTTCATGGTCCACATACGCCGGATACAAGCTCACGCTTCGATGGAGAACCTGCAGCGATTATACTGTGCAGTATCGATCGCTCGTTGCTGCTGCTCCTTTAGAAACGCGTTAGTCCAACTGGGTTAAGTCGTGCGGATACACTCTGGCTATTACATCGAATTACATTTTTTCCCGGCGATGCGCGCTCGATTTTTCTCGGTAACCGCGATCGAACAATGAATTCACGAGTGAGCCTCATCGACACGTGCGCTGCCGCCGTAAGAGGTGCAAAGCGTAACGACCGAGAAAGAGAGAGAGAGAGAGAGGGCAAACAGTACAACAGACCGGCCGTGGCCATTAAACCGGTAAATTTTGAATGGTCTCGGTAGCTTGATTCGTTAATTACGCGCACCGATGCAAACGAGAACGAAAATAAGCGCCTTTATCGCTCGAAAAACACACACACACACACACGAGTGAGCAAGCTCGAGAGACGGGGAGGAAAGATAACCCGACGAATAATGTGCCACTTTCTGTGGTCGTCGCGTGTATAATCTATGCGCTTGTAAACTTGAAACTCAACTCGCGCGAGTCCAACTCTTTGCCAACTCGGCCGTTAATGAAATCGCTAATGTTCAACTCTGTGTATTTAGTCGAGAGGAATCAGATAGGCGAATAACGTTATCAATCAGTTCGCGCTTTTGCATAGGAGCGCAATTAGCCGAGAGGGTAATTAAAGTGTACAACTGGGTCAGTGTCGCCGCGGAGATAGCGTCCGTGTGAATAACAGCAATTAACCCCTAAAATCACGAAGCGACGACGAGTTGCATAGAGCGGTCGAATGACGGGAAGGCGATTTAGCATCCTTCCATTTTTTTTTTCGCACGACTATAAAAGTGAATGTTGAGGCGCATTCTTCGCTCGAGGACGATTTCTCGGTATTCGGCCGTGTGCAAAGCTTCGTTTTCGCGCGGCAGGTTCAGTGACTCGCGGTTGTAAACGCCGATTTGCAAAAAGTCAACGAAATGCGCTCATTATATTCAACAAAGCGTATTTTGTCGCTCCACTGGGCAGCGCTGCGCGGAAGAACAATACGGGCCTCCGATATAAGCCTGGCGGAGGTGAAGAAAGGCCTTTGACACTCGAACGAAGGGACGTGTTATTACATACGCGTACTCGACGTCGAATTTGCCAACGTGACTTTCTCCTCGAGTCCTTTGTGTCCGCGGCGGAAGATGTTCGCCGCAGTGTGAGAAAAAAATCCGGTCGTGTTCCACTTGCGACTATACGTTGTAATGTATGAAAATGACGTTTGCTATTTTTAGAAACAGTTTGAGGTTTAATCACCCGTGACTCTATTGTTTCGGCTGCGGCAAGAGAGATTTTCCGGTAGCCAGCGACGTTGCCGCGCATAAATGCACCCGATAAGCGCATTACGTAACGGTATACCCTCGACTCGTTTGTCTCGTGCGAAAATCGCGAAACTACGCGCCGATAAGAGCTCAAAGCTCGTACCGCGGGTAGTAGGTCAGATTATATTCTATACTTAGCTGTAGCCTGAAATTTTTCACATATTTACAGCCGATCGATACAACACAGCCCATATATATATAACGTTCATCTCTATCCTCACTTTCTCGCGATCTCCATCTTCGCTTATTGTTTTTCCCGCATCTCTCGCTCCTTACAGCTCTCCTCGCTCGCGTATACACAGCCCAGTCATTACGCGCCAGCCGCTCGCGCGTTTACGGCCGTGTTCTGGACGAGGAAGCTTGCGCACATGCCACTGTTTAGCCTCGCTTCGTCATGTGCTTCGTTCGTTTACGGAGTTGAAACGTATACACACACACACGCATCAGCTGTCGATCGTTATATTCGGAGATGCTGCAGTTCGATTTCACTTTCTCGCGTTATTACGTTATTATTTTACGCTGTGGTGTATATAGTGGGATACAAAGAGATGCCGCGCGGAATTTCTGCAAGTTATGCGCGCGCGCCAGGGAAATTCGCTGTATAATAACGGTTAAAATTAGCATACGCCACACATCGCCGCTCGTGCGAAAACTACCGGAAATATACACACAAAGAGATTCGCCCTGTTGATGTAATTCGTTGTAAAAGTCGAAGTGCGATGTATATGAGAAAAGGCGCGATGATTTTATCCGCATGTCCGCGAGAGAGAAAGAGAGATAGCAATGCGCGGTAGCACAGCATTCCCATAAGGAGAGAGAGAGAGAGAGAGAAGCCGAACGAACGGTCAGCTGCGGAGTGCAGTGTGTAGTCGTCGTCGCACACGGCATGTAACGATAGCTATACTTAAAAACCGCCATAATTCCAAGCCAATATATTGGTAGCAGTAAATAGTAAAACACTTTCGGACTGGCCGTCCATAGTCTCCGGCTAGCGCATATAGGTGGCGCATCGGCTCTTTGCTTCCCTCATTACAAGCTGCGCGCAGAAGGATACACACAGCCGTCTTCCATCAGCTATGTACGATGCAAAAACTGTCGCTCGCGTTATAACTGCCGTAAAATCTAAACTTTTTTCTACGCATTTTTGGATCAATCGGCTGCAGTGCAGCACTGAAATATTCGCCGGAGCTTCTAATCCGGCATTACGCAGAATACTCGGCTCGGCATAAGAGAAATGAATACGAGCACAGAATAGCGAAGAAAGAGAAACATCGCGAGAGATATAGAGCCTATAAAAACGAGCCACAGCAGCAGCAGCCGTAGAATCGTAGGCCGAGATGCACGCAAACACTCGGCTATATACGGGGCAGCGAGAAGAAGAGCCTAGCCGCTCTGCAGATAGTATCGAAATAGTTTTCTCTCTCTCTCTCTCTCTACCGCCCGCGCGCGCGCGCGCGTGTGTGTATGAGAGAGTCGTACTATCCGCATGCACGCGACTTGGGAATTGTAAATTATTCACCGCGCGTCACCAGATGAATCGCTCTCCGAGTTTCTCCTCCTCTGGCGAATAGATGTCCCGTTCGCGGGCTAAAAAATACAGATCGGACACGTACGATGAGAAGAGAACATTTATCATTCTCTGAGAGAGCAGAGAGGGATTCTGTTTTACGAGTTTACGCGGGAAATTTGAATCTCGCTTACCGATCGTTCGCCGATCAAAACAGTTTCCACGCTTACCCAACACTATAACGCACAGGATTTACTCGGACGGCGCCGTAAATTAATCTAACGCCACGCTCGCGTAAAAACGAGAATAAGAGCCGTGTGTCTCTATTATGCCACTTTCGTGAATATACCCGTAAAGCCAATCGTTGATTTACACGCATAGGCTTTGTGATGCGGCATCAAGAGGGAGAGTGCAAGCTTGTAGGATGCAAACTAGCGGGAACTGGTTTGCCTCGCTGCGTATACGGTTAATAAAGATGGATCGGCTGCGTATAAATCACCGATCGCCCGATGGGCGCGCGTACGCATAACTCATCCTCATAGCCGCGGCTGACGCGTTGCGCTGAAAATCGCGGAGCGCTCGTTATCTTTCGGCCCTTATTTATTTTTGAAAAGCTCGACGTTGTATGCGCGTGAAGGAATGCTTGTAATCCAATAACGCTCTCTCCTTTCAACGATTCACACACTGTGCAAATAAGCAATTACCCCATTAGCCCGAGTCATTGTCCAATCAACGCGCTGAATTCTTATCAGAATAAAGTCTTTCGCTCTCTGATGTGCGCGCGCTCGCCGCGTGTTTTTCACATTTCATTTCCTGCAGCGCTGCAATTGCGTTTTCGGTTATTCAATTATATTATCCTGCACTGAATGCCGCCACATGAACTTCTCCACAGAAACACACACACGCGTATATAACATGTTCGTCCCGTCGAGTCAGTCCTATCTTCCCTCGAAATCGCTGCCCGATGGCCCGTGACGGATGATCCACTGATCCTGTTCTCATCGGCGTGTAACGACGGATCGGTATTGTCTGCCGATCTCCGATTCGCGCAGCGAGTGTTCGAATAAGCCGTATAAACTGTGTCAGAGAGCAAACACTGCAGGAAATGTTATAGAGCGACGTTTCTGTTCTGACAAGTGCTGTATCGATTGTCCGCGAATGAAAGTGGCCCATTGTGCGAAATCGTACAATTCTCGCGCGAGCACTTTCTTCGAAGACGCGGAAGGAAAGCGAAACCCCCGGCTCTTTCAAGCTGTAATACAGACGCGCGCGGGTCATCATCGGGGATTCTCAAAGCAAACTGCTCCGTCACTCGGACGTCTTTATGAACCTCTTCGCGAGAGCTCTTACATTATATCCTCGTGTCGATGATTGCACGTGTCATCCTCGCGCGAGGATAATCGACTCGTAAATCGCGCTAATTTTTTTCCCCGAACGAGAGCCGATCCAGGTGTCGATTTCCAGCAATTAATCGACGCCTCTTAAACAAAAAGAAACCAAGTCGCGATCGCTCTAAACCGTGTCAGCCGAGAGAAAATCCCCGACAATTGCTTAATTAGTCGAGAAGCGCGGAGCTGCACACGCCCGAGACCTGAATAGAGCAATTATCCGTAACAGCGCTTCGCGTGGGTAAACGGAGACACGGCGATTGATTAGCCGTATAACGGTAGTTTGCGGCGAGGAAAAAAATTCCGATTTCTGCAAACAAAATTAATTGTTAATTTCAATCTCCTCTAAACGTAAACCGAGAGAGCCGTCCCATTACCCATTACCTTCTTTTTTTTTTTTCTCGCGCCAAGCCGCAACTAAACGTTTCCTCAATTACGCGCACTTAAGACGCCCACTTTTGCCGAATAAAAAAAAGGGAAAAAGAAACAGCTCACGTATATAGCATAAACCACTCCGGCCATAATCGGCGCAAACGTAATTAGCGCTGTGTCGCCGCGCGGCTCTCGTATGAATATATTGAAAGGATTCCCGCCAGGCGATTCGTCTGGGCTAACCAACTTACTTATGTGTGTGTGTGTGTGTGTGGCGGAGGAAGGTGTTATGCTAACCGCAGGTGGCAAAATGTTGCCGAGGAGATGTCGCGGGGTTATATTATACCTTCGTACCTTTCGGGATATCAAGCTTTGTCAAGTACACTTTCGAATTTGACGTACATCCAATCTGTATGGTAATCGGTTAGGAGATGCGAATAGATATTCCGCAAACACCTGCGTTTCTTCTCACGCCGCTGATGTGTGCACACAATGTACGTAATCGCGTCGATATATCGCGCCTGTGACTTACTTCACTGACCTCGAGACCCAGTGAGGAGGATGTAGTGACGCTGAATTTTAAGTGGTAGACGACGCCCTTTTTCCATACTCTTCCAGCGAGTGGCTTCTTTGTTCTACGCGGTATCTAGTCGTCGTATAGGTGTGTCGTCGCTGTGGTTTTTTCGGTAGGGAAAAGCTCGCGTGGATTTCGTTGGTACAGATATAAAGATCGCTAGTGAGTTTGTGTGAAAAGAGAGTATTTATTGGCTCGCTTTTCAAGAAAGTATTTTTCGAATGTAGGCCGACCGAGGTAGAGACCGATCATCCATAATCGCGCGGCTAAGTAGACTGGAAAAAAAAACATTACGAGTTTCTAAACCTTCACTGAAAGTCGAGTCGTAAATCCAATACAAATCTCCTAAAAATGAAAGTACATAATCCTCGTATTAGAAATTCCAACACGATTTTACATACTCACGGAGTAAAGCTGACAAGTGCGTATACGTCTAAATCGATGTTATTTTCATCAAGCTTGATATAAAGCCGTTTCTCCGAACTTGACATTCGCCTGCGAGAACACGTGCGTATACAGATATAGCGAGGCCGACTAACATGCACTTTGCGGAAAAGACTCGGGCAAAATCCTTGTAAAACGGGTATAACGACGATGACGAAGTTTGAAAAGCGTGTCACGTCCCGCCCAACCGCGCGTCACGACTTTTTTTCAAAGCCACACACAGCACTTTTTTTTCTCATCGCGAACAATGAACCTCATCCAACGCGTTTCGTAGATAAAAAAAAAACGGTACACGCAGGTGCAACTGCAGATTCCGCCGAGAAAGCATCAATCGAGTCTTCATCGGCATCTCGTATATATATATATATATATATATATATATATATATATATATATATTTTGATTTCTCCTTTATTATACGATCCTCCTAACAACGTAACAGAGCGTCTACGCGATATTACGGTGTTTACTTTCAAGGCCGACTATACGCGAGTTTTTCCTCGGAAATACACAACGATAGAAGAACGATCGCCAATCGTTAACCACGTCTCGCGTTTTTTACGCGATTTCTCTTTAATCTCGTCGAGAGATTTCTAGTTCGCCCATTTTTCGGCCCAGATA
The DNA here is from genome assembly GCF_009193385.2 of Nasonia vitripennis. Classification (NCBI taxonomy): domain Eukaryota; kingdom Metazoa; phylum Arthropoda; class Insecta; order Hymenoptera; family Pteromalidae; genus Nasonia; species Nasonia vitripennis. The sequence goes on from NC_045760.1 coordinate 3,891,178, forward strand.
TATTACAAGCGATATGATTGTTGCTCTCGTTATACGAACGAGATGATTTTTCCACGAAGACGTGTAATAACGCGGATGGAAAATAAAATCCAGCCACCGCATATTACTCCGGAAAAATACGAAGAGTATAGGAGAGTCGGCTGTAAGTAAAGGCTGAGGGGCGGAATAAAAAAGGAAAAGGCCGACGGGAAGCGAGTGTGTGTGTGTGTGTGAGAGAGAGAGAGAGAGAGAGGCTCATCAGCCGCGCGGTTATCCCTCTTTATTAGAAAGAACGTATGAAAGAAGCTACCGTGTAATATAGCGCTTCTTCAAACTCTTTGGGAAAATATACGTTCTCCACTCGTCGAAGGACTCTCGACGACGGCTACCTCTATACGCATTAGCAAAACAGACGCGGCGAAAGCCAATATGAATCTCACGCGCGGGTGAGAGCAGTCTGATGCCCCGTAGCTCTGGGTAAGTAGGTATGGAGGTGAGGCCGCGAGGTCGAGGTCATATACATCTCCGACGAGCTACCCTCTCGATTTGAATTTTTCAGCTGGACGTGAAAGTGCACTACGCGTGAAACCGATACGTCTAACAAGACGTAGTATTCGCCAGCGTACCGCGCACGAGTGAGCCGCAGGCTGTCGTTATCGAGGGCCGGCGCCTCGGCTACAGCTGCAACTGTACATGCGAGCTTTCTCTCTTTACTAGTCGCGCAAGCGAGCGAGATTACTTTTGCTTCCTCGAACGCGAATAGGCGCGGCTCAGCTGACGACTCGAGTGGACTTTTCGCGAGCGATTCTTTCTTTTTTTTTTTTTTTTCTACAGGAAAACTGGTCCGGCAAGAAACGATTCGATCTAAAAATTCGCTTATTTGTGCGATTCGATTTAGATAGGGAGAAGTCGGGCTTGTGGTACTCGCCGTTCGGACGGATAATGAATCGTAACGCACACAAATCTCGCGGCAGTAGTGCGCGCAATATCAACAGAGCAGTAGTTCTGCGAAAAGTGCACTCGATCAATATGTGCCCCTACGGGGCGGCCCTTCGCTCAGCTGCACACAATCGAGGCTCCGCGAGAAGGAAGAGCAAACTCGAGCGCTTAATGGATAGCGCAAGCATCTGGCCTGTCGATAATCCGTCAAGTACGGCTAGTGTTTGCCTTTGCTGCTCTCTCCTATGCTTCCCTCGCTCTGTAATTATACTCGAGCGATTCCTTGTTAGGATAACTGATTTACGCTCGTTGATTCGAAAGATCGAGCCTCCGCTGTTTTCAGACAAAATACATGTAACTAGTTTTTGCGCGCCTCGAAGAATCCCAATCGAGTCTCCTCTCGACGTGCGTATGTACCTTCGATTTACGACGCCTGTGCGTCTCTAGCAGTGATTTTCTAACCGACGGCGGCTGTTCAATTTTTAACGATTTTTTTACACAGGCCTGCAATCTCTCTCTTCGCATCTATACGTCGGCGAGATGGATGAGCGATCGAAACGGTACATATACCGAAAATCTATGTACGATGGTAAAAAAGTGCTCCAGATGTATAGCGCGCGGATCATTGATATTCCCGCCAGATACGATGCGCCGTTTGCGATGCTCGCGCGATCGGAATTCCTAGAGACACGATTGCGCGCGCGAATTCGTCGGGTTTCACGTCGCTGCGTTATACGGCCGAACGGCAGGTAATAAATCCCGACGGTGTGCGTGTGTGTGTGTGTGTGTGAGTGAGGAGGAACCGTAAATTATGGACTAACTGTATCCTCTCATACGTTTATAGGTCGGTCCCGAAATCCTCTTCTTTTTTTCTCTGATGGTTTTAGTTCGGACGGACTGCAACGGCGTTTAATTACCCGTAATTAGCCTGTCGGACTGTTGTGATCGAGGACTGACGGCTACTATTACGACTTTTTCCGCGGTTTAGACGGCCTGTGATTGACGGCTACACTTTTTACACGCGTAAAATAGATCGTGAATATAATATCGACGACACTCAACTGTAAATTCCACGCTGCAAACTCGAAAAACGGCATTCACTCGATGCATGATGCACACCTACTATCGCATATCGCAGTTCGTATAATGTACAAAAAAGACGGCCACATCAATCTCGTGGGAACAGATCGAGCGAGAAACAAAAAGGTTTACGCGAGCTTCGATATCCCCGCATCTTGTCGCCGGATGAAATTTCTTCGGCCTAACGGACACCCATACACACACACACACACACACAGGCCGTCGAGCTTATCGCCGCAACACAGAAGCTCGAACGCGTTTACAAAAAGCGACGCGATTACAGGAGCATAAGAGCCACAGACAGAAACAAATAAATGTGGAACGGCCGCGCGTCAAACTGTATACAAGAGCGATGACGACGAAGAAGAAGCAGCAGCGGCTTGTATAAGAAGAGCCTTGCGAGGAAAAAAGCTAACGCGAGAGAGAGAGAATCTCTGGGAGGTATAGTTTTCGTCCCAGTAGTCCACTTAGGCGCACGCGGCTGCGCGCGAAGAATTTACGAGCATTCCACGGATGAATTTCAAATTTATACATTCGCGCGCTAGTAGCGCCCATTGTGTTGTATCTATATCGCGCCATAAAGACTCTATTAAAGAGCGAAGATTCGATCGAACGACCGCACGACGATCGTCATAATTCGCTTCAATTACGATAATTGGACGATGAGAGTTGTCACGTGCGCCGCTCGCGCGCGTCCGAGCGATAACGAGCATAAATCATGCTAGAGTGCTCGGAGAGAGAGAAAGAGAGAGGGCTATGTGTATATAGTAGTCGCTCGCTGCACTACGGTACCCGTATAGCGGGATAGCATAGCTCGCGCTGTATACGGGGAAACCAGATGCTGCGGAGGCGATAGCGAGGACGACGTGTCGGGAGACGAAGAGAGCCTTATAATAAAGCTACTTTTCGGAACTGCCGCGCGCGTAACTGATTATTCGCGATATGCCAGCTCTCTCGCGAGAGCCAATTTTCGCTAGCGCGTGTATGCGTGTAGCTATAAGAAAGGGACGAGAGGGAAATAGAAAAATCGGCGCGTCGCATTGTCCGTGCAGGTATTGCCATTATTTAGCCTCTTTGTTTCGCGCTCGGCGAACCCGATGAAACTCAATTTCCAACGATCCATTCAGCGCGTATAGAGGATATGGCTTCTGTGCAACAAAAGCCCGCAGTTTCGCGACGAAAAAAAAAAAAAAAAAGAATCTTTGCGCTGTATGGAAAAAAAATTCGACCATCGGTTCGACGACCCGCATATACGGAGGAATGCATGCGGAGACGGTATACGTACGAACGTATTCCACGTGCATATAATTCGATTCGCATTGTTCGCCGCGGCAGCGCTCGTTGGCATAATTGATTCACTTAAATGAAGAATCCGTGCGGGAGTGACGAACACCTCCTTCCTATACAGTCTTCCTCCACCTTCTCCTCTTCTTCTTATTCGCCGCTGAGTAATGCCGCGCAAAAAGGAGAGCCCGATGGCGAAAGCTCCTTTCTGCGATTTTTTCCCGATCCACGAATTGAATTTTTTCCCCGCTAAAAATAGCCGGTCGCTCGCTATCTCGGCGATCAACTCCGTAGGTCTCTCTCACCCACGCGCGCGCGCGCGCGCGAGAACATCCCCGATTAATTCCGCGCTGCGGCGCGCGTGTGTAGAAGCTTAACAGTCGCTCGCTCGGCGATTTTATTATTCGTTATTTATTATGCGCGCGGAAGCGACTGTTAAATTCAAAGTGCTGTTGACCCGAGAGAACCGAGAGACTCGCTGGACCGAGACGCGCGAGCTTCTATACCGCTACCGAGGCGCTCGGGCTCTACGGCTCGCGGATACACACGTGTATACAGAGTGCAGCCGGTCAGCCGGAAGTGATTATAACGTAGTTTCGACACAGGCGAACCGCGTAAACGAGAGCTACGCGAGCTGTGGGAATTCTTCGGCTGTGCTCGTTATTATTATGCGAGAATGGCTGTGCTTGAGATTTTCGACGGGATTATTCAAAGATTCGGTAAACCCGGTTAGTTAATTGCAACAGTTTCATCACGACTGCGTGGAACGTCGGGGAAAATCACGCGCCCACAGCGCAAAGGAGCTGCGGGCACGCGATCCTGTATCTCGTGACAAAACGATGTTAATTTCGCACATGCGCGCACGTTCCTTGTCCGCGCCGAGTTTAATTAGCGAAGAAGGCTCTAATGATGATCCTAACTGTGCACGTGTGTTGCATTATAAAATAATACGAGATTGTTTTTTTTTTGTCCATCCGTTTCAGAGTACGCGAGCAGCTCGTGTCCGCGCATTTGTCCGACGAGCGGCGAGCCGGTATGCGGCAGCGATGGTGTCATTTACGCGTCCTCCTGTGAAATGCGGAAGAAGACCTGCGGTAAAGGTGAGTACGCGCGTATGTGTGCCTCTATACGTTAAGCCGCAGCTAATTCAAATGTGTAACGCCGAGTGAAAGAGCGAGCTGGGAATGTGGACGAAAGGAGCTAGTGGAAGCGAGTGAAAAGCCGCTTTGCTCTTCTCAGCTCATCTGATCAATTGCGAATTTCGCCGCGCAATCTTAATTAATAACGCGCCGCGCGGGGGCAGGCAAAAAGTCTAATGGCTCCATTACGAAGGAAGCGAATGATCGACGATTTCTTTCCCTCGTAGGCGTGAGCGTAGCGACGGAGAAGACGTCCTGTCTGAGATCCTCCGGAAGCAAGTGCGAGCATCGGTGTCCCGGTGACCAGGACCCAGTCTGCGGTACCGACGGCCGCACCTACCTCAACAAGTGCATGCTCAGGGTGGAGATATGCCGCGTAGGCATCGAGCTTTCCCATCTCGGACCTTGCAACAACATCTCGGCCCATCGGGAGAACTGTCCCGTCTCCTGTGACTTCGCTCCGCTCGATGGACCTGTCTGCGGCAGCGACGGCAACGTCTACAAGTCGACCTGTCAGATGAAACTGCTTACCTGCGGGTGAGTGTTTTCGAAGTGGGTACTCGATATCCCACTTCGCGCTGATTAGAATCTCTCCCGTGAGCTTTAGACGACGAGTCAATTATTTTGGATAACATATCGTACCGTTTCCCCCATGAATTCTGGCGAAATTTCAGGCAGGGCGTGGTGAGGACCAACAAGAAGCACTGCCAGACGACGAGACACTGCCGGGAGTCCTGCTGGCGGGGAGCCAAGCCCGCCTGTGGAAGCGACGGTATCCTCTACGCGAACACCTGCAAAATGCGAGCGAAGAACTGCGGGTAGGTTGCGCTGCTGTGCTTTCAACCCCGATCCTTTCTTCCCTTCCTATTCAGCGCGGCGAAACGTTTTATCCTGCTGCAGTAGTGGAATTTTTTTTTTCTCCGAATTAAACTGCATAACGGTGCAGCGCTAAAAAAAACCTACTTCTCCCGCAGGAAGCACGTGTTCGAGGTACCGATGTCCTTCTGCGTGTCGCGCGAAAGGACATCCGGCAGCGCGGCCACGGCCTGTCCCCTGGACTGCAAGAACGAGCCGGAAGTCGCAGTTTGCGGCTCCGACGGGAGCATTTACCGAAACGAGTGCGAGATGCAGATGCTCAACTGCGGGTGAGTTGTTCGATCCGTTACTCTATTCTGTGTATAATTATATAGGCAAATGGAGATTCTATGGTAAAGTCGATCCCTCTTTGCAGAAACACGAGGAGGAAGGTGACGGCAGTGGACTTTGAGAAGTGTCGAAACCGCCTGTCCAAGTGCACGAAGCAGCAGCAGCACTGCGGCACCGACGTCGATCCAGTTTGCGGCAGCGACGCCAACACCTATCCGAACCAGTGTCACTTGAATGTCGCCATTTGCATGTAAGTCGATTTCACTGCGTACACCCTTATACTCGCGCGTCAGGATGGCGTAATCCTCTGATTAACGGACTCCCGCTGATATATACAGTAAGGCTTGTACTTACTTTCCGAAAACTAGTCGATCTGCAATTTCGATTTATCGCGTTCGCATAAGCCGTTTACTTATACGGGAGAGAAAAATTAGCCGAGTACGATCATCCCCTGCGCATTCCTGGCGGTGCAACAAACCGTAATGGAGTCCCTCGCATTACGTATATGCCCAAGGAAGCAGCCGATTTATACATACACTCCCACACTGCGCGCACACACGAGCAAAACAGCTCACTTCCGTTCGTTTTGCTTTTCAGGAAAGGCATCCAGCTGGCTCACGTGGGCGAGTGCACGACCTTGAAGGAGAGCGAACACTGCCCGGAGGACTGCAACGACGTGCCCGAGGAACCAGTTTGCGGCAGCGATGGCAACGTCTATCGGTTCGTATATAGCACAGATGCTATAACGCGCGCGTGCTTAATTAGCAGCGACTACGTGCGTTGCGCTTAAGTAGGCCCTTGTAAAATTGCGCGCTATAAATAAAGCGGCGATGACTCGCTGGATTCTCGAGAAGTTGCTCTAATGGAAAATTCGCATACAGGTCGCTGTGCCAGCTCCAGAAGGAGACGTGCGGCCAGCGAGTTGTCCAGGTGCCGGCCCAGCACTGCCGCACCACTGCCCTCTGCAACCAGATCTGCAGCGGCGAGAGGCAGTTCGTCTGCGGCTCCGACAACAAGCTCTACAGGAACGAGTGCGAGATGAAGAGGGACAACTGCGGGTGAGCTTTGTTTTATTATCCAACCTAACAACTCTGAAATTATAAATTATACCAGCGCTATATCTCAAAGGGAATCTCGGCGCAGCCGACGCCTCTAACGAGCGCGTAATTCTTCTAATCAGCCGTAATTGATAATGAGGAAAAAAAAAAAAATGCACTAATTGCCTTCTCTATCCACTCGGCGCAGCAAACACGTGTACGTCGTGCCGATGAAGCGGTGCGTGCAGGGCTTCATGTTCCGGGGCTGCCAGAAGATCTGCCCGCCTTATTACGACCCGGTCTGCGGCACCGACGGCATGACCTACAGCAACGAGTGCTTCCTCGAGATCGAGAACTGCCGCACGCGAAATCACGTCACCAAGAAGTACCACGGACTATGCGGACAGCCCACCGAGGAGCCCAAGAACTATCTCTACTGAGTCGAGAGATAGAGAGAGAGAGAGAGAGATGGAGGTAGATTAGCGAGAATGTACAAGTAAGAGAAACTTTATTAGGACTGTCAATTGCGAATTTTTAAACGAAAATTCGACGCTTTAAATTACAAAGAAATTTCGAGCTCCGCGCTGTGAAGTCTGACTTATTCGTATTTGGCGCGAGGAGCTTGCGACTTGGATATATTATGTCCTTCTTTTTCTTTTATTTATTTCGCGTATACGATATCGTGTAATTTAATTTATGTAGCGAACTGCGGACAAAATTGCAGAGAGATCATCGATGCGGAATGACGTTATGGCATCGTGCGATGGACAATCACGAAGTGCCAAGATATCACGCGAAATTTGTATACCATGAGCGCGAGCGCGCGGCCGATAAACTTTCCAAACTTTCCGGGCGTCCGTTTAGCGCTTCGATGATTCGACGTGTAGCGGTGTATACGATTAATTATTTATTGTAGATTTTTATATACGAAAGCACCCAATGTCATTACTGTTATTTTTTTCTATTGTATCGTAATATACGAAGGGATGGATGCTCAATCCTTATCATAAACATTATTTTGACCTTGCAAACATAGATATGTGATGTGTGTTCATTGTGAAAACCTTGATTATCATTAATCATATTATACATGTAATGTTTGTACTTTTTACGAAAAGATAATAATCCTATCTCTCATCTCATATCGTTAATTTATTGTCAACAAGCTGACATATATCCGTATGAGCATCGTTTCAGTGTAAGACTAATACTGTATTGTACACGCTCATTTTTTTTGTAATATTAATAAACTTATATTTTATATCATCCGCTTGCTTGAAAATAAATCATTCAATCAATTGCCTTAAAAAAAAAATGAAAAAAAGAGGGTATCAACGGCACGCGGGGTTCCCAAGCGGTCACCCATCCAAGTACTAACCGCGCCTAACGCTGCTTAACTTCGGTGATCGGACGAGAACCGGTGCATTCAGCGTAGTATGGCTGTTGACGTTTAACGTGATTGCTCAAATCGTATACTGATCTCCGGCTACACCGCAATCGCCATCAGGGACCAGCTGAAGCCTGACCAGGTCCTGGTAAGTGCCACACACGCAGTAGAGTATTCATCTATTGGTAACTTTCCACATTCGGTACAGCATAGCATTCCTGACTTACCGACCACCGCCTACCCCAGTCCACACCGCGAGATGTCGCGAGCTCAGCATCGCCGATCGAGCTCAACTTCCTCCAGCGATCCACCAGGTGTCGACAGCGTTGCGGCGGGTCAACCTATTGACAGGTGCCGTGTTCCGCGAGCAGCATGGCGCCCAGTGTTTACGACAACTGATCGCTCGTCCGATCATCGAGCCGCGGTTCGCGACGACAACGACGAGTCAGCTTTTGCTCGCTCGTTCTCGTTTCCTCGCCAACGAGGCTCTCGCGTCGCGTAAATCCAGTGCGCGTGTGAACAAAAGTACATACACGGGGACGTGACTCGCGGAGGCAGTGCCGAGTGTCCAGTGTACGGGCGCCCGAAGGATAACGCAGGAGCAGTAGCGCCGGAAGATCATCATCGGCTCGAAAACGTGAGTGTATATCTGCTTCGCGTACTCGCGGCCGCCTTCGAGATTGTTCCCGTGTATAAGAGAGCAGAGCGAGCGAGATAGACTGCTCTCTCGCGTGTCATCTACTCGCGGGGGCCGGGAGAAAGAGAGCGAAAGTCGAAGAGCCGGCTCTTGATACATCAGAGCATATACGTATACTCGGGAGAGGAGAGAGAAAATATGCGCGCGCGCGAGAGAGAGAGAGAGAGAGAGAGAGAGCAGCAGCCGATTACACACGAGGCTCGGATTACATAAAACGGTTTCTCCCGCGGGCTGCCTTATCGCAGGCGGCCCTTCGCATACTTTTCCATTCATCGACTGCTGCTCTGGTTTTCGTTCGCTGGCAGATTTTCAAGACTATCGCTGCCCGGCACGAGCCAAGTGTACGAATCTGGTAATATAGAGGAATCGAGCCACGCGCTGCTACTTACACACACTCGCACGCGAGCATTGTAGTGATCCCAGCACGGGAGTCGTGCGTGTGCGTGCGTACAATGCCACTGGACGGGGGAGAGATCGGGAGCGTTCGGGGGGGAAAAGTCGGTCGATTCCCCGGCCATATAGCCTCCCTTTTTTCTCCCGCGAGCCCGAGCTTTCATACACCCATAATCATTCGGCTGGAGAGTGATTATTCTCGGACGGGTTGACCCGATTCCGGGAGGAGCATCGAGCTTCTTGCGAAACGCCCGGGAATTCGAGGTTCCGAGTGCATTAGGTTTATCAGTGACAAAAGGACGGCTATCGTTTCGTTGCTTTTTAGATTATACACCGGATATTTATAGCCGTGACGCGCGTGTCCGCGCGCTGCGCCCAAGTTCGCGGATGAATATTGATAAGCACTGCGCGGCGCGAATATACTCGTAAATACTTCAATTTTTTTTACCTCTATTATTTACGCGTCTCCAGCTAATGAAGTGCCTTCGGAGAGGAAAACGTCGATCCGAGATTTCGTTCGAAGGTCATTGTCGTCGGGGGCCTGATTACATATTGTCTAAGGTTAGACACTCAGATAAGTTAATATTTCTCCCTCTCTCTCTCTCTCTCTCTCTCTCTATGCACACAGTGTAACCCAACACTCTATGGTATAGAAGATAAAGCCTAACCTTGTACAGATAATATCGCGGAGCGTAATCGATATCCATACGCATATTAATCGAAACTAATTCCCGGCATATCCGCGGGGGCCCGAGAGAGGATAGAAGAACAATGTGGTATCGCGAGGATCGATGCTCTGCTCTGCAGTGTGCATGGAGGCGAGAGCCGGCTGTATTATACCCGGCGACATCTCACGGAAAGACACGGCGAAAGAGATGCTTCGCTGATTGATTCGGAAGGGGGGGGGGTGAGAATGGAGCAATCGATAGCATCTCGCGAAACTTTTTTTTCTCTCTCTCTCTCTCTCTCTCTCTCTCCCTCTCTCTGCGTTTATTTACTCCAACGGCAGCAGTAGGAACTTTGAGAAGAACAAAAGTTTGGATGTAAAAAGCTGCGCATGGGCTTTTCGAGGGGATGCAATCTAGCCCCCGTGCGTCACGACGCCGGGCTGGATATGTGTGCAGCTCGTCGAGAGTCCTTTGTTCCCCTCTGCGCGCATAGCGACCGACTAATTATACGACGGCCTGTAAGTGTTGCAAGGGCCAGCTTGTTTCTTGTTGCGCAGGGTTTAGAGGTCTCGCTAGGGATGAACGTTTTATTTTTCGAATTATGAAAAATATAACGAAGATAAAAAAGTACAGTTTCCGCGAAGCAAAATCAAGCTCCGCAGCACTTTAGATCAGATACGAATCTGAACTTTTGTCGAGGCAATGAAATTCTTGCGCCGCCGCCGAGGATGAAAAACAAAATGCAACGTGTGACACTCTCGGCATTTTTCTTTCATGACGTTCGCCGAGTTGAAAGTAGGCGACAAGTGCGGCACGAGTATGCCTGCATTGTGTCAACTTCGCGCTTTGTCGATTCTAAAAATAAATATTTATCTCTCTAAATCCGCGCGCTGGTATAGGCGTAATGCATCGTCTGCTTGAATTGCATTATCCATCGTTGCGTGAGAATTTTTACAGAGAAATTTAATCGATCCTTGTGTATGTGCTCAATATTTTATACATAAAACGATTCACGACTCGTTAACCACGCGAAATCAGAGGGTCGATCGCTCCGCCATATTTGGCGTAGGAAGGTCTCGAGACGTTAATTATTTTAGTTGGTTATTTGCACACGCGCGGCGAGTACAATATAATATACCGACCGCCGTCACGGCTCCGCACATTTATATAATAAAAAATATAAAGTGACTCACTGGTGGCGAGAAAGAGAGGCGACGGCTGACTTCCTTCCTCTCTTCGATCCGCGCGCTGGACTTGTTCTTAATCTTAATCCCCACTTCAATTAAATAAGTAGCCTTACGTCTCGGATCGAATTAGGGACTTGAATGCGCATTTTTCACTCTTAAGCCTTGCGAGCAGCAGCTATCAAGAGGGATCAAATGGATAAGCACTCCGGAGGCTCTCTATATTACACGTGAAAAATTAGCGAGTCTCTTTGTTGCGTTATTAGTATTCGCGAAATTACAAGCGAGTAACAAATTTCGTAGAAGAAAAAACGCGAGTCTCAACAGCTTACTCAGGATGCGACAGCACGTCGGCAGATTAAAAGTGCACTTTATCTCCTATGCACACGCTCGCACAGTGCAGCAGCTGGTACACATGTACACAGCAGCGACGGTATGAGGGTTCATAAAAAAGCGCGCGAAAGCCCGCGGAGCAACGGTCGCCGCACTTTTTTTCGCCTCCTTCCGAGGTGTACGTACGAGGCCGGGGTACTTCCGGTCACGCGATCGCACTCGCTTTAATTAAGTGTCATTGTCGCCGCGAGGGCATAGAGACTGAGGACCATCGGGAATTCATGCGCGAACGAATGCCGCGCGTGTATGTATAGGCGACTCTTTTAAGTGTGTGTACTTTGGAGAGAGTCGATCGTTTGTGGAAAAACCTTCGCGGGTAATGTCGGGTTGATTAAATTGTTTGGAGTAGCGTTATGGGCTTCGTTAAGAGATGTTTGAAGTGCTACGATGGGAGTGTAGGCTTTTAATTCATTAGAGCGTGCAGTAATAGAAAATTTTAAGAGAGCACATTATAAGATAACGATGTGTTATCTCACTGAGGCATATTTCACTCAATAAATTCTCCCTGCATTGTTGTTCGCAATTCGATTCCACAAGACTGCGCATATACAACTTGAGCACACTGAATCGAACGGCCTAATCGATCAGCATACACGCCGCTACCCAACACATCCACAACAACAACCTCCCGTATGCGCATAATTTCAACGCGATCTTTTGTCGAGAGACGCTTGCACAGATGCTCTCTCTCTCTCTCTCTCTCTAATAACGAGAGGAGAAGAAGAAAAAAAAAATACGCAGACAACGAACGGAAGCCCTCTCCCGTACACGCGTGTGTTTGAGCGCAGGCACGTAGACGACGACGACGACACTGCTGCTGTTGAATAGTTTGCTCTCGGGCGATAGCTCGCTCTTTATCTTATCGCTTTTCCGGGGCGCAGCAACAGCAGCGGAGGCAGCGACATTGACTCGAAAATTTAAACGCCCCTGCGGCTGGAGGCGCAATCTTTGCTCCTTTTTATGACTGCAGCATCGAGTTGTAACGATGGTTTAGTGATTTGGGAAGCTTGAAGGGAAAATGATTATCCAGGAAGATGACTCTGATGTACAATAGGAATTTCCCTGGATTCGTCGTGGTCGTGACGCTGCTCGAGATTTTCGTAACAGATAAGGATCGCGTAATGAATGATTTCACTTCTTCGCGGCACTTCAGCTTCATTATCGTCTTTACAAATACGAAAGCGATAAGGCTGTGCTGCTACTACGTGATTCAACAGACTCTGGGACAGATTTAGTATGAATAAAAAAAATCACGCGCGTTTACTTTCTCTTGAAAAATGATAACCGGCGCGTATACCCGCTGCACAGCGGGCTCGAACAATCTGCTTTCTAACGATCACGAGAGCCGCAAGTCGAGCGAAATAAGTCAGTGGGATAAAAATCCTTCAAAATCGCTCCGAGTCGTCAAACTGACAGGCCGTTACGATCCGTTAAATTAGCATTTCAATTTACTTTTCAAACTCCCCGCGAGATTTCATCAGTCATCGTTTGGACTTTTCTCGCTCTGTCTCTCGCGCGCGCGCGCGGTTTGCCCCGCATTTTCTCATACTCCTTTTTGCATAACATTCTCTCTGTGCCGCAACAGCGACGACAAAAACCTTCGAACCCTTCGAGACTCGGTCTAACGAGTCTTTCGCTCACGAAAATCAACTCGACACGAGAGACAATTCATCATAAATATATAGCGAGTCGTGATCCGTCGAACGGTTATTTCAAGCGTATACCGTTTGACGATGCAAATTAGCGAAGACTGCCTCGGGCTCTGCGATTGCTTTCAATCGACGATTGGGACGATATATCATATTATAGTCGATCGTTGTGATACTTCTGAGGCTCTCCTCTCTGGAGAACAAGAGATCGCGGGTAGGATAATGGCTAACAAATTGGTTTTCGATTATTTTTGTACACGTGAGGATTTATCTTTTTTGTGTAACATCACAATTTTTGCCGTGAGAATATCTACGAATGTGATGTAATTAGAGTGTCGCTCGGTTAGCCGAAGCAATTTGATTGCGTATGATTAATTAGCTTATAAACGCTGATTGAATTTGCTGGATTAATTAATCACGCTGTAAAGAGTTGGCACACACCGTGACTGCGCATACACCACTTGCAGCGCGTTTGCTTTATCGCGCTCTATCGAGAGCAGATGGTTCGAGTTTGACATATTCCGCGAAGATTCTGCAGAAACTTTCATCTTCGTTAATTCGTCGAAATTTTAAATACCGAGAACACGTGTATACAGTGTCATTTTTTGTATGCCGAACGAGAATTCGCTACTTGCCACTCACGCAATTCAAAAGCGTATAGGAATCAGTCATTATACAGTTCGACTAATTACAGTATCGCAGACACGCACTGCTGGAAGAATTCCGCATAGCGTTCTCATAAAATAATCACTTAATGATCGCTCGCTCCTCGCGATCCGGAGTTCATTCATCCCGCCGTAACAGTACATGTCCACCAACGAATCCGTACAATGCGGCGATAACTTACCCTCCCAAAAAAATACATTTTCCGCGCAATCTGTCACACACACACACGCGCGCGCTCACACGAATCACAGTCCAAGTACACGCTCTTACACGAACGCAATGTATCGGTACTCTTCCGGTGGAAATGACGCGCTCGCGCGCGCCAAGAAAAACTTTACTATACATGCTACGAGAGAGACTCTCGTCTGCGCTTAGGGGACGATGATATCAGTGATTTTACCACGGTAATTAAAGCCCTCTCCTGCACACGACTCGTGAGACAGAAACGAGCCTAATTGCCGAGTGAGCTTCGCTCGATGAATAATACTCTCCACCGAGCGAGCTTTTATAATAACGCCTGGATTCATAATTTTCACATGCAAATTTCGTTTGTCTGCAACGAGCATCGAGTCGTTTCTGCGCACGCGCGAACTCGAACAAAAGAGCGAGGTGGAGTGCGAGTGTTTAGCGCCGGGGATTTTAATATGCAAAAGGTTCTTTCGAGTATAGGCGCGAGGCGGAGAGGAAAATTCAATTTATGCTTTTCCCGCGTGGAAAGAAGAAAGGAGCTGCGGACGGCGTTTATTGTTTCTCCGTATAGGGACATTACAGTTCCCGCATGAATTGCCGATGTCGCGCTGCTGCTCAAAAAGTTGGAATACGTTAGACTTTGAGCGAATATTTATTTACGCGCGACGGCAGGTGCGCGCCCGCACAACATGTAGGCTATAGCCTGTTTTCAAAACTCTCGCTCAGACGGTGAAACCTTATTTTCGGCCGTGTAACACCCCCGAGAGTCATTAGCGCGAAATATCGGTCCATAAATCGTCGAGAGATCGGTAATAAAAGCGAGGCCAAGCGCATGCAGTAAAACTTTGCATTATCCTCCGTTTAAAAAGGCTGGCGTGCGCGCCGCCGAAAAGCCAGCGGAGTTTTTCCGCTTCGCGCTGAAAGGATTTTCACTCGGAAGCTCGTAAATCTCTTTCTCGGGAACGCTGAGCCAACACAGTCAGAGCAAATACGACGTTGGTTTTATCTACGGCGGCATCGATAGCTTGCTAAATAATGTCCGGTGGTCGGCTTTGAAGCTGTGTTCCATTCGCGAGTAATGTACTACATCGTCGTGAATCATAGAGGTGTACAGGTGTATACGTTTAGTATCAAAAGTGAAGCAGGTCGAATGCATAACAAGTAAAAATGATGAAAGATGTGAGAATGTCTCGGTGAAAGGGTTTTACATGCGAGCTGAAAGAAACAATTTTTGAACGTATACCAGACAGTGCAAACGCTGGCATGCCGATCAAAAAAGATAAAAGCACGATCAGATACGGCGTGACTCCGTCGACAGCGTAGAGCTTAAAAACTCGACTTTCCCTTTTTTTCACTACACTGTATACACACACAGCTCGAAACGATTTTCTCCCTATCTCAAAACTCTCGTGTACGTATACATTGACATGTATACAACCTGCAGCGAGAGATCCCTAACAGCTCTCAAAGAGAGACACGAAAAACTCGACGAGTTTTTCGCGTTCATCGCGCGGAAAGAGATCTCCGCACGATCGGTCGCAATTACTCCCGAGTAAGTGTCCCCCTGGCTCGGACAAATTGTCAGACGGGCCTTTGGCTTATCGGCCCTCGTAATTCATGTATCTTTATTGTTATCGTAAATCTCGCAGGAATGTGTCGCCGATCTCTCTCCTGCACGGGTATACCTCTCGGATACAAATCTGCGTTATTACAAGTGTGCAGGCGGCGAAGGAACGAGTCTACGAGAGCGATCGATACCGATCTCCTGGATCGTTAATTAATTCCTCTGCTATTTATTGATGTGTAGTCGCGCGTTGGGTGATTGAGATTTACAGTGTTTTAGAGAGAGATCGATCGGCGAGAAAAAAAACACACATGTAGCTTTAGATCTGCGGGTATTTATGACGGATAAATACTGGATATATCCGAGAGCCGCAAAGTGAATAAATTCCCGGTATTTTTTTCGTAGTAGGAGGAAACGCGATTGCGCTTTCAATAATGAGGGTGTAAAAAATGGCCGGACTATTTGCCGATCTAGTTTTTCAACTTCTAATGAGCTCTCTTGTAATAGCGAGATATTATCTTCGATAATAATTACACGTCTCGGAGGTAATAGGACTTCAAAACGCTGTGGCGAGTGCGTATATCTGCGTATAGCGATGATGAATTATCCAGATGATTATCGCGAAGAAAATGGCCAACTGTATATTCTCTTGGTAGGATTTTTTGTTCCGCAATGCCAGAACTCATCAATATTCATGCGCTGCAATACAAGCGAGATGCAAAAAAAAAAAATCACAGTGTGTACTGTTCGCGCAATCATCCTAAAAAACCACAATGGCTAACGGAGTTAACTGAATTAACGATTACCAGCCGGTCACACGATAATTCTATCGTTTAAAAATAATTCACCCATTTTCCCGAGCTAAAATACTTCCTCGAACGATACCGATCTCCGATACCAGCCTATCGAGCCTCGCAATTTTCTGGCGCCACCGATTTGTCGCGAACTCGCTCGAAAAAGCGTCCGCGATCGTTAAAATTACACGCATACATGGAGCATTTGCGCAGAGCCTCGTTAAAATCCTCATCTTTTTTCACCTCAGCCTTCCTTGACGATAACGACGCGAGCGAAGGCAAATCGTCTCATCGCATTTTGCCCTCGTAACCCCGCGCATAAGCGAGAGAGAGAGAGAGAGAGAGAGAGAGAGAGAGAGAGAGAGAGAGAGAGAGAGAGAGAGAGAGAGCATAGACACGACGCATACGTGGATGTGGCACCCCACCTTCGCTCTCATTGTGCTCGTCGTGGTAGTCTCTCTATCTCTCTCCTGGCGTGCGCACATTCTTTTCTCGCCTTTTCCGTGGCTCAACTCGGGGGAAAAACGAGCGAGAGAAAACAAGAGGCCAGTCGTGCAGAGCCAGAAGTCTATTCACGGCTCTTTCTCGCTGCGCGGAGCCGCCGAGACGCTTATTATGTTCTACGCGGGCGCTTATGTGTAAGGAGGTAGTTGGGAGGAGTAGTAGTTGTACGTACGCTTTGCTGCGGGATGCATGGTTTTTTGCCCTTATTCGAGCGCTTCTTCGTTTCTCGGTCTGCCTCTCCTGCTTCATTTTTTTTTATTCTTCCCAGTGGGGTTGGCGAGGCTTTGTCGCGTGGAAGGCTTTGATTAGAGGAGAAAACCTGGGATTGGATGTTTAGAAATTGTGCCTTGGCATAAATTCGATGACGATTGTAGAAATATTTCACGATCATCGTCTTATTTATTAAATTTCACGTTAGTTATGTCCAGGGTATACAGTCATCATATTCTTTGATTTTTTTCCCCCTCGGATGTATTCTTTTGAGAATCCACGGAATATAACCGTACATCGTGTTCTTTTTCTTTTTTTTTTGTACGCAGCCGGTACATGGAAACGGATGCGAGGTGAAGCCGGTATATAAGGGCACTTTTCTCTCGAGAAACTTGTTTCTCACAAATAGTTCCTTGCTCTTTTGTGAGGTCGCATTATATAAGGCTTGTAAAGCCGTCGATTGGTTTAAGAGGATTATCCGCTGGTGTGAAAATTGATTTATTATATTCGAAGAGAGAGAGAGAGAGGAGGATTCTCCAGGTGATTCACAAGTTTCTCTGTGTACTTTTCTAACGTATTTTTTAAGCTTGATCCTTCACCAAATAGACTCGAAGCTTCTTCACAGGCTCGGCTTGTCAATAACGTGTTTTACCAGGTAAAAATTTCAGAAAATAATCAAACTTAACTATATTTAAGAGCGACATCATGCGCCAATAATTCGCAGCTCACGACCCCGACGTAGACAGCGAGAAAATTTTCTAAAAATACCCTCTCTTCGGTTAATACACACGTATAGGGTTGACAAAGGGTGCATAACGAGCTTAGCGCTCGCTGATCAATGAAAACACAGGCCGTAGAGCAGCGCAACGCGTTAATAAGAAGGATCAAAGTTAAAGGCTTGACTAAGTTTCGCGTGCATTCACACGCGAGCCGAAGCCAAGGATGTAACCCTACACTGACGGCACAGCAGGGCTGCGCGCACGCGATGTACACGCCGCGCCTCTGATACAGCTCGTAACAGTCCTTTAATGCAATGTAATGTCCGATGGGAAGCATATACACATATACGCGTTCGCGTGGATGGTTTCGATGGCTGAGCGTTTTTCGTGTTTATCGCGGGGCTACTGCGTATAAGAAGTAGGTTACCCCGCGCGAGGGTGTGAGAGAACGCGTCGAATTTCGCTGTTGCCGAGTCGGCTTCTGGGTGTGTTTATTAGTAGTAGTGCTTGATAACGATCGGTGTGGCACAGTTTTCTTCTTTCTTGATGCAAGTGGATAATTATGCCAGGGTATATGATATGCTACATACTATAATCGCGATATGGTCTCTATGTGCGAGCGCGTTGGATATTAATATGAGTTTATTAATAAGCGTGAGTTATTCCTCATGTATTTTTAATGCACATGCGTCCGAGGTATGAAAGCCCGCCTATTATAGGCATAAAGAGAGCGAAAAAATATGTGGGGTAGATCGAAGGGCCAAGATGGGGTTCACTTATCAGGCGTTTTTGATACCTTAGCACGTTTTATTGAAAATTTAACCTCGGAAATCTAGATTATAAATAAACTCCTCGACTGCACAATCTTGTAATTTAATGAAAACAAGCTCGCGCCGCGTTTGAACGTCAGAACTCGAAGATAACCATCCGACAAGTATTTGCGATCAAAACAAGATTGCTATCGGATTGTAAATATTCGCGAATTATGTAATGCGCTACGAGTATATTTTTTAATATTTTTATTCGTACCTGCTTCAGCAAGCATTAAACGATCGTTTGTTTTTTTATGTTACAGGTGAGTTTCAAGCTACACTTACTACTACAAATCTTCTGTATAACGTAAGTTCAAACATAATGCAACCTTATATCTCCCACTTTCACAAAATTTCACGAGTTACTGTAACATCTGCGTCCCAGAACCCACCAATTATAAAATAGTCCCTCGAATTAAAATTGCCCAGCTCAACAAAAAAAAGAAAAGGATCAGCAGAAACGATAATGGGCCGTAAAGAAGGCCCTAATTGAATCAGATATCCAAGAGAGAGAGAGAGAGAAAGACCGCAATAACTCGAGCTCTTTCATCTAATTGTCACCGAGACCGTTCTCGTATATAATACGAGCTAGCATGTGCCTCTCATCTCCGCGACAATCGCAGGCACAGCTACGTACGTGCTTGGAATCACCCTCGCGCGCGGCTGCTGCTCTCTATATACCCGTACTCGCTCCCTGAGTCATATTTATAAACATGTACGATCCGACACCCACGAAGTAGAGAGAGAGAGAAAGGCTGTGTGCTTACGGCTAATGACACTGGCGAGGCGGCATGTAACATCTAAGCCTTATCAATTTTTTACTGGCCGCCCAAAGTTTTTGAATTATGCACTCCTTTGAAATAATTGGCGAACATACATCTTCGCGTGTCAGAAACGACGAGCAAACGGAAAGGAAAGAAGTGCAGCGTTAAAGTGTATGAAAAAAATTTCGCCGCGTACAGCATAACACTGGCACATGCTCGCCTCGTCGCAAGTGCACTCGCCTGGCGATTTCACACGGTACTCTACGTTGCACTTTCTCTCGAAAAAGGATGTGCCGCCCGATGAAATACCGCGCGAAAGCTCTCCTTCTCGGGGTCAAGCGAAGATAACACCGCTCGCCGTTCCCTGAATAGGCCGATGGTCAGTGTAGCGCTGGGGGCTGATTTAATGCGATTTTCTTTCGCTGCAAATCTGTAACGCGATAAGCGGCTAAATGGTCGTTACCCCCGAGGACGTTGTCGATTCTTCTCGAGGAGAGACTTTGAGATGCTCTTTGTCTACTGCATTATCACAGCGACAATTCATTCATAGTTATTCCGCGATACAGCGTAATTTTGTTGTTGTGCAAGCTGCAGAATGCTGTTTGTGTAATTGTACGAAATCCGAGATAAATCCGATGTTTTACGCATCTTTGTGTAATATGCAGACGCAGCGAGGAGTTGCAATAAAATGCAAACGACTTACTTATAAGCCATCAAAAAGTCGTAAAGTGTTTTTACATCACTTAGAGCGGAAGAGCCGTATCTCTCTCTCTCTCTCTCGAATGTTTCGTCAGACTTTCTAATATCGCATAAATTCCCTCCTCTAATTGAATCGTCCAACTGACTTTATCGCCTGCAAATATTTCGACGATGCATCCGACAACTTTATCTCCATCTCCAACGCGTACACTTGCATAATTAATTACCCAATCGATCGGTAAACTAATCAACAACAATGTTTCGGCGCATTCCATCCTCTCTCTCTCTCTCTCTCTCTCTCTCTCTCTCTCTCTCTCTCTCTCTCTCTCTCTCTCTCTCTCTCTCTCTCTCTCTCCTCTCGGCACGGCAGCCAAAACAAACTGTTTAATCGACTCGTGCTCCGAAAAAACACAGACTTTAAAAGCCCAGTGTAGCCCCTCTGAAGCCTGTTTATTTTCCCTACTGCGCGAGCGAAAGAAGCATCGCGAAAGAAAGCTGACGATAACTCGCGACAGGCGTAAAGTAGTGACGCATCGTCCTCCCGCATACACACACACGGGGCCAGAATCCAACGAAACTAGATGACCAAACGCGCTCTCGAGTGTTATACGCGTACAGGAGGGGGACAACTATACAGCAGATCAAGAAAGAGAGAGAGAAAAGAATGGTGAGAGGGGAAAGGAGCAGTAGCGCGCTAGACGTCAGTGGGCTCACTCACACACGCAGAAAGAGAGTCGGGGCGGCGGTGCGTACGACTCTTCCCTACTGACAGTTTAGTCGCTGCCTCGCCGCAAGCCCGTTCGCATCGTCGAGGCTGCTGCTGCTGCTTCGAGTTCGAGCTCTCTGTTATACGTTGCATAGACTGTATACTTTTTTTCGAGTCGAGCCCCCCGGATCGCGAGTGTGTCTCTGTGCGGTGCAAAGTGGCTTGTTCGGTGGATTACTGGGCCGGTCTGTTCCTCGGCGGGAGGTGCATCTCTACCGCGACGTACGTATAATGTATGCGCTTTATTAGTGAGAATTGCCGCCGCGAGCTGTTGCGATGCGTTGTTTGTTTGCCGATTAGATCGTAGATCGATTTTGCCATATGCCTGGAACGCGCGTAGGTTTGCGTTTTTTCTTTTCTTTTCCATAGTGTAGTCTATACTTTCCTCTCTGTGTTGTTACCCTTTCGAACTCGCAACGCGTCAGCCAACGATCAACGCTTCGAAAGCTCACCCGAGCGCAAAAAAAAGAAGAAATCGCAACAGCTCTCGCGAAAAAAGCGGCCCCCGCTAAAAATGGAATTCAAAGTGTGGAAAATAGAGAGAGAGAGAGAGGCCCGCGTGTGCCATTGCACCGTGCAGCCGAGAGCGCACTCTCTCGTAGTCTCCGAAAATACCCCGTGTATTTTTACCTTCACCGAAAACATTACTCTCGCCGCCGGCTCTCTGCACGCCTGCCACGAGATATATCCGCGCTATATCCACACATCAGCCGCACACCATGTCCCCGCGAATCTCTCTCGGTCTGAGTCTGAAAAACGCGAGAGCAAGAGCGATGCCGAAAAAGCATCGCGGCGACATTTTCGTAATAATTTGCGCGGCACCTACGCCCGGAAACAACGTGGGCCGCGCGAGACGACGACGGCTATATGACATAAGCTAACCTACGCTCGCTCTCGGCGATATTGGAATATGGAAATGCTCACGTGAAAGCCGGCTTCTACTGCAGCAGCAGGTTATATTGCGCCGCTGAATGTGTCTTTTCAATCGCGCCTCGTCCTCTCCAAATTCGACCGTTTACGAGAGCCGAGAGGGCGATCGAGTGGGGGATATCGTGCTTCTTATACTTTATGACTCGTTCGGCGACCTTAGGCTCTCCCGGTGTATATATGTGTGTCTGCATTGGCCAATCGGAATTCATTAGCATCTTTATTATCTCACACCGCCGCGGATTTATTTTTGGCGAATGCAAATTAACCGACAATAATAAGCGCATCGAAGTGGGTTACGCCGATAAAAAAGCCGAACCGAATGAAAAAGAAAAAAAACAGCATCGCCTATACGCGTAATCAGAAAGCAGCGGCGTTCACATGGTTTCCGCAAACTTGGACGATAAGCGCAGGCCGCGACTTCCTATATAGCAGCAGCAGCAGCAGTCCGCGCGGCGACATGCGTCCGTCGCGGACCACCTTATCGTCCCGCCGCGCCAACTTTCCGCATCGCTGTATGTCCGTCTACGTGTGTGAGTGTATATGTCTCTCGTGAGATGTACAGTGCGTTTTTGATTACTTTCGGAGAACGCGTTTCACCGGCCGCAGGAAACGTGCGCAGATAGGTGTGGTTAAAATTGGCACCGATCGGTCGTCGACTTTTTTTTTTATTTATACCTAGTCGATTTTATTTCCGTCGAGCGCGTTTTGTACACACGTCGTTCATCACGTGTACAGCGTAGCGAAATCAATTTCCCATTCGTAAAGGCACATTACGGACACCCGCGCGCGACAATTATCGTATATATACATCTCGCGAGAAGCCAGACCCGCCCACACCTGCAGCAGTCCACGTGGGCTATATACATGTATGTATAAGAGAGATATCGCGCCGCGTCATCTCGCGCTTGCTCACACACATCCTTGACGTAATCCGCGCGCGGATTTATACTCGCGGCTGTTTTCGTTAAGGTCGTCCTCGTCATTCGCTATAACCGATTTGTACGAATAACCGTAATCGATAAACGGTAATTCGTCGGGGATTTGAAGAAAAAAAGAAAAAGGTTAGCTCATTCCCCGCTTACAAGTATAATATCCTCGCGCGGGTATAACGAGTTTACAGCATCTCAGAGTGGCGACGATATCGCGGGGGGGGGGGGGGGAAAGAAAGTCGGTCGGAAAATCGCATTAACGAAGAGCCGGTTCGTCTCTCTCCGACGACCACCGCGCGCGACAAATCGAGACTTTACCGCGACGCGCGCGGCGAAGAAGCCGTTTGGATTCAAAGAGCTCGGGAATCATCTCGTCACCGCGGAATAAGAGGAAAGCCGAATAGAGAGAATCTCCTCGAGTGCTAATCGTCGTCGTTGGGACAGCTGAACCGGTAGGCCGATATAATTACGAGCTAAGAAGCCGCGCGCTTGCGCATTGATTGACGCTCGGGCTAACGGGAATCCGAGGCATGGCCGGATGGCACGATCGACGATTCCGAATATCCGGGCCATTGATGTGCCGATGATTGCTCTCTGTGTGCGCGTGCGTGTGTGTGGCGAAGGAGATTCTGTCACGAGCCAGGGATACCTTGGGCCGCGGCCACCTTGGGCTTGATTCTTTTTTGGACTGCGGGCGCTTTCGAAGTAGCTGCTGAGAGTATCTCTTTTGGATAAATAAAGAGTATATAGTTTTTATTTCGCTGCGAATGGGACACGATAAATTTATCCGGAGAAAAGCGGTTATTATACGCATTTCCATAAACGCATCGAAAGACCGAGTCGATCCCATCGGCTCGGATGAAAAATAAGAGACAGGATATCTTACTAATTTAATGTGAAAACGAGAGTCAATTTGCCCAGCGCTGCAGTGTTCTCGGCTTTTTGTAAACGACACTGTGAATAGCGCTGCAGGAGGCTTTTATAACGGTGATCGGGAAGATAAGCGAACGAATGACTCCCGACTTTTTCATTTTTTTTTTTATTTTTCACCGCTTTTACAAATTACATACGGGCGATCGCGAAATTTGCATAAAAGGTGACCAGTTTTCAGGAATGTGAATATATTTTCACAATCGCGGCTATAATGGTCTCGATAATGCGAAACCGTTCGATATTTCGCGCGATTACAATATTTTTAGGCAATTGCGCGTGAATTATTCACAGAAGCAATAGTTATGTTCCCAAGTGGGCGAGAGGAGAAATGTGAGTTCTTCCCATTGAAAAATTTTGAAAAACTTTGTTTCCCAACACACTCGCGTGCGCCGATCATTAAAAGACAAACAAGGCAATCCGAAAATAGCCGCTTCTTAATCAGATCAGTACATCCTAATGAAGATGTGCACACATACTTCATCGCGACACTGCTCAAAGTCGCGGTTCGGATTTTGCGTCTACACAGCAGCGCGACAACATCGGGTGAAGGCATCGACGGAAAAAGCATCGTCTTTAACAAAGCGAGCCGATCTCTTCTCTGATCTCTCAGAAAAAAAAACGGCGCCAGCTTTTTCAACGTCGCGCGCGCGGTTTTTAAAAATATTTCGAATCGCGAATCGTTGCGATCGCACGCAGGTGAATGAATCCCCCTTGGCGTTCTCACGCTTCGCTCTCTCGTCTCTTTGGCCTGCTGTCCGTCGACCCTAGCTGCTCTGTGTCTATTTATAAGCGCCGCGTGCGTTTTCGCCGTAAGTACGTCTTTGCCGCCGCGTAGCGACGAGGGAATCCACTTTTAATCGTATACTCTACTGCTGCTGCTGCTACTGTGCGCTGTGTTAGTTGAGAAATTATGTCTTTTTTTGCTGGTTTATCAAAGTTTGTCGGGCATGACGCAATTTCGAATTTTTTAGGTATACACACGGCCGCTTTGCTTCAACCCTTGTTTTTCTCCTCTTCTCTCTATTTCTACTATGCGAACTGGCTAGAGTCAGTCTCCATCTCCGTCGGTTACGTCGTTACACTCGTTCTAAATCGGTAGCAAAACAAGCAACAAACTCCGTGATTCTGGAGCCGAGATCGCTAATTCGAGAGATCGCGCAGCGACCTGAGGCACAGAAACTGCATAGCTCTCTCACAAATGACTCGCGTCGACGTAAGTTTCCAGTTTCGTTTCGTTGCTACTTTTGCTTTATATAACGTAGGCGATGGAAATTAGGGTCACGTTTCGCGTCGGTGTGTTTGTTACGAAGAGTCGCCAATTCGTTATGTCGACAAAAAAAAGATAAATATATAAATGAGTATATAAAGTAGGCTGCAGTGATAAAGCGAAAAATTACGGGACTTTATCTGTAGAATAACTGACAGGATTTTCGACGTCTGAGAGAAAGAGCTTTGGTTATCGCGCTTCTATTTTATTCTCTCGTGACTTTTCCGTTCTTTGATCTGCTTCCTCTCTCTCTCTCTCTCTTTCTCTCGTAAATTCGCGCTGAAAATAAAACATCTGGTCGGGAGAGCGACTCGTTCTTTTCATCTGCTTATCTCGCTTGCGAGTAGTTTCATGAAATTAGGTTGTCCCGTTTATCGTTTCTTTGTTGTTTGGCTCTCGATACGTCGTTTTCAGAAACAAATCACTGCTTTTGTGTTATATTAATTTATCGCGTGATTCATTCGGCACAGTCGATCGCATTAATAAAAGTATCGCAGATGTATAAATAATACAAGCCACGCACAGATATCTCTTTGTGGAAATGAAACCGTATCCGTATTTTCTAATATCCATTCATTTTGATAGCTGCCGCGTACTACTTCGTCCCGCGATTAAATACACTGCACGTACACACACGGTTTAGATGAAATCCGGATCATTTAACTTCAATGCACACATACACGTTATATCTTCGTTCGAAATAACCGTTCCTGCACAGCTACAGTTTTACACTTTTCAATCGACCAAATATATCGAATTCAAACAAACGCATTAGCGCGAGCAATCGGCGCCGAGTTATCGCACTTTACGCACCGTGTCGAATCGGCAACCCTATCCCCCCCGGCTATACTGCGACGAAATTGAAACAAACCGGCGACGACGTCTGGAAGCACCGTAGAGCAATCAAACTCCCGTACGTCTCTCACGCGCGGAAATTATCCTGACGAATCGAGCCATATACAGCCATATACTTCCATTCTCACGAGGCCAGAGCGGCATACCAATTGGACTGCGCAGGTGCGACAGGCGCGCGCGTCTCGCATTTTCCTCACTCGCGCGATGTTCCTTCGACGGGAAGCGATAAGATCGTGAAGAGTAGGATGTGAGAGGGTAGCCTCTTCAATTAGTTAACGCTGGGTACTGCTGCGCATTATTGAGACGAGCAGGTTGTGCGTTAATTATACCGGCTGTAAGAGGTTTCTGGGTAACGAGCATATTTCGATACATTCTAGACAATATATAGAGAATTATAACGCGATTACGGCGCAGCATTAGCGCGGAGAGAGAAAGAGCGTCAACGGGGCATAATTCTGTCAACTAGCCCATTGATATGCTCGTTAAAAAATCTGCCTATCAGTCCGCAGAGAGAAAGAGCGAAGAGAGATAGTTCCCCCTTATTAACTCGATAAAGCGTTCTCGCTTCGTTATCTCGCTCAGCAGCTGCAGCAGTAACCTCGTGTACTATAATGTATACACACTCGGTGTGTGTGTGTGTGTGTCATTCAACTCGAGTAATTTCGTAATTTCGCGCGCGGCATATCCCACGAGTCACGGGGCAAAATTGACAATGAGAAGCGGAAGCTCGCGGGAGAAAGAGCGAGGGACTTCTGTTATTCCTCCGCGGCGCGAGCATGAGAAAAGTCGCGCTCTTATCTCGAGAGAGACGTTTGCGCTTATCGTTGACGAATGTAATTGTGTTCGTCGTCGAATTTTTCTCTTCTCCTCTCGATATCACGCGAAGACGAATGATCCATCACCAGTACTGATGCGACTGTCGGATCTCGTTATAGGCGTGTATCCGTCGACTCTATATCGGTAAAAAGTGTAAGAGACAAAAGCTACGCTCGGAATCGTAAAACTTCTTGCCGAAGCGCTTCACACCGCCTCCACTTTTTCGCGATGATCGGCTCCCTCTCGGCGTAAAACTGTAAGCGCAAGGACGTTAACCAAGAGCCTCCCATTCGCAGACTATAATTCCGCTGGGATAATAAAGCACGAGAGAGAAGGCATATCGGTGCAGGTACACCAAACACCAGGCCTCCTCGCTCCGTTTTTACGGCTCCTGCCGCGTTGCCCTCGTGTAAATACAGCTCGGTGTATGCTCTCTTGATTTTCTATATAAATTTACGCTTCTTGCACGCCGACACTTTGCGGTCAGTCCCCTTTCTTGTGTGTATGAAATAATTAGCTCCGATGATAGTCCGATGCAGTCGCGATAAAA
Source organism: Nasonia vitripennis (assembly GCF_009193385.2). Classification (NCBI taxonomy): domain Eukaryota; kingdom Metazoa; phylum Arthropoda; class Insecta; order Hymenoptera; family Pteromalidae; genus Nasonia; species Nasonia vitripennis. Next base: position 3,918,120 of record NC_045760.1, read on the forward strand.
CGAGCGGTGCGCGCTTGGATGTTTGCTCTCGAAAATACGTGCGAGTGTAATAAGCCCTCTTTCGTTTTTCTCAGGTCTAGCGAAGGATAATCTTGGATTTACTCAAAATTGTACGAAATAAGCCCGGTTTCAATCATCCGGCCGAGTCGCGTGACACGTCCGCGTTACCCCTCGTCGGTTTGCTTTTTCGGGCCATTCGCTATACTGCGGCTGACGCGGACTTGATCGTCGTGTCGCCGTGTGTAAGATGGACGGGGGAGCCGGTCGTTGCAGAGATAAGAATTGTTTCTGGTATCGATCCGCCGCGGTTATTTGGCGCCGCCGCGAGCGAGAGAGAAGCGATTGGATCGCGTCGAAAAATGCCGCGTCGTTCGTGGAAGGTCGCGATAAGTGCTGAACTCCGGCAAGTTCACAGAGAGACGAGAGAGCTTTTATCGGCGATTAGTCGTCTCGCGTTATTTTTGCGCTAATTAAGCGCCTATTTGCCAGCGCGGCTGTACGCCACGATTATTTTGTTTACTGGTCGCGCGAGAATCTTTTGAGATGTATTGTTATCTCTTACTGAATCTAATTGTCTCAATTGTAGCGCTCTTATAGATATCCCCTCCCTCCACACAACCGAATCCAATCCCGCGACGTCGCGCCTAAAATCCTTCATCGTCTCTCGAACTACCGTTACGCGCTGTATAGATACAGCGTCTCGCGGGGCAAAAATCCAAAACTACTATCCCGACTTTTTTGCCGCACGAGAGAGTCACTTTGCTCTCAACATCCGCGACGACGAGCATCAGCACTATTTTCCCAGAGTAGCTCGACACTCGACGACTGCGTAGCAAAGGCTACACGCCCGATTGAATTACGAGGGCAAAGCTCGCTCTGCTGCGGCAAGTACGGCGCAGGAAGTGTCTTTATTTCAAGGCTTTTTTCCCAAGCCTCGCGGGAGGCTTTTCTGTTCCTCAGGCACTCGGGAGACACGGCCTCGAGACGCCCCTTTTCCGGCTTATTTTCTCGATAAACGCATTGTCCGGGATTGATTGGCTTTGACCTGGACACTTTTTTTGCGGAAAATTCACCTATATTATGATCACGAGTGTATAACAATATCGTTAATTAGCGGCAGTTCAGCGGAGCGTTAAAAGGCCGTTTTCTCGCGGCGAATTTACAATTCCTCGCTGCATCGGGCACGTGCGCTCGTTCCAAAAATAATCTCCGGCGCTCGCGTTGATGTCGCCTGGAGAGACGTCGCCGAAGATTAGGTTCACGTCGCGTGCTGCAATCCTATTCCCAGCTACATTGTATACATACCTTCGCGGGCGAAATAATCCGCTGCCGCGTTTCTCCTCGTGTTTATATACCGCCGTGCGGAGAGACGACGGCGGATAGGGACGAAGCGAGAAAGGAGTAGAAACCAGGGAATGGATTGTCGTCCTGCGGGGGAGTAGAGTGTAATTGTATAATTTAACGCTCGGGATAGCTTCGCGGATCGATGTTGTCTCGCTGCATGTATACATGTATACTTTGTTGTCTCTGTACGAGATTTATCAAGCTCGAACACGTTAGTGCGCTTAATTGATCGCTTACTCGATCGCTGCGGAATATCTAAACGATGCAGGTGTTCGCGCGCGGTGGCTCGATGGCCGTTAAATTGCGCCGCTACTTCCATCAGAGAGTTGCGATACGGATTACGTATATCTCGTTGTACACATTGCGAGAAACGTAATTATATATATATATACACACATCGCCTTATACGCGCAGGTGTTGAAATTGATTACTTCTTGTATACATGTATACCTTCTATCCATTAATAATTCACGTTCGCGAGAAGCTACTCGAAATACTTACAGCTTATCTGAAATACGGGAGAGCTCGAGCCATTATCAGATAGTCGCTAATAACCCTCGGCGTAGATAGAGACTACATGTATATACGTCCCTCGAATACGAATATAAAAAACGTCGTCAGCCGGACTGGGGGCTTATTCAGGCGGCGTCGCGTCACGACGACGACGTCGACGAATCAAAGGGATGAGCCAAAGAGAGAGCAAAAGTATGACAGACAGCTTCCCTCGCACACAGCGCGCGCGAATATTGCGGAAAAGACGAGAGCGGGAGATATGGAAGTGGGAGGGAAATGGTCGATAACGCCGGGGATGCTGTCGTTTCCACCGCTGCTGCTACAGAGAGAGAGAGAGAGAGAGAGAGAGAGAGAGAGCCAACCTCTTCCGCATAATTAGCCGCGTTGAATATTCTCCGGCTCGATATAAACCAGTTTCCAGCGAGGAAATTCGTCGTCTACTAGACACGCCGCGACTGCCAGTAAAAGGGCTCTGTACACACCGCTTCTCTTGTGTTCTCCCCGCCTTACCTTTTTCATACACATAGTAGCACCTCTTCTCTGCACCAGACTAAGTAGACTCGCATGCGGACTTTGAGCGTGTTCTATCTCTCGGTTCCCAGTCTCTGATCAATCTAACCCTCGCCCGATTTTCCAAGAGCCGCTGCTGTTCTTCTCTGATAACACGTGCATGCGCATTGACACCTCTGTAGTTTAGCGGTAGCCGTTCGTTCATACACGAGATTGATTCCGGAAGAGCCGTTAAATTGCGTTTTCGCACGTATCAGTTTAGCTGAGCCCATCAGCGCGTACAGTGAGAGAGAGAGAGAGAAAAAAAGCGTCGAGGGGTAAGCCGCTCGCGCGCGCCGGTTAACGAGTAACCATTAACGGCGCTCGCGAGCGATGCTTCCGCGATATAGACGGGCCTGAGCGAGCGAGCCGAGGAAATAAATAATAAAATACAGCTGCAGCTCGAAAGTAATTTGCGGTAATGAAAAGTTTATTCGAGAAGAAGAGAGGCCGAGCGAGCGCATTCCATTATGCCTCGCGCGCGAAAAAGATCGAAATAGAACGGAATTTTATTGTCGGCCGCGGTGTACTGTTAAGCTGTTATGTCTCATGGTGTACCGAGCTTTCATTAACCATGGAGGCGTGTATAATATCAGCGTTTTCTTCGCTCAATCGCCGGAATTAATAGACGGCTTCGGAGATTGTTTTGACGGAATTTACGGAACAGCTGCATTTCCAAAAATACGAGGGCCGTTCAACCCAACGACTCGCAGCTATAATACACTCGCCTCTTTGTTCTCTATCGCGTTTTATCTTGCTATACAGCGAAAGCTACTCCTAAAAAAGCAGACGATTTCCTCCTCTAGTGAAACAACTCACTGAATAGCTAGTCCGCGTCACGCGACTACCGCTCGATGTGCTGCACAGGAAGGATGTCCTGCCTGTGTCGTGACCGCTTGTTCTACACCGAGAGCTATACTAGTCGACTAAATAAGTATTTACACTCGTCGCATCGAAGAAAATGGATACCTGTTCGTTTTGTTCGTCGACTCCCGGTTTCGCAAATTTCACAGTGTGCAGCGACAGTGTTGTTTCATAATTATTAGCGGTTACATTATAACGAAAGTAAACACTGTACTATCGCGATACTCTTTCATCCGCCGATTAGATAGCTCGTCGCGTGCGCCTGCGCCGTTACGAGGGTACCTTATGAATACGATTATCGTACAGTTATATTTTTCCTGCATCAGTATGCATCATACACTCGCTGCGCTTTCATTCGGTTCTCGACGCACGATTAACACTCGAAATTAGCGAGCTTTTAATCTCCTATATTCGCTAATGGGCCGGGCCACTCTAAAACCCCTAATCCAACGTGTGCCAAAAGAAATCGGCCCTCGCGCGCGATGCTTGTCCGCTCCATTGCACACCCCATCGTCCGGCCGTGTACCCTCGAATAGAAGGAAAAAAAATACGGGCAAACTTCATCCCGAGTATGACGTACACTGACGCATTCAGAGGTGTCGAGGGAATTGAAAATCATCGAACGCGGCGAGCATTAGTCGTTCGAAAAGCACCCAATTAAAAGTCGTGCGCGTACACACACGCGAGGGGCCGGAAGTGCAGGCCGCTGCGTTGCGCATTGGTCATGCGGCGCGTACGCGGCAAAGCAACAGGGGAAAAAAACGGGACGCAGGACGCGGAACGCGAGAGAGTCGGTATATGGGAGGAAAGGGCGGTTGGCGAATGCACTGCGCGTATACGTGCGCGGGTTTTCTTTGTTCCGGTGCGTATGCGCGCTAAGGTTTGTATTTCGTTCTTGTTTTATATGCATATATATGACGCGCGAGCTCTCTCGAGGTAGATAAAAACTCGATTCCGCATTCATCGCGCGGTCCTCGAAAGCGCGCAAATACACAGCCCATTGTATTACAAGCTCTCTCATCGATCATAGAGCTCGTCGCACGGCTCGTTGTGCCCTCTCCTGCTCTCGCGTTTTTCCCGACTCCCGGGCGAATTTCCAGTACGGCTCGCTTTTTCTTCATTAAATACACTCGACTCTCGTCGTCTGCGCCCCTACTGCTCTCCCCAGCTCGATTTCGCCCAGTAGCCCAGTGAGTATCTTCGCCTGCTTTGTGCTCATCTCCCTCTCGATTAAAATCTCGCTCTCCTTCGTGCGTCGGGAACTGGTTCGTTGCGTCACCCCTCGCGGCTGTGCATGTGACGCTCTTACATGCGCGGCCTCGTTGTATTATGCTACACGGATAATGCAGAGGGTGTGCGCAAGGGATGAACGTCATGTAGGTCATTTTTATTCAAATTCACTTTATCTGGACCGCAGACGTGCGCGCGCTTTGAAACGAATTTCGTTTCGGAGAGTTTGAAAAATTGGGCTCGGATGTTCTCTCACGAGTGCTGGGGGATTTAAATGGGTCACGTTTTCTTTTATTTGCCTTCAAGGCGGATGGAAAGTTTGCGCGTTCGTTTTTTTGCATCGGAGCTAGAGTAAAAGCGAGTTTGTATGTCCCGGGCGTTTTATGAGGGGAAAAGCCTTTGCCAAACAATGAGTATTAAACGCTGCCGCGCGACGGAATCTTCGTTTTCAAATTAAAAGCGGATTATACCCGTCGCTGAAGAGAGAAAATCCTCTCGTCTGAGCCTCGGCGTAGCTCAGCGAAAAATGTTGTTACTTCAAGTATCGAGTCATTCGTATCAGTCCCTTAATCCCCCCTAAAAATAGAATAACACTCGTCGTCGTTGACGCGACGTAATACAATGTAACTACCCCTCTCCCCCAGAATCCCGAATCCATAAGCCAAAATTCCCAGGATCGATCCAAATATTTGTCCAAATACACACAGACACATAGAGCGCAGGCCAATAACCCCCGTATCGCGCAAACACACCATAGAGCGAGACAGTCTGCGTCGCGAGCGAGAAAGAGAGGGTGGTATAGGGGTAGATCGAAGGGGACGCTGGCGCTGCTGCCGCACCCAGCGCAGGCGTCGCTCTCTCGACGAGCTCTGTATGTATTCCAACTCGCCCTCGCGTCGGCGCTCTACCGTCGGTGTTGCCAGGTGCTCTGCTACTGCTGCCGGACCGCCGCCGGCCGGCTCCAGTCCGTCCACGTCGTTTCGCGACGCTATACCTCTCGACGGCTGTCTGCTTAGTTGCACATCCTTCGCCGCCAAAAGCTCAGACCTTGCCGCTGACCTTGTCCTCGCGAAGGTCGTCGTCCAGCCGACATCTGTAAAAGTACACACTTACATATTAGACGTTAGACATCAGTCGCGGACCTGTGATACTCGCCTTCTCCTCGCGCACTCGTTAACGCCGACACTTTGCGCAGCTCTCGAAGCCTCGAGGGCAGCCGGTTAGCACCTTTCTTCCATCCATCCTCTGCGGGCTTCTCTCGCTTTAAAGCCGAAAGCTCGAAGGGGGGAGGCTCGTGGTCGCCCCGGCGTGGAGCTTTCAAGGCTGCGAAGGCCGAGTGAGAGAGAAAGCAAACGGAAGGGATGAAAGGTATGTAGCGCCGCTGCAGGCTGGAAAAGCGGAGCCGAGAAGTCGTCGAAACAAGTGCTCGACTATACACAGCGAGCTTTTATTTAAATGCGAAGCGCGAGTGCTCGGAATAGTTTGAATCACTCAGCGAGAAAGTTGCTCTCTCGCTGTTGACTGTTAGGTATAGTGCGCGGCGAACACACACACTTTGAATTCCACTTGAGTGTATTAGCGGTGAATGACTGACTGCTGCAGGTGTATATACCCTAGCGTCTGGTCTGCTTTACCTTGTAGATCGATCGAGATGCAGCTGAGCCAAAAAGGAAGTATCGGAACAAGCAATCAGAAGAAGCTCGACTAGACGTTTACGAACGTTCGCAGCATAACGGTATTACCCATCGGCGAAAAATGGCGGACTACCGTAGCTCCTGCCGGCGCTGCAGGATCGCGAAATAAATATATATATATATATATATATATATATATATAGGTATAGGCAAGTCTCGTCGCCACCACTGCTGGTTTTCCGGAAGAGGGGAGCTACTGCTGGATTTTCGCCGGCAACAACCCAATCGATCCTTCTGCCGCGACGACTGCTGATGCACTGACCGTGTAACTACGCACCGAGGCAGAGTAAAAAGCTCCCGCGAGGTGACGAAGAGGAATTCCTTTTTGCGAACGGCGAAGACAGCGACGATTTTTCACGGCTCGACACGGAGCGAAGCTGCTGAAGAAAAGAGCTCCGCCGATGTGACGGCTGTGCGAAGAAGCAGAGTGACCGGTGAATAAGGAGGTAGTCATTTTTGTGAGAAATCGCTCGTTTAAGCTCGTTACATGTGCTATTCACTTAGAATCGTAAATTTCTTTTTGAAATTGTAAAAGATTGATTTTTCATAAGAAATGAAGCAAGCTTTTTCACACGACAATGACTTCCTTGCCCAGTGTTTAGTGTTCACACGCGAATGAAGTGCTATTTAGGATGATGGTGGAGCGCGTCGAGGGTCACCTCTTTATGTACCGCCGGCCGGTCTACAGGGTCTTCCAGTACCTCGAAACCGAGTAAGTACCCAATATAACATCGCCCAGCTGGAGCGCTTCCGAATTCCAGCGTACATGATCAGCCCTAATAAAAATGTTGCGTCTTATCAGCATTCCCCTGCACGAGTCTCGCACAACTCGTGCACTTATCAACAGATCGAATATGCAAATTCCGTTAGCGCGTGTTTCGTCGATGTAGCGCGCCAGCCCCTGGGTTTCCATGGAGAAACGTCGTCCACCATGGCGCAGAGCATCGGATTTCGATCGGGCTGCGGCATGGAGTTGCGCCATAGCCGCGAGTTGACAACTTTACCATTTTGTTCGGAATAATTCGCTTAGGATAGTGGAGTAAAGAGAGTTTGGACAAAATTGATTTATTGCTGGCGGTGATTCCGCAAAAACGGGAGTTTTTCACAATAGAGATGCATCTCGTAACAAAGAGTTTCATTCGAATACATTTGAATTGCGTAACGTGACTGTGGATTTCGTATCGATTGTCATTCGAGGTACTCCTTTGTCATTTCTGTTCGAATCCATTTGATGCTACCGATAACGTCGAAGTATTTCCATTCGACCCAACTTTGCGCATCGTCACACGTGTATGCAATCAGTGCAACCTGAAATGTTTTTTTTTAGAATTGAATTAATGTATCGATATAGATTGCGGGTTATACAACGGGTCATTTTTATCTTACCAAAGTATTATTTGATATTATCGGTGATCCCAACGGGGGACAGTATACGTTCTTTTCCAATAACGATTCTGGTTCCGAATTTTCTTTTGGTTTGTAATCAACACTAATATCGTTTGGATTTTCCACATTATCAATATTGCTTGGGTTTTCTTTAGTAGTTACCTCTTTCTCATTTTTGATAGTAGTAATTGCATCGTTCGTCAAATCATTTTTTGAGTCCGTTTCTGCCTTGCTATCGGCATCGTCAACTTTGCTGTCTGTTCCTTTAGCCTCGTCATCCTCAACTTTGGCATCTGTTCCAGCATTGTCTTTGTCGGTGTTGATGTTTCTTAGATTATCTTTCAATTGCAAATCGCCCTTGTTTTTTAAATGTTCATCTTCGGGATCATTATTTTCTTTAGGTATGATGTACAGCTCTCTCAAAGCTAGCTTTAATACTTTTTTGCCCATCAAGTCAGATATTTTTTCGCTTATCTTATCGTCCGTAGATGGCGTATTCTTTTTAAGAATATTTTTGAAAAACGGAAAAGTATTGTCTATGCGAGCGACATACCGCGTCATCGATTCTAAAATTTTCGTTATGATATCGCTCATTGAGTTTTTCATAAAATTTGACAATTTTTCTTTGTTCTCCGCTGCGACATCATTTGCCATGATTTCCTTTTTAATTAGTTCCCAATCTATCTCGATATCTAAAACGATTGAGCGAACATTTACAGCAAATTAAAATCTTTGAATGTGTCAGAACTCATAAAATTACCTGCATTTCCCGATGCTGCTATCGTGTGGGCATTATTAGATTCTTTTTTACTAGTCTCCAGTTCTTTGGCTTTCTTTTTGTCCGCCACTTCTTTGGTGAAATATTGCGGAGGAGTTTTGTCACGTTTTCTAACTTTTCTGCCTAATTGTTTTGATACTGGTCGCTTAGTAGTTCTCGAGTTATTTCTATTCTTCTGCCCCTTTTTGAACGACCTCACCATGAACTCCTCGTCATTTCCGTCATCCTGATCATCGTCATCTATGTGTCTAGGCGATGGCAAGTGTTTCAATTGTAATTTTTTTATGACATGTTGATTCTGAAAATTTGAATTACTCCTATTGCAATAACGACTCAAAGAATGATCCTTCACAGAATGCTATTAATTACATTTGAATTCTCGATCACCGTCAGAAGCTTGCATCTATCGGGGCAGCACATGTGTCCGACGTCGTCGAAAGCGTTGGACGGCAACTTTGGAATTACCGCCGACTTGCGGGGAATTCTACGTAAAAAATCAATACGAATCACAAGTGAATACAACAAACGAGAAAATTTTCAATCGTTGAAATGTACGCTTACGAGCAAGAGAGCGTTAAAACAGCGACATTGTATGTCGCATGATGAATTGAATTAGGATCGGGTACGTAATGTGGATGTATCTCGTAGTGCGCAATCTTGATAACGTAACTGTTCTCCTGTAATGCTCCAATCAGCACAGCGAGCTCTGCGTCAATGTGATGCCTGCAAAGGATAGAAATATCAGGTTACCTTATTTAGCGAGCCGAGTAAAACGAATTTTACATCCCGGTATTTTTCAAAAGAAAAAAGTAAAATGACTTTGATTACTCACTCGTAGATTTGAGCTCGATTCATGCACGTGGCCGACGTCAGGACGTGCTTCTCGTTTAAAATAACTCCGCTGCACATGAAATACCTTGTTTTCCTGCGGACGTTTTGCGATATGTTATATAGTTGTACTTGGAAGTTTAACGGCCGCGCGTTAAATAAAAACTTTATGCTAACGAATCCCAGGTTTCATTTTAATAGCGTTCCAAGCCGTTCCGAATACAGCGAAAATTCTAATTTGCTCTGCGACTTACGATATGCCCTTTCTCTTTAAAAATAGAATCCCTCGAACGCAACGCAGCAGTCGATAATTCGACAAAGAAAGCGAAGCTACACTACTGCGGGTCTAGAGCGCGCGATAAATAAAACCATCATCTCCTCCATTGAGCATTTCCAGCTCTCATTAATCTCGCGTGTCATCTTAGCGCGACTTACGTAACTTTGTCGGCGGCGTGGCCGCAGTCGGGCACGTCCTCATCCCTCACGACGAGAGCGTGCATCTTGAGAAAGTCCTCGGTCCGATCGACGTCTCCATCAATCCAATCGGCAGCCGACCTCTTGTTCCTCGACACTCGGCCACCTGGCCTCGTCTCGCTATTCCACGTCTTCATCGGCTTTTCCCTCGGCCACTTCTTCTTCCTCCTCTTGCCTATCGCCGCTGCCACGCTTCTCCTCTTCCATATCAAGTCATCGGGCGTGAAGAAGGTTACGCGTCCTCCAATTAAATGCTCGTCGCCGATATCGGCCGACTTGTAAACAGCTGTAGGATCTGGCCAAGGCGAAGACGGCCGGAAGTCACGTTCCCGGGCGGAAGCCTGCTGCTGCTGGCTGCGGTTTGCTAGGCTCGCGGGCGCGGCTTGCGCTGCAGTCGACGATGACGACCTTGAACCCCTTTCCGACCCGGCAATCGTATCGGCGCAGTAGCCGAGCAGCCAGAGAAGCGGCAGCATTATTTTCACTCGCATGACGATGGGCTTTTAATAGTCGTCTGGAAAGAGTCAAAGACCCCGCGGGGAGTAGTAAGCGTGCTGCATCGCCGCTGTGCGAGCTCTCTGACGTACAGTGCACGACTTCTTCGACTCGGAAATTTGCCTTGCGCGCACGCGGCTCCCCCTTCGCGGTATCGCCACGCTCAATTAGGATCGGCTAATCGGCCGATCGTTAAACCGAGAGCAGTCTCTGAGCTCTCTGAAACTTCGATTATTCAGCCGAGTTTGGCTTTCGAGTGCGGCGTTTTTCCGCGATTCGCTGGCGTGAGTACAGGAGTTGGAATTTGATGTTTGCGCGATAACGGAAGGTAAACGAATGAGACTAGAAGGTTTAGAAGAAAAATTGTATTTTTCATTTTTTTTTTCTCGAATACAAATCAATCACGATCGACCGGTGTTTACTTTGCTCGTCTTCCTGCTCATCTCCAGGAACTTTCTGTAAAGCGTGGCATACTCGTCGGGTAAACCTGCCTCCTCGTACTTGTCGTCGCCGAAGAAATCTTCCAGAGTCGCCTTTTTGCCTCCGCTCGATTTATCAGCAAAATTCAAAGTTATTCTCTCCGCATTGTCGCCACCGATAGCCTTGGGCTCGCGATAAGTCGCGTCGAGCTCGCTGAAGTAATCGTTAAAATCCGAAGCGTCGGGTTTCCGATGAACGGATCCACCAGTTTCGCTGTTCCACGTCATGAGAATCGGTTCCTTTGGCGCGGACTCCGAAGTAGCCTCCAGGAACCAGGGCGGGGGTATCAGACTTCCGGCGATATCGCGAGCGACGGTCGATTCGGTATCGTTTTTTTCTCTCTTCTCATTAGCATCCGCGACGTGGAGGCCAGTCCTCACATTCTGATCGTCATCTCCGGAGACGTCATTTCTCGGGCGTTTGTTCGAGTACATGTCGTTAACCGCGTTGAGATAGGCCAGATTGAGAGATAGCTTGGATTTGTTCTTAAAGAAGGACGTTCTCACGTCGCTGTTGCTGTTGCCGTTGCTGTGTTGCTCACCGGTGGTATGATTCTTCGTGCACTTGGGTAACTCGATGCCGGGTATCTTTACGTCATCGGCGTGATTCTGATTGCTTCCGGAAGGACCTTCCTTGCGGCACATACTCTTGTCCTTGCAGCTGTAGTCGATGAAGAAATTGTAGATACACGTCTGGCAGCCTCCCACGGACATGCCCGACCTCGTCTGGTTGTTGTGCTTCCAGTTGCCCAGCATCTCGTTTATCCAGTCGACATTGTCGTACACATCGGTGTACCGCCACGTTGTGTCGGGCTGTCGGTCGTCGCACGAGGCTGCTACTATGCTGGCCTGAAATTGTCGTTTCAATAAAGTGAGATAAAGAATGGTTCTACGCGGAATTCTATTAAAAATGTTGACCTTACTTGAATTTTGCCGCACATTACGGCGGATCCAGTCTGCGCACAGCCCTTCGTGCCGTCGCTCGCTCGGACCGATAACTTTTTGTCCAGCGACAAGGAGTTTTTTGAAAATCTATCGCCACTCTTATCTCTGCCTTCGCCTATGCCTGAAAATGAGAGCAGATATTTTCAAGCTTACTTCGGATAAGATTTATTATAAACTTACTTCTAACGATCTTCGAGTTGAGTTTCCTATTGTTCTCGGCACTTTCGTTATTACTTTTTTCCGATATCCCGGCCACTCGACTTGCAGATTTATTCCAATTAGTATCGGGAACTTTTCCCGCCTCGTCTGTCTTGAAAGAAACTTTGTCCGAAGTTTCTTTAATCTCGTCGGCAGTCTCGGACAGTTCCCGCTTATCTCTTTCATCCGCTACGTTTTTCGCTTGAGTTTCGTACATCGCGTGGGACGTCTGAAACAGTGTAGTGCAATGAATCAGAAAAGAAAATCGAATAGTAACTTCAAACCTTACCGGACCAATTTTTTTGATGATCGCGACGAAGCAGCTCTCATCGTCGGCGTATTCGGTGATGGGCTGAACCGGCAATTCGATCTCCTTCAAGTTGGGCTTCAAAATCCTGCAAAAAAAAAACATACGGTATAATGGCTTTGAGTTACACTCGCGTTATAAATTAATAGCGCAACGCAGGCGCGTGACGCAACTACAGCGCACTTAGTCCTGTCACGCGTCCGACAAGATAATTTGCATCTGATTGTTTTTAAAATGAACTCTGACGTACAGTTATTATTCCGCGTATACACAAAGCAATCGTGTGCTCGGCATACTCGGTCACTAGGTTTGTTTAAATAATCGCCATCGTGTAATTATCCCGCGCACGATAAAGTTCTGCTCTTTTGTGATGAAGTCCCATCATACCTGCAAGCCAATCTGGCAATGGCGACGTTGTGCAGCGCGTAATCGTCCTCCCGAGGATCCACCTGGTGGGCCGGGTGAATGTTGTATTCCACGATTCGGATGACCTGGGCCGTGTCCGAAAATGGCGCGATCATCGCTGCCAGCGGTGCCCTCACATTGTGTCTGCAGACGAACAATGAAAACAGATCATAATTCGTCGAATATAATTGAAAAAAATCACGTCAGCGCAAAATTTGGCACAGAACGCGCGAAGCCGAGCGGGGAACGGCGCGCGTTGCGCAACTTTCAATCAACCCACCTGATGTGCGTGGCTTCGTGAATACAGGAAGCGGAAGTCAAGATGTAGCGGCTGGTCAGTATCGAGCCGGCGCACATAAGGTATCTCCTGTCCCTGTCGGCGTGTACATGCGCAAACAGACGAAAACTCGGCGTTACGTCATTGTGCGTGGATATTGGCTTCGCGAATGTGTATGTGTGTGTGTGTGTGTAACGCAGACGTTCACGGCCGAGCCTCTTTTTTCGCGGACAATGAGATCTCGAGATGTGTAATTACAGCGTTCGTCGCACACGGGAATAGGAAAATATGAGAATTACAGCGCGGACTGTTAATTAACATCGGTGATCTCAGAGCGAGACGAGAATCTGCGATCATCTAGATCGGAAATCTCTCGTGTGCAGAGAGGAACAAAGCCAAAAACCCGCCAAAAAAAAGAGAACATAATGCGTGCGTGTGTCTCGCTCACGAATAACGAGCGTCGGCGTTCCTGGGTTTGCACTCGGCGGCGGCGCCAGTCGGCACTTCCTCGTCCTTAACGACGATCGCCTGAACGCCGAGCAGTTCCTCGCGAATCGGCCCGGCCTTGGCTATCCAAAATCTGCGCGCGTCGTCGCTCCTCTTCATCGGCAGGCCCTCCACGCGTCCGTACGTGAGCCAAATCGTCGCGGCAGCGGCGGCGAACAGTAGCATCTGCAGCACCGTCATCATCGTCATCTCGAAGGTCGAAGCTATTACACCGTCTTGGAATCTTCTATTTACTTATTCCCTTTCTCTCTCTCGTGTCTTTCGGCTCGGCGCGAGCGAAGGCGAGCAACGACTGATCGGTTTTTGCCTCTCTTTCAGGCTGCTATCGGGAGCGCGATCGCCGCGCACTGAAAGGCCTTTGATAGCGCCATTAGGCGGGCTTTGAGGAAGTGTTGGAGAGAGAGAGAGAGAGAGAGAGAGAGAGAGAGAAAGAGAGAGCCGATTGCACGCACGCCTATGTACTTTTTACGCGCTCTGCGGGGTGTGTATTTTTAGGAGTTTTTAATCGCACGCGTGTATATGGCCGCTCTTTTTCAGAGATAGGCATTGTTTGTGCGAGCTGAGAGATTTTTCTCCGCGCTCTGGTCTGTGTCAGTCTCAAGGCTCGCTGTACTGTACAATTTCGGCAGCACGTGAGTATTCTATTTTCGTCTCGTATAACGAGCGATACGCGCATATATAGCAATAAATAATGAGCTTCGGCGTATAAGAGTTCATGAATACTGATTGATTTCTCGCGCGCGCAAAATATTAACATGCTATCCTCGCGAGATCCTCCGATAAATGCAGATCCGAAGCGTATAAATCATTGGTCTTCTCTCTCTCTCTCTCTCTCTCTCTCTCTCTCTCTCTCTCTCTCTCTCTCTCTCTCTCTCTCTCTCTCTCTATCGTGTTTACAATCGCGGGAACGATCGCCCAATGCATTCATTACGTACCTTTTTTCGCGATAAGTATAATACCATGAAAAAAGCGCAATAGGCGCGTGTAACACAAGCCGGGAATTTGCGCGCCTCGATGTCATTATCAAACGAGCGGCAGCAAGTACGTTGCGCAACCTCCAATTTCCACACGATCTCGACGCGGCGTCTCAATTTGCAAGTCGGTGAGCGCGTTGTATACGTGTGTACTATGCGGTTTTGGCAGCTCACTTTCGATCGAATTTACGAGCTCGCTGCGGAGATTCGCTGCAGCGAACGTGATTAGTTAAGCGAGACTATGCTGCAGCCCCTGAGGAGATGAAGTTTCTATAGTTAATTTCCACGGTTTTACTTTCCTTTCGGAATTACGCATACATTTTCGATTTCAGCTACATCTACACGCGCGAAATCGTCTCGTCGAAAAAAATACACAACGACCGAAGTACATAACGCATACCCAGCACCATCTCGCTCGTACACTCGCGTCCCACACGCGTATAGGGTATACCTATATATACACATCGCCGAGAGCAAGTGCGGCGAGACGGCAACGGCGGCGGCGGTGGTGGCGGTGGTGGCGGGAAGCGCGGCTCTCCCGCGCGCGCCACTGCGAGAATATAACAGTTGCAGGTTGTCTGTCGAGCGCGCGCGAGCCGATCTCTCTCGCAGTGCAGTCCTGAGTGTCGCTTGTCGTGCGAATCGTTGTGCTAAATTTGTGGTGAGCAGTGAGGGTTGTTCAAAGAGAGAATTGAGTGGAGAGCCAGAGCGATGATTATAAGATATTCAGGGCAGAATCGTTAAAAAACTGATTTGCTGTAATTGATTACGAGGAAACTCATTACGGCCGTATTTACCGTGTACTCGGCTGTTTGTTATCTGGGCTTTTTTTTTCTCAAAACAATAGGACTTTTTCACACACGCGGCAATAATGTATCCAGTGCAACGAATGCGCGAAGCTCTTATCGCGCAGGTTCGCGTCCATAAATCACATCACATTAAGAGAAAGATAGCGCGGAGCTTTGAATATTGTCGTTTTTACGCGCGCGCAATAAATAAGCAGCCGATCGATTGTTCCGTTACTCATAAACTTTTATCATACAGACCCACCGAGTATATTGCGCTGCTCTAACCGTCGATTATAATTTCAAATGCATCACCAATAAAGAATCATATTCACGCACCATACGCCGATTTGCAATGCATGAAATTTCATTGTCCGCGTTAGCATACTTTCGTTTGAAAAAAAAAGTAGCCGAGAATGCCACTCACGTATCAAACGGAAAAATAGAGTGAAAGACACTCTCGCAACGACACCCCGCGGCGTTTAGAACTCTGCGTCTTCCTAGAAAGAGCCCGTGTGTCATCGGAGAAAATTTCGAATTTACGCGCGAATCACGAAGCGACTCCTTTTTTCGCGCGCACACATCGAGCCGTCAACGATTTGCATATACGACGACGTTTACGCGCGCAGCCGATTTATGCGAGAATCTTCCTTCGTACACACGGAGTGTGAGAATACGTCGCGCGCGTTTCTTTCGAGAATGTCAATGCAGTGCTTTTTTTCGGCGCGCAGTTTGAATTTCAATTTTTAACAGAGCGACAGAGACAAGACTGAGAATTCAAATGCGCGAGTTATTTGCAGAAGAGTAGTGTCGCGCCGTTTTTCAGGAGGAGGAGTAGGCTCGAATTTATTTACTCGGGCCGCTGCTGCAGCCGGTGCAGCCCGGCACTTGAATACATACCGCGAGCGAGGTTTACAGTGTATCGTAAATTTGGCCGGTAATACGGTGATTTAGTGGGCGCGCGCGTATGCGGCTAAATATAGCGGATTTGCTTTTGGACTGTCACTGTAAACCGCGTGATTGATTGCTCGGAAGATTTTGTTTTGTTAATCTTTTGTAATTAGACGCGCGCTGAATAGAGCCGTTATACGCGCTCATTTTTACGGCAGACGATTTGCGCGCTGATTTCTCGGGAAACGAGAGAACGTGCAAGAAACGTTAAAAAAATTAAAGCGCGATTTGACGAATTAATAACCGCAATAAATACAGAGCGATAGTCGTGCAACAAAACTCGACCGATAACAATTAATCATCAATATTCTCGGAAGCTCATCCCCCGAGAGCAGCCGATAAAACTCCTCCTCTCTCCGAGTTCATATCGTCTCGGTATCAATATAATCTCCCTCTCGAGTGCGCGCCGGGCACTTGTGACGGGTTATATATCCGAAAGAGTCGCGTCTCGCCGACGCCAAAAACTCGAAATGAAAGCGCGCGAGAAGAGCTTCGCGGCTAATTAAAGTCTCTCTCTCTCTCTCTCTCTCTCTTCTCGTTCCTTCGAGGAAGAAGGGGTTATCAGGGCGTCGTTTGTTCTCGGAGGTGGTCGGCTCTTCCACGATACTTACAATTCTACATTCGGTTTATCGAACGCATATCGCATACAGCAACGAGGAATCGAATCGTTACAGCTTATATTCCGAGAAAAGCCGCGCAATCATCGCTCTCGCTCTTCATTCAATTATCCCAGAGCACAAAGGGCTCTCGGCGCCGCTGCAACACGAACCGTCCGAAAAGCCGTGAAAAAAAGGCCAACAAAGCGAGATACACGCGCTGCACCTACAACATGCCATCACCGCTACGCCAGTAAGAGAGCTGCGAAGAGAGAAAAAACGGGAAGCGAGACGAGAGAGAAAGGATGCTAGAGCTCGTGGAGCGTAAGGCTGGCGGAATTTCGTGGCCGAGGGCTACTCCGCAGCCGAGTGCTGGTAATAAGGATAATAAAAATTTGGGTAAGGAGCAGCTCGCGAGAAGAAAGCCCGCGGCGGGGAAGAGAGCCGGAGCCGAGCAACAGTGGGTGAGAAGAAGCAGCAGAGGCCTGCTGTGCTCTCTCGGTGGCTGCGAGGACTATTACACTCCCGACACGATCGGCACCTGGAAGTTTCATCGCGTATCGCGCGCCAGGTAATTTATATCGACTCGCGCGATGGCATTGGGAACGACGGCTCTTCTTTGATTTATCGGCTTTGATATAAAGCAGCTTGCTGACTCTTTGGAATCGGACGTGTGCTGGCATTAAGTCATTATATAGGTAATTACGTAACAGCATGACGTCGCGCCGACGACAGGTGTGCGGTTGTATACTCTTTGTTTTTTTGCGGCGGCGGCGTCTCCAAAATCGAGTACATCTTAGCTACTCGAAAGAAAACGCATCCGAAGCTCACGATATTAGTAGAATAGCGGAAAACCTCTCGGTAGCTCGCGGACGTCTGTTTGTTCAGCGATTAGCGGAGATTATCGGAGAGAAGGAACGTGCCGCTACAATGAGTGTATATATCTCTCTCTCTCTCTCTCGTCTCGTTGCGATGGAGAAAGTCTCACGGTGAAAGGGTATAAGGCGTGGGCACCTGTGCGCTTGTGTGTACACCTCGGAGATAGCGTCTACTCTAACTAGACGGATCCTGGCCGGTCACGTCTTTGTGCCGGGAAACTCTGCTTTCGACACGATCGTAGCTACTGCTGCATCACGAGCTCGTTAAATCGACGCGGCGGCACCGCTAATTGCTCGCTAAGTGTGGATGTGTATAGCGGAGCTTTTTTTTCAGGCAGATGTACCTATCGCTCGCTGGGCTGTTATTCGGGGGTTTGTGTAACGGCTTTTCTCTTGCTCGCCGGGGTAGTAGGATATAATTAAACGAGAGAGTGCACCTTTCATTGAGTCCGATCACTCGACGCTTTAATGGCCAATTGTCGGATAGAACACGTCGTTGCATTATGCGCGAGCGTGTGATCGATCGTAATTATTGCACTTCGTGCGATGTTTTCATGCACGCGCGATCCACGTAAAGACCGCATAGTGCGTCTAATCTGATTTAATTTCTCGACGAGAGATGCGTTATTATAATATCTGAAAAATACGAATAAAGCACGCGAGAGTAACGTTACACGATTTTCTGGTGCGTATAGAGCGAGCATCGGTGTAATTATGAGATTTCTTATCGATATAAAACTCGCATCGTTATATTTATTTCGGTGTAACGTTACGTTTGCAACATACACAGCCGATGCAGTCGAGTGTAATTCCATCTACATAGTGGAAATGAACGAACTGCGCCATTAGAGCAGAAACGGCAAATCTTCCCAACCGAAAGATAGGATTTCGCTGCAGGTGATACACGCGAGATGAAATCCGGTTTGAAGTGTGTTGCGAAGTAGTGTGTTGAGTTTTTCTTTTATGAAACGCTGAACAATCGGCACCGCACAAAGCCCGCACCACAATTTCCGGCAACGCACCGCGCCAGAGCCTCTCACCTACTCTTTTTCAAAAGTCAGGAGAAGGATACCCACGTGTATAAGGAGTCGGTGTTTGACAGGTTCTCAAGATTTTCGCAGCGATGCGCGTATCGGATGTCGCGTCTGTGTGTGGATCGATTGCCGCCATCGACACTATATAGGCGTCAGACGTCGCGTCGCGAGGATATTCGTGACATCAGCTGCTTCGACGAGATACCGAAGGCGTCGCGACAAATGTGCCTCTGTCGCCGCTCTCTCGCTCTTAATTCGACTGGAACTGCCCTCGTTGTCTTCTTTGGAATTCTCCCCGATAACAATAGCGATACAGAGCCTCTCTTAAGTGATTTCTCGAATATAATATAAAAGTCAATTCCATTACACCCACTTCCACTCGACACCTGCATCTCGCTCGTTATCCCCCTTGAATTATAAAACGCGCGCGCACGGTTTTAATAAGCCCGCATGCAGCTATACACTATACATTTACGTAAAACCAACCAATTAATTTTCAATCGAGAGCCCCGCGCTTTTGACGTTTACTGCGAATCTCGACTCTCCCTTTTCTTCTCGCAGTAATAAAGCCATTCAATTCGCGTCCAGGAGAAAGAGACGTTCTATTTACTCACGGACGTATAATACAGCTTTGACGCGAGCAGCGAGTTAAAAAGAAATCACACGTCGCCGCGAGCTGCCGCGGCATCGACAATTGCGCTACTTAGTCCGCTGTGGCTCGATTGTCAATGAGAAGCTTTTCTTCGCGCAACCTTCGGAGTGCAGCGGCGAGTGCGCTCGCGCGCATTGTGCCATCAGAACAGTTGGCGAGCGCTTCTCTATCTTTTCATATAGCGGGACGTGATTTTGCGAAACTAAATGAACGTTTATTATTATCTAAAAGGGATGCCTTTCTTCTCACGCGCATAAACTTTCCCAAGCCCTCAAGTGCGGCTCAGCTGATCGACGTTGTTTTCCCATGGCGACTGTATTGCGCAAGTCCGCGAATACGCGATTATAATATAATTGTCCCGTGTGCAGAGAGCTACATACATCTGTGCTCGAGTGTGAAGGCCGTTCGCGTTTGCACAAGAATAAGCGCGCTTTTGACGAAAGCAAGAGACAGGCGAGTATATATATATATATATTTCACTCGTGCGCGCGAATGAGAGTCAATGGGCTGTGTTGGTATTGTGCCGGAGTTAGCAGCGCTGCAGTATAGCGAGTCATGAGACTTAAACTGCCTCTACTCGGTGATTGTTCGAGACATTGACCTGGAAAGAGAGAGAGAGAGAGAGAGAGCGTCGGATGTTTACGAGCCGAACGCTTGTTTTGTAAATCCGTCAAAATTATCCTGTGTAACGTGTGTAGTCTGGATTTGAGCGGTCGATGTTTACAACGAGTCTAAAACAAAATTTTCGAAACTCACGCCCTTATACTCGCGAAAGAGTTCAGCGCCTCGAAGAGAGAAGAAAAGCCCGCATCGCGATTGCGCGAAACCGCATAACGATATACCGAGTGCGCGCACGTCACGCTGCCGGTGTTCCATCAGCATCGTTGCGGTGCAACGGCCTGAAGGGCCGGACTATTGTATATAGCCGCGATATGCCCGCCTTCCGGATGTGCGGGTACTTTTTTCTCCGCTTGGATTTTTCTAAAACCGTTTGATTAGGCTTCGGAGCTCTCTTATTTACTAAAAGTCCAATTGCTCGAAAACACAGCCGAAGAAAAAGCGCCTATATAACGGCCTCGTAAAACCGAAAAAAAAGTAAAGAGCAAAATTAGACCGTCAAACTCCTCCTCAATTAAGCTGACGCACTCGGATCGATGCCCTTCGCTCTCGCACACACACACGTGCCTTGTACATATATAACACATAAATAATCCACAGTCGTCGCGTAATTGCGCTTGCGCAGCAGGTGTGCGAGAGCAGCTTTTCTCTCGGTGAGCAGAGCCGCGTTCGCGTGTCTCGCTAATGACTCGCGAATGTGTGTATAAAGTGATGCTCTCCTCTGCCTGTATGTATTTTCTGCAGCCGCATGGCTTTTCGAGAGGACGACGCGGCTTGAGTTTCACGGAAGAGCTCGTTTGTTTGTCCGGAGATTTTCCGTCTATCTCGGTTTTTAATTTTCGTGAATAAGTTTTCTCGCTGTGGTTTATATGCGTCTTCGTGGGTCTCGGGTGTATTATACATATATACCTAATTGCGCGTGGATTTATAAGCTCGTTAAACGTAAAGTGACTCCTTGGATACAGCGGAGGAATAACTAAGTGGTTAATTGCACTCGATGTGCGAGAGTGAGTAATGCAGGTTCGATAACCGACTAAAGTATATGTCCCCGATGTGTCATCGTTTGCCGGCCATTGAAATTCATCCGAGCCGCAGCTTTGAATTATTCCGCACTAGCGGTCCTTATCGCTGATTTGCATAATTTTTAAATCAATTTCAAACTCGTTAAACATCCAAAATTGATGATTAATTAGCCGGTGAGTCTTACGATGGCGGTGATTGCCCTTTTTTGCAAGCTCTTAAATACAGTAATAATGCTTTTTTTTTCAACCTTACACAATACAACCATTCTGTATTCATCCTCATTACCGCCACTTTTCTTCAACCTCAGACCATTAAATCCTCGGTACGATCCTCGTAATCGCAATATTATGTGAGCCGCCGACATCATCGCTCTATCCGACGATTCAAACCGCAAGCGTCAAACGCGAGCGCAAAAAAGACCGTGAATTACTTTACCACACAAAACTAAACTCCCACACGTGCAATCCAAATGCACAGATTTACAGCAACGCTAAGGAGATTTGAGCATATACCGCACCACCAGGCGTTAGATCATCGACTCTGACGTCAGGGCTCGCTCGCGCATTGTCCTTCGTCGCCGGCTCGAGATTGCAGCAGTGCACGACGAGTCATCGGTGCTGCTGCAGTGCTTTTTTTCCCCGGTAATATTCGAGGGCATTTCTCTCTCTCTCTCTCTCTCTCTCTCTCTCTCTCTCTCTCTCTCTCTGCAGCGTTTCCTCGTTGAACAAAAGCGTATTTTATGGCGGAGGTCGAGCGACGCGTGTGTTTATTACATGCACGCGCGATGAATAATCGACGTCGCTGATGGGGAGATGCACTGTCCCTTTATTTTATAGTACGTCAGTTTGGATTTGACCGAAGGGGTTTTACGATTGCAATTTTTAATAATTGTGTTTATCGAGCGAGTGAAAAAATTGTTTGATTAAAAGGGCCATTCTTCTTTTCAGTCATGAGGGGATGAGCGCTGGAGGCGATGGCAGCGGCGGCGGTGGTGGTCTCGGCGGGGTACAGGGCGGCAGGAACACACCTCCCCATGGATCGCCCACCCCCATGGACAAAGCGACCCTCAAGGTTCACCTTCCCAATGGTACGTATAACTGCGTTTCGCTCTCATTTATAATCTCGTGCATCGAGATATTATCCCCCTATTTGTATTGCCGAGACACAGGAGTAAAATCAGCCAAATCAATTACTGGGGATTTACTTGCGTAGAGAGATGCGTGATATTTGGTGCTCTGGGGTAGCTTCGGATTTTATTGAAAAATAAGTAACGTCCTTGGATCATATTGTGAAAAGTAGACCGGGATTCGATCCTCCATCTGTAGACATAATAACTTTTCAACTATGAATAGCACTTATAATATACGAGCGAGCGTTAATTTATCGGTTTTCAATTGCTCTCGAGCATCGTACACGAGTCGAGGAAAGTTGCAGAGTGTGTACGCAACCTCGCAACTATACACCGCTGAATAATGAATCACGTGCACTTATCCCCTTGATAATTTGATGTACAGCTGCATAAATGTCAATAGAGAGAGAGAGAGAGAGGAACGAGTCTTCGATTCAATAGCGAAGGCGATGCTAATTAATATCAAACAATGTTACGCTTTTCCGCGTAAATTTTTACCGACGTACAACCGAAGATGAATTTTTTATCGCAGGCGGCTTCAACGTGGTCAAATTCGGCGACGCCATCGACGTCAAGGGGATCATATCGCTGGTCACCAGCAGACTGGCAGCTGGCACGAGGCACTACAGGAACCTCTACGCCATGAGGCTACACCATCCGGGCTCCGGGGAGAGCTACTGGCTGCACCAAGACACGACTATGTACCAGGCACGTGTACCATTTGATACTTTCTATTTTTCCTCCCGTTAATATTCTATGGCCTATATTTATTAATCTTTTTAAAATTGTTTTAGGTGCAAGAGAAGTACGAGAAGAAACACCCCCACAGCGAGTGGAGGTACGAACTGAGAGTGCGCTATCTGCCGCAGAATCTGAACGATCTCTACGAGAAGGACAAAGTGACGTTTTACTACTACTACGATCAGGTAAAAATCCTCGTTCCGCACGATTACACTCAACGAAATACCTTCGATCTAACATAACGCTCTCTCCCTTAGGTGCGAAACGACTACTTGACCGCGAACCACGCGACGCTGGACCAGGAGGTGGCAGTTCAGCTGTGCTGCTTGGAAATCCGATACTTCTTCAAAGACATGCCGCAGATAGCTCTCGACAAGAAGAGCAATTTGGAGTATTTGGAACGAGAGGTATACCCGCCACATACGTATAACAGTCAAACTCGTGACTCGAAGACCCTTGACTCATTCATACCTATGTCTAACCGCTTGATTCACAGGTGGGCCTGCACAAATTCTTGCCGCGCTCGGTACTGAACGGCATGAAGCCGAAAGCTCTGCGCAAGCTCATACAGCAGCACTTTAAGAAAGTCGCCGCGCTCTCCGAGCTCGAGTGCATGTACAAGTTTTTCGATCTTCTCCGAGCCCACTACAGGTTCGATCAGGAGAGGTTTATCTGCGCCTTGGGGGTGAGCCTATTATCTTTAACTTTTCCGCTGTTGAATCGACCGCAAAAGTATGCCGAGCTTTAATATGTGCCTATTGTTTTCAGACGAGTTGGTCTATTCCTGTAGAACTAGTCATTGGTCCGGATCTCGGCATATCGTGTATGGCTCATCGTGGTGGATCGGTTGTAAGTATGACGACGTTTTTCACAAACGTTATTTTATTCTTCGAAGAATATAATGTACGCTGGTCTGTAAACGTATAATTTTACTTTTGACAGCCAACGAGGATGGCGGAATTCACGAAAATCCAGTCGATCCAAACGCTCGTCTCTGACTGTAAGGAGCATGCTAAGGCGTGCATCAAGCTCAGAGTAGCCGGTGCCTCCGAAACCCTCAGTATTATTTGTTCGAGTCTCGATCAGGCTGAGAGCCTGGCTGATTTGATAGATGGATACTGCAGATTGATGACAGGAAGCAACACTTCGCTATGGAATAGAAAAGGTGATTACCCGAGATTATTTAACAAGGGGATGACTCTTCTCAGGATGAAATTGTTCTTTGACGATACTAAACCTACTAAAAATGAACTCTAATATTTCATTTTTTCAAAATCTAATTATTATTTAACACTACTAAGTCCAATTGTTTACGCTTTAAGCTGCTTCTTGGAAAAACTATCCCTGTCCTTGCAAAGGTTTGTAATCTTTTTAATCTGTCTACTGCACGTTAAATTTTCGCTGCCAATCCAGCGCTAACTGGCTTTTTATTTTCTCGTAGATGCCCATCCACCAAAGTACAGGCAAGATGGTACTGAAAGTCCAGAAAAGAATGCTGGAAAGACTGGAACAATATTATCTGAAGATTATGCAGAAATAGTCGACGAAGAGGGAGACTATTCTACACCGGCGAGTAAGTTTCGTGATTTCTATCATACACGATACATGAATTGCTATTTACACGATTTTTAACTTTTAGCTCGAGATTATGAAATAGTCAGGAATCAAGTTGAGTTGGGAGAAATAATTGGAGAAGGACAATTTGGAAATGTTCACAAAGGCTCCTACAAGGGGCGGGATGGTCAAACCATACAAGTGGCTGTTAAAACTTGCAAAGTTGATGCAGATCTCGCTACGTCAGAAAAATTTCTTGAAGAAGCTTGTAAGTATTATTCTCTACGTTTTTTGCTAACAGCTTTATACTTTACGTCATTTTACGTTTGTCTTGTTCTTCAGACATAATGCAGCAGTTCGAGCACCAGCACATCATCCGTCTGATAGGCGTATGCTCGGAGGCGCCGATCTGGTTGGTGATGGAACTGGCGAAGCTCGGCGAGATGCGCGCATATCTCCAGTCCAACAAGCACCGACTAGATCTCGCGACGCTTCTCCTCTACACGTTCCAGCTGAGCACCGCCCTATCTTACCTTGAGAGCAAGAAGTTCGTGCACCGGGACATCGCCGCGCGTAACGTCCTCGTCTCCGCGCACAACTGTGTCAAGCTCGCCGACTTCGGTCTCAGTCGTTGGGTCGAGGACCAAAGCTACTACACCGCCAGCAAGTGCAAGCTTCCCATCAAGTGGATGGCGCCCGAGAGCATCAATTTTCGCAGATTCACTACCTCATCCGACGTCTGGATGTTCGGTGAGTCGTTGTAGCCTTTACTTTACTTGGTATGCTATAATTTTCGTTTACTGATTTTTAATTTTTATCTTTTTTCACAGGTGTCTGCATGTGGGAGATACTGATGTTTGGCGTTAAACCCTTCCAGGGGGTGAAGAATAACGAAGTCATCGGTAAATTGGAGAACGGAGAGAGATTAGCTTTGCCAAGTCATTGTCCCCCAAGGCTGTACTCGCTCATGTCCCAGTGTTGGAGCTATGAACCAAGCAAGAGGCCGACTTTCAAAGACATTCGAGAAAATTTACAGTGAGCCTCGTACACTATCTTTTATTTGAAATGCACGGATCACGAGATTCGCTACAATATCGTTGTGTCTTTTCAGTGAAATTCTCATTGAGGAACGACATCAGCAGCAGGAGAGTGTTCGCAGGGAAACCCGTAGAGTTCAGGCTATGTCATGGGGTAAGGATGTCAGCTCATCTGCAAGCATAGACATTATCTTGACGGTTCTTGAATAACAAGGGACAATTTTCAGTGGGAGGTGACGAAGTCCAGCCAGCTGGTACGAAATCCGCCGGCTTGAGTCGCCAGAGTTCCAGCACGACGCCAGACCAGTCGGATCTGTCCGCCCCGGTGTCCACGTACATCGTCGCCCAGAGTCCGGAGGTGCTCGCCCAACTGATGAAGGAGAGCCAGGCACGAGGGGTATGTCCCTCGGTGTACACGACCCCCGCGACCCCCTTCAACTCGCTGGCCGTGCAGTTTCAGGACGAGGATAAGGTCCTGACCACGGCCATCGTATCCGATCTGCCCTTCGCCGAGGCGCTCGTACCCAGTTCCGAGGCTCAGACTTCCCTGACCTCCGATCACTCGGCTACCCTATCCGAGTCCAACCTTGACTCGATTGAGTCCTCCGACACCATCTCCTCCTTCCTGTCGAATCTCAGTATCTCCGAGTCGGTTCAGAGCCAGAGCCAGTCTCCCAACGTTGCTCGCAAACAGTCACAGCCCAATCAGCAGGTCAAAGACCTGCAACAGGGTAGTTTATATCCCGGTCAGAAAGCGACAGTCGGTAGTATCACGGGAGACCTGTACTCGCCTGTGCAGAAGTTCTCAATGGCTTCGTCATGTGCTGCACAGGCACAAGAGATATATGGGCCCGTGGCAAATTTCAGTCAGAGCTCGGTTATCGTGGGTAATCTCAGTCAAAGCCCGAGTTTGGCAGGCAATTTTGCCGAAGCTTGCCCGGCTGAGCAGAACTTTGGTCCGTCGAGCCTCGATTTCGGTCAGTCTTCTTGCCCCAGCAGCAGCTCTGCCGCGGCCACCTCCTCTTCCTCCTCCAGCACAACAGCTGCTACCCCGGAGAACCTCTACGGGCCGGTGATGAAGTTCCGCGCACAGACAGCCGCGGTCTCCGAACAAAGCGGTGGCTACATGCAGAACGCTCGGGGTGTGAGCTATATGAGTGGCGCTGCGGCACCAGTCTATCAGTCGCAATCTATGTATCCCCAAAACTACCAGCAGCAGCAACAGATATACTCGAACGTCTCTCAGTACTCGCAGTTCTCGCAAAATTATCAACGACAGAATTCGATGCAGAGCTCGGCTGCTCCGATCTATACGGTCCACGCGACCCCTACTTCTGTCGTGCAAGCCCAGAAGCTGCAGCAACAGCAGCAGCAGCAGCATCAGCAGCAACAGTGCACGAGCTACGCCCACCACCCAGTTGTGCAGACTCATTATGCCGCACAGACGAGGCAGTCCGCTATGCCTCAGGTGGGCAAGGTCTTCGTGGCCAATGCAACAGCTGTGAATGCAAGCTCGCAAGGTTGTGCTGCTGGGGAGAACGGAAAGGATAGTAACGGGTTTGGCGAGGGCACGTTTGAGGAGGCGGCACAACAGCAGCACGAGCAGCAGCAGCAGGTTTGCAGTGGCTCTTCTCTGTTTGTCGGTTTGGAATGGCGATGTCGAGCTTCGGGAATGCGAGCTCCGTAGTCACTGGTTGCTGTCGTTTTTTTATGTCGTTGGTTTATTGTTGCTACCCTGGTTGGAGAACATTGGCTGAGTTGCTACCTCCTTAGCGGCTGGAAATTGGATTTTCGGACCAGGATACATGCAAGCAATGTATTGTAGATTTGCACTCTGACCGGGTTGACGTTTTATCCTTTTTTGTTTTAGTTTTCTTAGCGGTGATTTTGTTTTCGCCTTCTGGCAACACATACCCTTTTTTTCTTGAGTTTGGTCTTGGTTCATCGTTTATTATCTTTTTTTTTATAACACTTGAGTACTCAGGTTGTTTAATTTGCTTTGGTTTTTTTTTTGTTCCGTACACATATACTTTCTGAGGCTCTCACTTTTTAGTTTTATAAGGAGATTTGGAAACAGGTTTACTTATATGCTGTTTATTTAAGTTCTTTAGTTATGATTGTGTACTAACGATTATTTTTATATAATTTACTAATAGAATTATAAAGTTACATGCAGTTTATTTTTTCAATATAATTGAGAGATGGCATGAAGATTGATAATGGTTTATATAGCACCGTATAGTTTACGTAAAACTCGCAAAGATTTTACATATAATGTTCATACACCTGCATGCACAAGAAGATATTATTATGTGAAATATTATTTGGATGTTAAATGCTTTTGCGAGAAGTTATATGCATCCCTCTAATTTATTTTCAAATTTTGTACATACAATGTTTAGTTATTTAATCCTATAATTTAAGTCATATTGTACAGTTTATTGCAAATAATGTTTCAGTTTTATTTAGATGTAATGCCATTTAAGCGGTTAATCTGCGTACTTATACGTTTCTATATCTATTCTTCTTTTGATTACAGAGAAATGCACAATCTCAAATGTTTGAGAGCACAGGCGATTTTAATCCACGTGTCGAAGACGAACAGCAGTTTTTGGAGAAACGTTTGCTTGAGCAGCAGCGTCAGTCCGAAGAGGATAGCCGATGGCTTGCACGAGAAGAGGTAAACTATCCTTACTTATTTTTAAGGTTTATCAAAATATTCCGTACGACATTTACTTACCTTACCTTTTCTTCTCAAGAAACGTCTCTCAATCGCAACGAGCGGTGACGAGAGCGCGAGCCCGCCTATCCCACGGTCTGTCACGCAATCACCGAATCACGAACCTCACACCACCAATACAGGATCTCTCGGCTCTGACAAAGGATCCGATAAAATTATCGTAGTCAAGGTAAATCATCTTTAATGTATAACTCTATCGTTTATGATCGTTAAAAAAATTCTTGATTCATCTGGTTTATTTATTGCAGAAAATGGAACCGACACCCACAGCAGACCTCGACAGAACGAACGACCGAGTCTACGATTGCACGACCAGTGTTGTTCGAGCCGTGATGTCTTTATCACAAGGTGTTCAGCAGAGTCAAGCTGCCCAGTACCTAGATCTCGTAAGGCGAGTCGGTATTGAGCTACGAGCACTTCTCTCGTCGGTCGATGCTCTCGTCGAGATACTCCCCGTGACCGCTCACCGAGAAGTCGAGATGGCACACAAGGTGCTCAGCAAGGATATGGGCGAGCTCGTCACTGCCATGAAGCTGGCACAAAACTACAGCGCCACGA
The DNA here is from genome assembly GCF_009193385.2 of Nasonia vitripennis. Lineage (NCBI taxonomy): Eukaryota > Metazoa > Arthropoda > Insecta > Hymenoptera > Pteromalidae > Nasonia > Nasonia vitripennis. The sequence continues at coordinate 3,946,663 of NC_045760.1, forward strand.
CCCTTGATGCTGAATATCGCAAGTATGTACTATGGCCTTTTTAATGTATTAAGGCAAAAATATCTTCACCAATAGTCGTTTATAAAATGTGTATATTTTTTACAGGGGTATGCTATCAGCCGCTCATATCCTGGCGATGGATGCTAAGAATCTACTAGACGTAATAGATTCAATTCGCATTCGATTCCCCTACGTGGATAGTCAGATTTGCCAAAGGCACAATGAGATGTCTAACTCTCGAAACTCTGGACAAGAGAGTCGCATGCGCTCGAGCCAGTCGGGTGAACAGTTGCTTAGGAGAAGTCAATCCAGCGAGAGGCAGCAGAATCCTGGCTTCAGACAGAGTCAGAGCGGAGATCTTTTGCATAGAATGGGACAATCCGTCGATCGAGGCTCTCAAGTAATTTCGTTTTTACGTATTTCTCTACCGATGTAAGTATGTTTCTGACTAAATAAATTAATTTCAAATCGTAGGCTAGCCAGCCGGATGGTAGCACGATATCGAGTTTGGAGCGACGGCATCACATGGTTAACAGCCTCGAGCGTAATTCAACGACTAGGCGCCAAATGGCCACCAACAGTCTCGAGCGAAAGAGACCGTCGCTCTCCTGCAATAGCGGGAACTCTATGAATCTTCCACCTGTTGTACCGGTCACCTGCAGCATCGTCCAGACCAAGACGCCAATCATTCATCAACACCAAACGTCTATGGCGACCGACATCAGCCAATCTTCTGTTTTTAACAATAAACTGGGCAAAGAGGTCCAGTCAAACGACAGCTAACGATGAGGTGACCTCACTTGTCTAGTAAAATCGTCAAGCTCAAATGATTGACGTGGAAAGTGACAGATCTGTCGATGGAACTTCATGTTTCGAAAGTGATGAGAAATGCATTAGATTAATGTTGAGACATGCAGAAACTTACTAAATTTTTGAGATGCGATTCCAAACATTTATCTTAAAATTTTTTCTTTTTATTCGTATTTCACTTTTTTTTTCTTTCATTATTCTAATGTATTTTCAAATACTCCAATCGATTTTTGTATTTGATTTCGTTGACAGCGTACGTTGTAAATATTATAAACCGAGCGAAAAGTTACCTTATCGCATTTTCGGCAAAGAGCGTACGGTTCTTGACGCTCGCATTTGTTCTCCAGTCATCTATATATTGATCACGATTTGTTTGATTTGTCAGCCGGACAAAATTTTATCTCTCTATCTAAAAGAAAAAGAAAAAAACGTACTTATACATAGGACAGTATTCACTAGCGATAGTTACATCGATAAAAATAATTTAAGTCACGGATACTATTATATCGAAATCGCTACTCCAAAGCTTTAGAATTACCGTTGCGATATTTGTTATACATAAATTATATACATAACGACATCAATTATAAGGTGACGTATAACATATTTAGTTTGAACGTGTTTATTTTTTATAATCCTCTTTTTTATTTTCTATCCTCGATGCAAATATAAAATTATAATCACTAAAGACGTTGATGTACCTATAGTCGCATTATTCGCTAATACGTATTTGATTGACTTTCAGTCGCGGTCATTTGTTACCTCGCGTCACCTGTCGTTGGTAGTCAGTTAAATATTATTATATATGTACGAAGTTATATTGTATAAATCTGTATTTGTATATTTAAAACAAAAGACGAGGCGTTCGCTATTACGACTATGTGATCAGAATTTAGTTCTTTATAATATTGTAGAGTCGATAACTTTACGACAGATTGTTTTTTTAAAAACGAGTTCGTAATTCGATAGTCTATTTCCTAATCATGTACGCATATGCGCACATAAATATTACATAGACGTATAGAAAAAAATAATTAAATACGCGCTGTGCAAAATCGATTATATACATGATGTAAAGAGTGCGACTGAATGTTCTATTTCTACTTAAGTAATCAATTAGCGATTCGTACTGGCTTGTGACGTTTTATATAAAGTATGAGGAAATAAAAAAAACAGAAACGATCAGTCATCTTTGGTGGTATGCATCAGTTCCTATCAAAGGCACACGTTTTACAAATTCTCATCCCTTGCGACGGAATAGCATCATCTAATTAGCTCATATGCAATATTAAGGCGCTTTGCCATCGATGAATTATGCAAAGCAATATTTTTGCCGAGAACGAGAGACAACATTTAGGAAAAAAAAGAAAAAAATAAACAAGTATATAACTTAGTATACACAATAATGACACAATAAACTGCATTGAAAGAAACTACTCTTCAAAGTACAGCACTGTTAATTATTAACTTTCTATCTGATAATTGACATATGCAACTATAGGTTCTATATGATTCCAGGTATATATTAATTATTCAAATGAATGCATTTATAAAATTTACAGTTTAATACTCATTTTATTAATCGTGATAGAGAAACTAAAAAAATATTGTCATCTCGTTTAAAGGTATTTGTAAATTTGTGTAAATGTAATGATGTATGATTATAACAATTATTAATTATAATATATCAGTAAATAAATGACACTTCTGATTTTAAATAAAATTTCTGTTATTTCAACCTATTGTACCCTATAAAAAGAACTACTAATTCTCAATTCACCCATAAACAAATGTAATAACATATGTTTTAATAATGAATTACCAGAATGATTTATGAAAAGATATAAAATTGCTTTATTCACATAAATATACATTCTGTATGTAACGTACCATTCTGTGTTAACTTCTTGTTCGAAATTATTTTTACTTTCTATCATTTGCCATGCTTAGAACTGTAATATTTTACACCATTTACTGTGGATGGTCTTGCATGTTTGGTCAAAATAGCATTTACATCTTGCTTTCTCGTGGTGAATTTTCTGTAATATAGCGTAATTAAATATTAATTTTTTATTATGCTTTTTTGTAAAAACTAAGAAATCGGTGACTTACGATATGTAAGGAGCAATTTCTTTTACTGTCCATTTTTCCTTTACTTTAAAAAGTTCATTCAACCTTTTCTGAATATCATCAGACAAATTTGACTCAGGATACAGGATGACTTCCTTTCTCATTGTTTGACTATTATTAACTACAATAGCTACACCATAAAGATATTCTTCTTTTGGTTGTATACTGTCAGGACTTCCAATTTTCCAGGCTTCCATAAAATCGCTGTAGCTATTTGTTGGGCAAGCAGTCAATAATATTTGGGCCAATAGTCTGCTTGACTTTGCTTCATCGTACTTGTACAATTGAGTTCCATTTTTGTTTGTTTTTGTACTTGATTCTGTATATTTTTTGAAAAGTAGCTCGAAAATTGGTTCTGGAATAATTTCACTTAAAGATTCATATGAAACTTCTTTATCTACTTCATCAATCTCCCATGAATTTTCTTCCATTAAATCCAGCATGAGTGGTACAGCTTTGGCTTCAAACTCAAAAGAAATAAGCCGATAGTAGCCTGAAATATTTTTCTAAACGTAGTAATCAGTTTTATAATAGTAAAATAAATCAAATTGTTGAAAGAAGGTACCATCCATTTGGGCTATTAAAAGTTCTGGGAGAGCTTTTAATATTTCTCCATCGCTGGCTTGAACATTATCCTGAATTCTTTCCCAGTCATAAAGAGTTGACTTGTCTATTAACTTTTCATACTCCATCCCTTTGAACGAGGATGGTTCTAATAAAGTCTGAAGTTTACTTAATTTTGGGCTTATTTCCCGTACCTATAAACGGTAATATTTGTTAGAATAATTCATAATTCTTAAACTGAATTACTAATAAATTCATTTAAATTCTGATAAGTAGGAACTTACTTCAAGATATTTACTGTATACACCTTTTACTTCAACTGATTCAGCAATGTGCCCTTCAATATCCTCATCCTTCATGTCATCTGCACATTTCAAGTTAGGCACTAGCAGGCATGTGTTTGATGTTTCAGCTTCTTTGACTTCATATGTTCTAGTACTGCTGCACAGTACCGCAGGTTCATTTTCATCTCCCCGAAAAGTAAGCCTAAATTAAATTGGTAAAAATGTCAAATTTTTTGCTACTATCATAATTGAATTTTTAACATCATAGAAGAATGATGCAAACAAATAGTTACTTACGTATCTCCAATTTTTAAAGCCTCTATCAAATGATGATCGAGCTCCAAAATTTTATACTCATCAGTATCTTTATCTACTGGCACCGAAGAATAAAGACTTTGAACTATTGGATATACTTCTGAACTATCAATGTTGGCCAATTTAAATAATTCTTCTATTTCTTCTGGCTTCAGTCGTTGTCTGCAAAAAATTAATCAAAAATGTAATTGAATATTTTATGCTTAAATAATGTTTTTAATTTTTTTGTACTTACATTCCTGAATCATTTTCGTTACTTATGTTCAAGGGAGCTTCTTTTTCATTATCACTATCCATAATTATTTAGAATAAAGAACGATGTAAATAATGTTTAAACAGGTTATCTATTATTATATCACAAAAGAAGCTTTAAGAAAAATGTAACATCGTTAATCTATACTTTCAATAGATTTTCAATTCGTCCAAATTCTACAATATATCAAAATATTCAAGCAATATATACAGCAAATAAAATGAATTTGATAACAATTACAAAACTATTCCTTTATGTTGGTTTCGCGCGTTTATCTACCGTGTGAAGTAAGGCGCAAGCTCTTCACGATCGAAATCGTACCAATCGTTGCAAACTTCATGACTTTACCCGTCAGTGACTGAAACTCCATTCCTGTTATTGCTGGTCATATTTATTTATCCTTGAAAATTAACATTATCATTGGAGTTTGACGAAACTCTAATTTATTGCAGTTCGTTATTCTCACTTATAGGTAAGAGTTTTTTCGTTAATTTTTCGATGCACGGGAAACTAAGAAGCGTTATCTTCTGTTTTGAGTGAATTCGTGTATGATGCTAAAAGCATACATATACATTCGCAAGTGTTATTGTTAACTTTGGAATCAACATTTTTTAAAATAGTCTAAAATTGGCTTTTTGGAATGTATTTTACACCCCTTTATTTTGAATTTTTCGTTGGATAATTGAATACATTTGTGCTTATTTGCAGATTAAGAATATTTTTCGAGGTTAAAATCGATTGACCCTACCGTTTACGTTTGAATATGAGTTTTCTTATTTATTGTTTGTTTTCTAGGTTAAATAGAATATAAACAACACAAAATGTCTGGAGACGTGAACATGCAAGGAGATAGGGTATGCTCATATTTGATAAATATGCCGATAGAAATGCAATAGTCTTTGGTATATGTATCTCTGTTTAACAGGAATCTGGACCAGTATATGGTGGGTGTGAAGGACCTGATGCTATGTACGTCAAATTGGTGAGCAGCGATGGTCACGAATTTATTGTTAAACGGGAGCATGCTTTAACTAGTGGTACTATAAAGGCAATGTTGAGTGGTCCTGGTCAATTTGCTGAAAATGAAGCTAACGAGGTTAACTTTAGAGAAATACCGTAAGTATTATTACATTCTAAAATATTAAAGGATGAATCAGTTAATTTAGAAAGATCTTTTCGGCTCGCGGTATAAAATTTTAGAGAAATAGTATATTTAATTTGCAAATGTTTACAGATCACATGTTCTGCAAAAAGTTTGTATGTACTTTACATACAAAGTTCGGTACACTAACAGCAGTACAGAGATCCCAGAATTTCCTATTGCACCAGAAATAGCTCTGGAACTGTTGATGGCTGGAAATTTCTTGGATTGTTAAACTTCAATAAGTATGTTGTTTTGGAAGATAAGCAGAAAATGAAAGCACTGCAAGGAAGCATTGTTTACTCAGGATTTATCACTCTACTTTATATGAGAAGAAATATGTATCTCTTGGTGATAAACCAATTTTTACCACAAAGTAAAACTCAGGTTTAATTAATTTCTCTTATACCGCAGATAAAATATGGACGTTGATATAGATACAATTCAATTCTTACCTTACGGATAGACTATTTTACGTAAAGATGTAGGTCGATAACCAAGAGAGATTATAGTCTGTTCAATTGTAAGAACTAAAATTTTACAAGGGCAGTAAAATGCATCAATGCAAAATGTCCATCTGCTGATAACATAAAACTCTATGTCACATATTATTAAATGATATACGTATTACTTGATAATTACAAATATTTCAACCATTTATGAGAACAAATTGACTTATAACAAGTAAATAATTTTAACCGTTTTCTTGGTAGTTTTCACCTGCTTTTTGCTCATTAAAACAGCTTAGTTAGAAAACCTTTTAAATCTTAAATAGACGTTAATATTATTTCCCAGAAAGAAATTGTTAGAAGAATTGTAGGTAAAATTTCAAATCATGGATGCATAAAACCTCTTTTGTATGTACATTGAAAATAGTCGTACCTTGCGTTAATAATGTTTGCAATCGTTTTCATAAAAAAGAAAGAGAGCCTGACATCACTTTCGTATTAACAAAAATTTATTGTAAATTGTACGTTTTATTTTTTACATTTATGTAACAAGCTCTTCGTGTTGAATATGTAAAAATTATTCCTTTTTCAATTAAATACCTTTAAAATGATCTTTTTTCAAAAGTTGATTGACACTTATATAATAGCTAAAACATTTATACAGACTTGAAAAAAAATTAAATTTTGGTGCATGTTATAATTAGTACAGAACAGTAGAATGAATCCCTTCACTTTTAGCTTAGAACAAAATATAAGCCAACGAAATAACTAATCAATTCATCTTTTTGCAGAACTAATTAATATGGTTTATGTATTTTATTTTTGTTTAACAAGTATATGTACATTTTAGTCTTTTGAGGTTTCTAATTAATTAGAGAATCAGACAAAAATAGTGACAGATTAGTCATGCCTCACTTTTGTGTTCCCCTGATTAACTGATACTTATGCGTATACCGTACAGTGTCTTGAAAATGCTATATAACAAAAACATAACATGTTAGGAATGTGAAATGAATGAAAGGTCTGAACTATAGCATATTAAGGAATTTCTATTGTATTACCATAAATTAGCTAAAGAGTGTAGTCAGAGAAATTAGGAATGCAATTTGCATAAAAAACTATATAATTTTTAAATAATTTTTTGTACACCTTGTTTTGTTTGAAGTATTAAATTATTGTTATTTGAATCATAGTTAAATAGACAGTGAAATATTGAGGATAATAATTCGTACCCCATATATGATTTAAACAGCTAATAATAAATATTAATCTTTGAAAAATATTTATTCTTTTTATTTTATGTCCTACTATTGCAAAAAGTAGTTACATCATTGATTACAACAAAAATCATTAAAAATATTTTTCAACACATTGAATTTCAATTTTTCTTCAAAATAAACAGATCATTTTTTTACACAATGAGATCTGAACTAGATGATTAAAATGCATTTTTTAATTTGTACATAACTTATAAATACAAATAATTTTACTTAGTTTCAGTGAAATCACAGGCATTGTTTTGAACATTGTTCAAAAGAATGTATTAGCCAGAGCGCTGGGCTCTTCTCATGATATTGAAAATAATCCAATCTATTGGTGATCTCCACCTTCACTTTTTACCTTCTTTTTCAATGTCTTTAAATTTGGCTTCCAGTCTATTGGAGTATGCTAAAAGTTTGTAAGCCGCTTGCTCCAATTTTGTCACACTATCGTCTATTTGGTTTATATTGTCCAAGACAGGCTGTAGCTTTTTGTACTTTTGGTTGAGTAGATCTAATGACTGAGAAACATTAGATGATATGGTTTTTAGTTCAGCGTACTTTGCTATGGTTTCCTTGTTCATTCGCTCTAGAAGTCTGTAATCCGCATGCGTAGCCGTGAGTTCTTCTTGCAAGTATTCACTGGTTTTTTGAAACATGGTATTAGCAAGGCGACTGAGATTAGGATCATGTGGATCCAGGGCTTCGAAACTACTCGTGCTTGTGGATAGAGTGGTTCCTCGTTTAGGAGACTCACATCTCAAGTGTGAATCTGCTTCCTGTGTATCTGTAGAAACTTGATCTCCTTGCATTTTTTCCTTGCTTATTTCACTTGCTGTTGCCATTTTACTCTGTTCTGTAAATAGTGTTTTGGAAAAATCAAAAATAAATGGTTATGGATTTTCTTCCGAAGAAATAGTTCATGCACTTACAATAAATAGTTATAATGTTCACAAAAGATATTAAGCCTTAAAGATGTTATTTTATATATACACAGCGATTACTGACAGCTCGCGATACGCGTACAAAGAATATAGAACGATCAGCTGATGTGCTTACAGCTGATTCCACAGTCGCATCTGCTAAGTGGACACTTCGCCCAATAAGATACCACTTTCCGTCGTCCGTCTACCTTCAAGCGAGCTTAAGAGCTTTTTTTATTGGTCGAAGCTTGAACCGATAGATGGCGCCAGTTTCGAAAGTAGACATTCGAAATTCACTGCATGATTTAAATATGAGTAAAGCAAGTTTAACGCTCGAATTAGGCACGTTCAATCAAACGAAAAATATGTCAATCCAATCAAGTTTATGCATCGTCGATCATAAGTCCAGCTAATAAGTGCAATAACGTCATGTATATATCTCGCGAGTCGAGTTCGCATAATGACAAATCGTTGGGTTGACGCAAGCGGTTTCGGATCATTGAACCATAAATACTGTATAAGAGGCGCCATTCATTCATTTGATCTTGCATTACGTATTCCGAGAAGCGACAAGGAGCACTTGATCCACATTAAAAATTGTCCACTGGTCAGTTGTAAAATAACTTTAACTCGATTGTTCGAACAGCCGTCTCGGTGATAGCGGCTATTTAAAATCGATCGAGAGACGAAGAAGCTCGAGTCCAGAAATTCGAATTTGATTGATTTACAACGCGCGGGAATTTTGCACGGATCAACGTGATTTATGCGTTATAAACAATTTCTTGCTGGATCGCGTCGCTTTTTTTCGAGCGAACAGACGGCATCGCGCGTCATCGATAATAAATTGCATGATTCGACAATTATGCAAATCGCGTTTTTGAGAGAGGATTTTTAACGCGCATCGGTAGGCTAAAACTTTACTGTTATTGATGACGGTTTGATATTTGAAAAAGTGACCTGACTTATCGGACAGCGTGATAATAGGTCGAAAAATAATGACAACCATTTCTAGCCCAATTTCATTAAAGAACTCGACAACGTCCGCGCATGCTGTTATAGCAGCACTGCACGCCTGCGCACAAAGCGCAGAGTGAGAAAAACCTATAGCCGCGCGCGAAAGGCGTATATATAAATCGCCTTGTGCAACTATGTGCCTCGACTACACACACACACACACACACACACACAGACATGCGCACGTGTATAATATGTACACAGCTGAGCTCGCGTTAATGACTAATAAAGTTCGCTTTCTTTGTCCGTAACGCTCGGCGGAGCGCTATAGGCTCCAGTTTTTGCGGGTTTACGAGATAGAGGCCCAGCAGTGCGACTGTACCGAACAGATGCGGTTTCCGCTGATGTTGAATATATGAGAGCAGAACAGATGGACGACTGTGTGTGTGTGTAACATCAGGGAGCTATAGTCGGTGTTGAATTTATCTATAGTTTTAATGTCGGTTTACCGACGCTGTTCCAAAATTTTTCAGTCCTTAAAAATAATGCCCTGGAGGGGAAAAAAATTAGAATGTTGTATAAGGCCTCGAAGCGATAGTGACTCGCCTCTCGAGTCTTGAGAGGACGTCGACACCGCGCACTACTCGACACAGTCGGACGCTCCACTGAGGCTATTTGCCGCCGTGTTGTGCTCCTTATTTTTTTTTTCCGCTCCTACATGCCGTGTATGCAGATATAGTTTAAGTGCGACTGTACTCGTTTTCCCTGAAGTAAGGCGGGTAATTGTCGCTAAACACGCGGCGCGAAGTAACATTTTTTTTTTTTTTCTCATGACAATACTCGTCGTTTTCAGCTTGGATTTCGATAACGAGTATTCGAGAAACGTTGCATAAACCGTCGGAAGCGAAAAGCGTAAGGAAATTCTTGGAAGGATCTGAAAATCGCAACGAGAAGCTATTTTCCTCTAATACCGAGCTGCTTCGACCGCCCAATTGAGATTTCGCAACCGAGAATAAAGCGAGACATGTATCACCGAAACTTTTGCATAAAACGAGTTACTCAGCGTATACTAAATACGTTTAGTATATAAATCAGTCCATCGCACGCGTTCGATCAAAACTACACTATATGCATCGATCGACTAATCAAAATTAATTGCCCACGATGTCATTCGTCACGCGGTCAGAGGGTAAATTCACAAACATTCTTCCCCTTCCATTTCGTTTAAGCATATACACGCGACGTTATTTTCGCGGCTTTTATCAGCACGAATAGCATGCTACCGCGGTCGGTATAATTTCGTCGCTATTTTCGTGGAGGATGCGTTTTCGTTCCGACGTTTATTAGAGATACGCCTGAATTAGTCCATCCTGTGGTTTTCCCTGTTTATACGCGCATCAATCGACTCTGCAACGACGCATATCTGTATTTTCAGATGCTATATTCCGCCGAGAGAAAACCCATCGAACGGGTTATTATACCGGCGTGCTGTGTGTATAGATTATACTGGAACAGGCTTCTCGTTTGAAAAAAAAAAAAAAAAAAAAAGAAGAAGGCTTGCAATCTAGCAATTATGCCTTCGCGCTGCTCGCTTTTTCTCGGCCGTATTGTGCATTTATACCTGCTGAGTTGAAGCGAAGCTTTGCAGGAAACTGGACATCTCGCTGCGGAATAATATCGAGTTGGTATTCATTGCGCGGGAAGTGTATGCATTTTAAAATTGCGATTTCATATCGTTTAGCGTTTGTTAAATGTCAGGAGTGACGCGATGTATCCAAGTTTTCGGATTTACGAAGCAGAACCCTTCTGTAAAGGAAAAGTCGAGTCGGTAAACTTTTCACGCACGAGTGATAACTTTATTCCTCTCGAGCAAAAGTGCGTTGTAAAAATCATCCGCTCGCGGCAGCGATAAAAAAATTGACAGCAACGGCGCGCTTTCTATACCGTAAAAACGGTTTGCACTTTCGCGCGGTATACCGCGTCCTCCGCAATTATACGCAACAACGAGTTTTCTCTTTCGAAAAATATCATCGGCAAAGTGAAGTATCAACGTCAGGTGCGCATGATACCGCTATGTAATGATCGATGAAAGGCACACAGCGGCCGTTTACAACTCCTGCGCGCGAGGTCACTCCTGTGCGCCTTCTTTTTCATTCTTTCACTCGGCTTCTAGGACGTACGTGTGCTTAGAGAGATGCATTTTGCTGCAGGTAAGTACGGTTGAACGTTTGTCGGATATAGAATGTAAGTGTAACAGGAGGATTGATATCGACGTGTGCCTTTTGAGCCTTTTTTTTTTTTGTTCGAATTTACGGGGATAGTTTGTGAAACGCCTCACTCCGACGGCATTGGCCCTATGCAAATGCCGCGATTATCGCGTGTAACGTAGTTTGCAGGGATTTTATAATTATATATGGTACAATAGCAATGGAAAATTAGAAACGCAGCGTTAAACAAAGCGCGATCGGCGTATCTCGCAGAATATTACGTATGTTATTATAATTCCTTCGTCCAACGCTGCAGTGCAGCGCAGGTAAAAGGCAAAATAACAATGTAGTCGAGCAAAGAGTCTGAGAAAACACGAGGCATTAAATAATATACGGCCACATGTTTTTCAGCAGAAAATGGCGTAACTGGTTTGAACGGGCGCGCGTTTCCGAGTGCGCGTGCACTCAGAACGTCCGCGAGGGCATTCATACCGAGCGCGTGCGGAAAGATGCTGCGCGCGTATGTGTCATATACTCTCCGGTTATTTTCCCTAATCTACGAGTCGTCGGAATAATAATTCCGTTAGTTGGAATCGATTTTTTTTTTCTGATCCCATATACAACGAAGCGACGGTATCAGCGAATTCGAAGCAATTCGATGGTTCGGATCGTGTGTGAGCGTATGAAGTTTTGAGGATTTTTGAGGAAAAAGTTTCGATATACCAATCGACTCGTGTGAAAATCTTCCGGACTATGTATATAATGTATTAGCACAGAACCGGTACCGAAAATAGACGCACCGACGATTACGCAATTAATTCGGTATATACCGAGTGAGGACGACGACTGCCAGGAGTCGCGCGACGTTTCGAGAATTCCGAGAGAAAATGCTGGCAAAGCTCCCCGAGAGGGATTATCGCGTTGCGCGTGGTGTACTGCCGGCGAGAGAGTGATGGATCGCCGCTGGCCCGGTGCTGGCGAACTTTATTTTTGGGAGAAGAGCCGAGTGTATATGCGCTTCCTTGTTTTATCGGCAGGTTTATGCGGGCTTTCGAGATGAGAGCCTTTTCCGAGTTTGCGTGTCTTCAAAGGGATGACTGCAGTATAGCGTATGTTTCTTTATTGGATCGGGTAATCGGGTAATTTTAGATTTCTGCATGTTGGAAAGGTATGTATGCCAGTTCATGATTTATTTAATTATTCGCGTACTATAGGTGTCAAGATACGCTACCTCGAAGGCGGGAAAGCCCAATGAGTGAATAATTCCGTAAACTGTAAATAAAATGACTGGCAATTCGAAGCAGTAATTCATGAATTATGCAAATACACAACTATAAATATAGCGTATACCCGCCAAATCCCAGTACATCCGCAATCACAAATTTTTTCTCAATACCTATACACAAATCCTCAACCGTTCGCAGCCGTGCGTGACATCGTAATTTAAGGTTAACGCGCCTCGCAGTATAGTCACCTGTATATACCTATATATACATTACATACTCGCTTTGCGTGACGCGCAGCTGTAAACAGTGCGCGCGCGAGCAAAGTGCGGCTGCACCCACGCTATGCACTCGCGTTTCCGCCGGAAGCGCGCTCCCGATGATGACGAGCACTTTTTTTTTTTCGCGACGAAGGAAAAAACGCCCGGAGAGGCGCGATTAGATTTGTTTCGATGCGCGACGAAGGGTTGTGTGTTTGCGTCGTTGCTTGGTATACAAGTAACGGTGCGCGGGTGGAATGTTTTTTTTTTGAGGGGGGAGATGGCGATGGTCCGTTTTATTTATTTCGGTCAAGTGGAGGATATAGAGCTAGCGTTATCCATACTGGTACGTAATCCTGCTTATCTCGACTTTGTTCCATCGGATAACGAAGCGAGAAATTACTTTCACATAAAAATCTTATTACACGACAGCCTTTGTCTCCTCGTCGCGCGTTGCTTCTGAAAACTCAACGCGGCGGTCAATTAAAAGCGCATTACGTGTGATAATAAAGAGAGACCGACGAAAAAAAAAACGGCGAATCGAGAGCAAAGTGTTGTTGGAAAAATGACTGATACACACTCCGACGTTAACTGACCCTAATTCACCAGTGTCCCGCGATTATTATCATTTCCGAACGTTTCCACGCGACACACCGAGGATAAAATTCAACTTTTCTAAACAGCGAGTGCCATTATATACCGGCGGCCAACTTTTCCAATCTAAAAAACCGGAGTATAGCATTCTCGCCTTAAAAGAACTACGAAAGAGAGAGAGAGAGAGAGAGAGAAAGAGAAAACTAGGCTAACGGAGACTCAAAGGCTTTTGCTCGTGAAAAAAGCGCAAACTCTTCGCGTATCCGATATACTAATAGGAAAAACAAGGCTGATGCGAATCAATCAACGAAAAATCATCTGCACTATGTATAAGAGAATATACAAGTTTTCCCGAAGCTGCAGAAATTCCTTCCCGATCCTTGTTCCCACTCCCGCGCGCGCGCGTGTGTGTGTGTGTGTGCTATATACGTCGGATTATCCCATCCCTGCGGTTGCGGAGCCGTCCTGTTCTTTGTCTCCTCTCGAGTGCGCGTGCACCGAGCGCCTCCTGCGAGAGATTCCTCGGTATAGAACGGCTCGAGCTCTTTTTTTTTTTTTTTGTGATATCTCCTTCTATACACTGGACGATGCTGCGTTTTCGCGCAGTACACACAGCGTTTAGGATTGTTTGCGCGACGAGAGAGTTATCGTTGCTGCAGCAGCTGTGTGTTTTTCGCGCGCGATAAATTTTCACGCGCAGCGCGAAAACTGCGTATCTTATCGCGCCCGAGGCTCGTAACGCGGTTGTGGTGTTTTTTTTTTTTTTTAAGTGACGATTGATAAACTCATTATACTCGATTCTGACCCAAAAAGTCAGCTCTGGAGCAATTAGCCCCAATGACAAAAGAGGCGTCGGAGTCTTGAACTCTTCCGTCAGTCAATCGCTGATGACTCATAATGTCCGAGCCGCGGTACAGTTACTGCGTCGTGTACCGGCACACTCGTTATATCTTCCTTTTACGCGCAGTCCTTTAACGTTTGGCTTCGCGTTTACGGCTTTGTTTGGTCGCATCTTTCTCTCTCTCTCTCTCTCTCTCTCTCTCTCTACAGCTGCGCGTGCAGTTCGCTTATCTCCCAATTGAATAAGCGCGCGTACACGTTCTGTTTTCCTTGGCGGAATAATCAACCGGCATAAAATGCGAAGCTAAACATTCGAATCTCGTATTCTATTCTCGATGCATATAGGGATTCATTACCGTACGACATTCCAAAAGTTCCTTCCGTATACCTTATATTACGTACCAGCGCGTTCTTTCATAATTCACGAAGTTCGCTACTGCGCTCACAATACGAGCGATCGATTTATAGACGTAATCGATTAGCCGCGCGCAGAGGGCCATCTCATCGAAATTCCGCCAACTGCGCCAACAATCAATGGAGCCCTTGTTCGAGCCCTCTTTCATTCGGTGTCGCAAGACGTTGGAGAGGAGGCTCTATTCACGTGTGTATTATTATCGTCATCGACTCGACGTCTTCTTCTTTCTGGCTCGCTCTCAGCTAGCGCGCATCACCCTTTCCCAGCAGCTGATCCGTATAGAGTATATAGCTAGAGTGCAAGCGCCTCTCGGATGCACTTGGCTCGATAGTTGCCCGCGAGTTCGCGTGCACTCTGACGAGTGCACGCGCACTCGCGAGACTCGGTGCTAGAGTATCGACCCGATGGTGTACAGGCTGCCGCTGTACCATCTCTTTCTCACTCGCTCTGTTCGTTGCCTCCTACTCTTTCTTTCTTGCCTCGCGAGAGCTGCTGGTATCCGTAAGTCGTACCGTGACAGAGGAAAATCGAGCTTCTGCGCGTTGGCGGCCTTTGTGCCTATAATACCAGTAGCTCGCTCGGCGAGTGCATGCGCGGTGAACGCCGCACAGTGCGGCAGGTAGACTCGGGGGTGCCCCGAGTTTGTTGTTGTAAATTCTTTTGCTCGAGATTTTGGCTCGCTTGCCATTGAATTGGTAGCGTGCGCCAGCTTTGAGTATAGTGATCGAAGGAGCTTTATTTTGGGATGCGCGAAGCTTGCTGATACACTCGGTATCGAAACTAGGTTGCTTCGGAAAAGTCGTCGGGTTCATTTTTCCGGATATGAGAAATATTTTTTTTTTATAATTTCCCGCGAACACGTGATTTTATAGAAGAGGAATACAGCTTTTCCCTCTGTAATAAAAGAAGCTCATTATATATACCGAGTGTTCAACTGCCAATTTTTTTTAATTCTCCACGATGACGCTTTAAAAAACATGCAATCTTTTTGCGACGACTTCGTCAGCGGCATCGAATTACACAGAAAAAAAAAAACTACTCGTATAAACGTTACATCGCATATACGCGCGCTAATCGTGACTGGCTCTAAATCCCCCGGATTTACCGAATATACGCGGAAAACGTCCTCGCTCAGAGATAGTACTATATGTATGCAATAAATAATCCCATCGGAAAATCGCGCGCACACCGATTTCTCCGCCGATACAGCTATATGAAAAATATCGCTCTCTCGCGGACGCGGGTACGGAATTGCAAAACACTCTCCCGTAGCAGCGCAATGCGCCTCTCGTAGTCGCGTCATTAGTCCCTGGATCTCAGTGATTACAGGCCTGCGCGCGCTTTTCCAAGAATTTTCATCGCAGAACCGAGCTATCGGCATTCATCTCGCGCGCTGCACTCCTTTCTCCGCACTTACGGCTCTCAGCCGTACATGCTTCGAGTGTACGCGCGCGCGTGTGTGTGTGCAAAGACAATGCGAACGCGGTATAAGGAGCGAATTCGCGCTGGAAAATGCTCCCCGCGGAGAAAGCCGGTGCAGTAGCGAGTGGCTTATCTAGTCGGGAAACGGGGGGGATAGCACGTTTGGGAACCTTGAACTTGATCCGATTCGTCGTGCCGCTGCACGTGCTCGCGATTCTTAGTGTTATTTTGGATCGTGTAAAGGGGGTGAGTTTTTGTGACTTGCGAAAGCTCAACTTCCTCGCGATGAAATTATTGTATTTAGACTGCGCTGCACTCTGGTACACTTTTTGACATCAGCCGTTCTCGAGAGCTGTAAGAGCTTTTGAAAGAGCGAGACTCGACCTAAACTATGTCAGGATCTGCATAGACACGATGTTTTTCTATTTTTTTTCCACTATACTCACTTTGCCGGCAAAGTGTGTTTTCCAGCCGACGCTTTTTGCCGTCAACGATTCCGACTAAGAGACTTGCGTCTTCGATCGAGCAGCGAGTCATGTCACGCGTTAATTGTCCGACGTTTATAGTAAGAACGAATTGCGCATCAGTTTTCAGCCGATCATTTTTGAATAATTATTTGACGACTTTGTGGCAGCTTTTTTGCGTCTTCGCAAAACTGGCCGCGTTACGATCGAGATAACGCTGATGCCGGTTATAGAAGCTGATTGAAAAGCCTCTATAGACTTGAAAAGCATTCCAGGCCGGAATGATAGAAAAACGCGCGTATGACGCTCGGCCGTCGATTCATCCGTCCTCGGACTGTTCTGCAGGAAGCAGGAAGAATCGTCAAGTCGGATAACTCGTAAGGAACGATTGCGTAGGTAATCCTTTTCGATCGAGTCCAGCGACGCTATCTCGCGGAGTATTCACTTTTTAGTCTTGTTTATCCATTGTAATACTTTCGCTCGCGATATGGGACAATAAACTAATGCTCCTTTGTCCCCCAATTCCAGCAAGCACAGCTGTTCTCAATTCCCTCGCAAAGTCGCTACGCTCCTGGCTAGTGCGCGCGCGCGCGCGCGCGCACGGAGGGAAAAGACTCGCTCGCGACTCGCAGCGTCGCGGAGAGTTTGCTCAGCTCGCGCAGTCGACACGGTTTATTTCGACGGGCGCGCTGCGGGACAGCTGATTTTGACGGGAGTAAGCGCGCGCCCGCCTTCTCTCTCTCTCTCTCTCTCTCTCTCTCTCTCTCTCATTCACTCCTTCCGTCTCTTTTCCCCCCGTGTGTGTCAGACCGCTGTATATATACATAAACGCAGCGACGGCGGCGTCAGCGGACAGTGCGCGAGAGGCAGCGTCGATCGCTGCACGGCTCTCCGTTTTTACTCGCCTCTATATATACTGCCAGGCAACTACTGCAGCGCGTCGTCGCCCTCCGTCAATTTTCCGTTTTCGACGCTCCTCGTCCTCGGATATACGCACATCAGTACACATCAGCGTGTATATAAGCAGTGCGCGAGTACGCGAGTAGTTGCGCGAGTGTCAGCGGAAAATCGAAGCGGCCCCTGCATGTCCGTGTGCAGAGGGCTAGGATATACAGCGCTAGCGTTACGTAGTATAGTGCACGGACGGACTGGAGCGAGTATAATCGAGTATATTATCGTCGCGTCGTCGGTGTGAAGTGTGCAGCAGTGTCGAGGAGGGATTCCTGGAGCAGCGGGGCATGCGGAGTAAGGATCGACGAACCGAGCCGGACTCCAACTGCTACTGTTGCTGTTGCTGATTCGATCGTTGCTCGAGGTTACGTTGTTGCCTACTGGTGAGTTCGTTGTTCCTCGTTCTCTTTCGCTTCTATAGGGAATGGAAGATTCCGGCGCGGCTCTGAGTCAGTGACACAACCCCGTGCAACGACTCGACGAGAGAAAGAGAGAGAGAGAGAGAGCGAGCCCTCGGGTTTTTCGATCGATTCCGACCTCCGCGCAGCGACAACCTCCTCTAACTCGGTTGCAGGCTGTCGAAATCGCGCACGGAAATTAGACTGTCTCTGCTGTTATCTCGGGCGCGCTCTGCTGAACTCTCTAAACAAATTGGCGCTATCGCGTCAGGACTCGTGCTAGAGAGCATCGCGCAGCAGCAGCAGCTCTTTATTCGCGTTGAAAACAGCTGTTCCTCAGCTGGACTTTAACAACCAGCCGAATGCAGCATCGAAATTACTCTCGCGACTTATTACGGGGGGGAATCCGGGAACGATTACGGGAGTGATGGTTCTTTTTCTGAAAAAGAAAGAACTCGAATCTCAGGTTCTCCGGAGCACACACACACACACAACAAAGCGAATAAAGAAGCTCCAGCGTTGCAGCCGCGAGGAAGAAAGAACGAGAAGAGTAAGCGAAGAGAGAGGAAAAAGGCTACACGGGATATTATATACACATCAGGCTGCTGCTGCTGCTGCTGCTGCTCTGAGTCACGCAGGAATGGATGCGCGCTGCATTGTTCGCGCTGAGAAAGAGAGGGTCTTGTGAAATCGTGGAAGTAAGCGAGGGTGCTGTGATTGAGATCCCTCTAAAAACTCTGTTATTTTTTCGATGCTACGAGCGCGCCAAGTTCATCTTTTTTTTCTTTTTTTTTTTTGTTATTAACTCTTGTGTACACGCGCACACGTGCGCTCTCGCTCGTAGATAAGCCTCCTTTGCGAGAGCGGCGTTCGCGAGTTATCTGAGTCGAACGTAAACACTGCACTGTAGGCTGCTAATTAACTATCGATTGCGACGTGCGATTTTTTCATTTTTTTTTTTTTTAAACTTTCGCGATAAAGTGATCGGCCAAATAGCCCGCTGATGAATAATTCATCGCCGAGAATTCCGAGCTTACATCGCGAGTACACTCATCAGGCACTATATAACTTAATGAGCCGGTAAAAATAGTCCCCCTTACCATCGCGCGGGAGCACGCAGCCCTCCGATTTTCTCGCGGATAAACGCCGAATGCGGGCCATCGAGTGCAAGCAGCGCGAAAAAAAGGAACCTCGTCGTCGTAGCGCAAGATTACTGGCAACCGGCCAGTGTATACGGCGCAGCTCTCTCATGTATAATTGTCGCCAATCAGTCTACTCGATACTTTGCTCTCTTTCTCTCTCTCTCTCGCTCTCGCTCTCGCTCTAATCTGCGGGACAAGATTTTTCTCGGAGGTTGTTACGTCGCTTAGTCATGCGCGACGAGGAGCGACTCTTTTTTGGAAAATTTTAAGGGTAAACGGAGCGAAGATGTTCCGACAAATTTGCCAAGTGAAACTTAAAAAATGCATTAAAAAGTTCGCTCTTTCCTATTCTACTCTAATCGCTCGAGCTATTTTATTCAGCCCTCTTCGTCCAACGTAAAAGTTCAGTTGTATCGATCCGTAGACGCAAAAGTTTTTAAAAGTAACATTCACAATATTACTTATGCAAACGATCGACACTCGTCGAATTAGCGCATTATCAGCGAAAAACAAAGCGTTACACCAGGTCCACTGGACAGACGATCGGCGCTATTACGCGCGCGGCCATTTACGATCGACGCGGATATCTCAGGCGCGCCCACGCGCTTGCGCGCTGTCACATGTTATATCATGCACTCGTGCAAGTGCAAGAGTTCAACTCGAGGGACGTTACGTGTCGCTGATGGAGATTCCAGACACCTCGTTACGGCCAATTGATGTTTGTTTACGATTAGAAGTTTGCATGGTTAACGAGCGCTTGTGCGAGCTTTCCAGCTCAAGCACTCGGAATATAATCGACTCGATTACACGTCGGTTCTTTGTCGCGGACTCGAGACTTCTTTGATCTATTTGGATGACTAAAAGATCTGCGCGATTGGAGATGCGAAATCATAATACGGGTTTGTTCGAACTTGAAATTGAAGGAAGGCGACAGCTCATCGCTTTGTTTCGTTATGTTAGTCACGTGTAGTCGCTGTCCGAGAGAGCTTGATAGCTGTGAGAGATAGACCGGTTGTGCGTTATTTTTTTCAAATTGTATCCTCTTAATCATCCTCGTGTGGTATATTGGTTCTTAATATTCGTAAATCCGAAGAACAATAAAATCGCATAGGCATGATTGTTCTCGGCGGGAAGATTACATCTATCTCTCTCTCTCTCTCAGTTAAATCTGTGTCTTTTTTCATTCTCCTTAGCAAAAAAAAAAAGACTCCCTCGAACACTCGAAAATATTATTGTCTCCTCCGCTGAGCGACTGACTTAGCCCGTGAAAATACTGCTACTCCTCGTTATTATGTTTGCCCTTTCTCTTTGAGTCGCGCGCGAGTCTCTCGAGAAGTCTTTGGGCCGAGAGTGCAATTCGCTTATACTTTTTTGGTGGGCTTTTAGGGAAAATAAAATTTTCAAACGACGATCGAGTACAAAGGGCGGAAAAGTACGTCCAAGATCGGAACTGCAGAGCCGATCGATCGCCGTGTGTGTGTGTGTTGCTTCTTCTTGCTCCCTCTACTGTCTCTATATATAATGCCGGCTGTAAGTAAAGTTCGCGGAGATACATATCGGATCAGTATAAGCGGCTGCACACTATCGTGCCATTGTAAAAATAGCTCAGGGTCGACATGGGAAAGCTTCTTTATTTACTATATGTGCTTGTATACGTGTGTTATTGCTGTAAATAAGAAATGGCCCGTCTCGCCTTCGCTTCGTTATATGCGAAATCGAGATTCATAATTATTATTGCGTTATACATTATTTCAGCGCAATCCTTGCGTAGGAAGGATACAAGCCGAGCGTAATGTAGTTTCAATATTATCGTCGCACCGGGACACAATGGATAATTGCAGTTTTATGCAAACGTCCAATAAACCAGAATCGACGACTAATCGCAATTATCCGCGCAATCGTAATAAAAATCAACACACTTTTCGCATATCTCACGCCGGATAAGAGATACACAAACCTCCTCGACTCTCGCGGCTAATCGAAAAAACAAACAGCGAAAAGAAGTCGAGGGTAAAATCTGCGTGAGTCAGGCGCTAAGCCGGTGAAAAGGCGCGCGTGAACGC
Organism: Nasonia vitripennis; assembly: GCF_009193385.2. Lineage (NCBI taxonomy): Eukaryota > Metazoa > Arthropoda > Insecta > Hymenoptera > Pteromalidae > Nasonia > Nasonia vitripennis. The sequence goes on from NC_045760.1 coordinate 3,967,724, forward strand.
GTTAAGTCGAGCTTAGACCCACTTCAAGGGCTGTGAAAGACGAGCGAGCGCAATTGTAATTTTGAAATTTTTTTTTCAGGAAGGTGCGGCGCTAGAGGATGGCAGACCTGAAGAATCTGACGCTCGGCGCTGGCACTGGCTCGAGGTACAACGGAGACGAGCAGGTCCAGTTCATACCGAGCGGAAGTCACCAGGTGACGATACGCTCGCCACCTCCCTCTCTTCACCTCGAGAATCTCAACAATGCTGTCCTCGGGTAATTACACGCGCCTATTTTTTTTTTTTATCGATTTTACCTTTGGTCCCAGCTCTTTTACGACCATTCTAGTATGTGAGTGTGTCTTTTTTTTCGAGAGAGAGAGTAGCTCGTTTGTGATCGTATGCTATACGGAATCGATTTTTGCGCTACGGGAGTTTCCGTAACGAGCAACTTGATTCACGATCGAAAAGTGTCGTTGCAGAAACATCGCGGTACAGGAACTTCTTGCGTGAATAAGCAAAAGTATATCGATTGCTCGAGAGAGTAATAACGCTTTCGCACGTAATTAATTATTCATATCTATATTTCGTGTGTATAGTAGCGAACGAAGTGTCGCAAGATATTTTCATTGTTCGACGATTAATCACGTGCAAACGAGGTTTTTTGCTCCCCCGAATATCGAACAATAAGCCGGTGTGTCTATCGCAATCCTCCGCCAAAAAAGTAGTCTGCCACAGATATCCAGAACCCTTGACCTTTCGTACGATCTATCTCTCCTTCAACTCGCGCTTTCGAAATAATAATGCTCGATGATCCCGAACCGACGACTCTTGCATTATTCCTCGAGCTAATTACGCGCGCACTATTCTTCGCGCCTTCCGTGCGATACGCTTAATCGACTCTCTCTCTCTCTCTCGGGTTAAATATATTACTCGCACGCGATCGATGTATTAGGACGAATATAATCCTCAATTTCAACCGCGCACTCGGCGATATCTCTCAATATAACCCGATGTCCGCACTATTCGGCCTATACACGATTGAATCACGTTCGAGGCTCAATTGAACCCAATGTACGGTATGTGTGCACCTTAAGATACAAAGTATCCGCCTCGATTATCCGTAAGTTCAGATTAATTAACCGGGTGCAAACTTAAACAATGCATATTATATAGGTCGCGCCTTATCTCGCGTGCATCTAGGCCAGTGGATAATTCCGATAATGGATTACGATTGGATGTAATTGAAGGAATCGGACGCGCGCAAGGTCGGCTTATTTGTCCTTTCGATGATAAAGTGCGGGGAAAAAAAAAACGCCGGGAGATCGATTCATCGCGCCGGAAATAACTAACGATATGGCCGTGCGCACTTAACTTTCTCCGCAGTCGCGAGCGCGTTCGTCGATAATTTAGCGGTTTGTTATTTGAATTTGCAGCGATTTCGTCAGCGACACTGTGAATAATTCTTTCTCTTATACGTATAGGATTACTTAGAAGCTGCAAGAGTGCCGATCTCGCGTGAAACGTTTGTTACATAAAACTACACCCACCGGTTACGATTCCAAACCTCGAAACTTTTCTCTACATCGGGTTTAAGTCAGAGTATCGACGGTTAAGCGGCACTTAACCACCCCCGCTCCGAAAACTCACGGAATCGATGGATCTGCAGCAGCAGCAGCAGTAGCAGCCCCGAATTTACATAAGAAAGCTCAACGGTGCTTTTCAGTATTTGCGTATCCGCGCCCACACGTCAGCGTATAACGGGTCGTAGGTGTCGTCGATATCGCAGCTCGCTTTTTGACCCGAATTCCAGCTCTTTCACCCATTCAACCTCCCCCGAGCGCCAGCGGCGCACTTTTCCTCGACGATCATCGTCGTCTCGGAGGATTAATTCGCGAAACTGGCGGGAAAATTCTGCAACTCCAGCTGGATGCTACCAGCCCAAGGAGAGAAGCTCGACCTTGTGCACTTGCGATATTTTTCTTCTGCGCATTGAATTTCGAACCTTAATAACGTTCGCTCGAAAATTAGCAAACATCCGTATATGCATCGCACGCGTGAACAAGTCGCTAAAATCAAGGCCTCGATATCGCTGAATCCGAGCATATTAGCGCTGCATCGCGAGGATCGATCGCTCGAAAATCTCCAAAAGTCGCGAACAGAAAAATCGCGCGACACACAGTGTCGAGAGATCTTTGTGCGAGCGTCGCGGCGCAGAGAAGAGCGGGAACTTGACTCGAGCACAAATTGATCATCGCTTCCGGACGACCTTCACCGCGCGCGGCACCTAAAAGCCGGAATTATCTCGGCTGTACATGTATGTATTCTCTGGTACAGATAATACGTGCACTTGTTGAAGTGCCTCGGTTGACACCCGTGAATTTATCAACAATCGCGCGCTTTTAAAATCAGATACTTCGCGAGTGAAACGTTACGGTAAAGTTGCTTGGTCGTACACGCGTAGGAGGTTTAAAGACAAAACTCGCGCATACGTATGCCGCGCTATCGATTTTGCATTAAATGTCCGAGTCGCGCCGCTCCAATTTATTATTTAACGCCGAGTCATAACTTAGTTCTCTTGCGAGTAGAGAGTTTCGAAGGTGCATTTCCAACGATTTACGCAGCGTCGAGTATTCGTGCTGATGATTCTTGAAATTTTCAATTAGCTCGAGATGACGATCTGCTCGTGGTGCAGCTTTTAATTATATAAATATCCGCGAGAGAGAGAGAGAGAGAGAGAGAGAGAGACGAGGTGAAAAAATGCCGTTTCCTAGTGCACACTTGGACACCCGCCAAATGTCGCGGTCATCGACAGGCGATGGCGTCAAACCTGGATAATATCCCCGGCGATTATAAAAGCGCGCGCGTTTTCTCAAGGGTTTCTCTAGCTCATGTATATTTCTATCCGAGCTAATTTCGTCGGTTCCCTCACACGCGACAGCACACTCTGAAAAGTGAAATTGAATTTCTCCACATATACACACAACTCGAACATAGCTCATCTATTATGCAAAGTGTACATGCACAGGCGTTATCTCGTCAACATCGACGACCTTTCCCTTGAACTCACCGGTGCGCGAGATTAAATTTTTTCTCGCCGCTCACACATACACACACACAGTACACTACCCTAATTTCCCCTCGCGGCAAATGCGTCGCGCTAATTAAACATCCGCCCTCCAAAGCAACGCCAGCACACACACACACACAACTGTTTCTATCGTCCAACGAAGGAAGAGCGCATAGAATCGATCGCGAGACGTGCGCGCGAAAAAAAGAGAAAAAAAAAATGAGCGTCCGAGGCTCGTTAACCCACCCCCCGGACGAAAATGACGAAATTATACGCGCCAATCAGACACGCGCGGGTTCGGACCTCCCGTTGTCTTCTAGCGAATCTGCGCGTGATTTCATGACGCGTGTGTTCGATGACTTTGCGCGCTTTTGACCTACAGTACCTTTTCGTATAAAATCGAGTACTGCAATAAGACCCACATGTGCGCACGTTCGAATTAGCCTCGTGCGCGTTATTAAAATTTTATTCGCCTCGAGTGCATCCGACGACTATGACGTTTTTTGTATAATAAAAAGGCTAAACCCTCGAAGAAGCTGCTTTTAATATCGCGAAATATTAGCCATTCGCCGGCATGACTCGGCAGCCTTTTTCGAATCGTGATCTTCAATCTATGCTCTGCGTCCACGTGTTTCCTGCTCAAGGACGCTCTCTTCCGACGCGTGACATATCCACTCTCGAGAGAGGAAAAAAATCTTACATGCAAAAACAAACACCGAGTCCTGCGATGACGGACTAGTTTTTTTACTCGAAAGTAGATAAATCTTCCTATAATACAGGCACTTGGGACGAGACGTGCGCGTTTTGACGCGGAGCTTATAGTTACACCGGTGCAACCGGTTGAGTTTTTAAAGTTCAGCGAGGACTGCTGCGGGGAAGAGTAATTCCATGAGCGTCGATTGAGCACTTTTGTGGAAAAAATAACGATTGTCCGTATGGCTAGACGCCTATTAATAGCAGTTACACCGAGAAATTGGAATTGTTCGCCGAAGCTCTCTATTTTCGTACCGCCGCTGAACGTCAGCAGAGAGCTTACTTTGTCGGAAACCCAAGCTTTCCTCGCGTTAATCGCGATTCCCACCGATCGTCGTTACGGAAAATATTATTTATCATCAGCGGCACGTTTTCATACTGCACAGATAAGCCGCGTATATATTTATACGTTTATACGATCGTTGGCCTCGGTTCAAGTTCGCGAAACCCGAGTCGAGCCTCTTCTGCCGCTGATGCACTTGACCGTGCGATATGATAACGTATACGTTTTTCGGAAATCTCGGAAGATTACGTCTGACAACGCTAACATACATCGATTTGTTTTCAGGGGCTCGCAGAACAACCCCCAGTGCGCGTGCAACGGCGCGGCGACCAACGGCACGGCTGGCTCGAACTGCAACAGCGGAGTTCTGGCGCGCAAGGTGCCGAACCACAGTGGCGCCAGTCCGGGTCAGCCCTACAAGAAGCCCGGTGTCTCGCTGACCCACCTGCCGAAACGGCCGCCCGTCGACATCGAGTTCAAGGATCTCGCCTACAGCGTTTCCGAGGGCAGACAAAGAGGTGCGCTTGAACGAATCAATCTCAAGAGCCAAAACCCTATTGGAGTTTTCGTTATAGCTCCGTTGCACTGGCCGTTGCCTCGCGCACTCGGCCGAGTGAACGACCCCGTGCGCGTACTGCATAATACTTGCCGAGCGCGGACGGATCGATAGAAATGTACGGAGGTAGGACGCCTGCGCGTGCGTCGGTGCGGATGCACCCGAGATGCACCTCTTGACTTCCGGGCCTCGGTGAATGGAGCTTTCGGGATGCGACGATTGTACTGCTGGATCTAGGTGGGATCGTTGCTTGTTCTGGAGAGAGTATGTACTCGTAGGCTCGGCTGCTCCGTTTTTGTTACGTAACGAGAGCAAGCCCGGGTTTTCGAGGCGACCTGCACTGAAAAATCCGATGGACGATCGGTTTATTTATCTTGAACTTTATCTCACCCGAGCGTTTCTCTTTTAAATTACTCCTTATATGGCTCGCGGAGTTGTTATTACGGGCCCGTAATAACAACTCCGCGGTATTAACAGTTATTAACCGCGAGTCGAGCGGAAACATCAGCGTCTCATTGTAACTCGCTTCGCGTATACAGTTTGCTCCACACACATACGCGTAAACGGTATAATAAAAGCGTATGGTCACGGCCGGCAAGTTAATAGCTGTTTGCCAACCGAAATGATCGCGTTTTCACGCAGAGGAGAGAAGACAAGACAGAGACAGTATCGGACGATTCGTGACGTGGCCTAATTAAAAAAATATCATCGCGGCCTGACCTATGACCAAGGCGTCTCTCTCGGCTCAAAAATACAGACGGCGACGAATGTGTTATAAACTGTTGTTTTTCTGCTGTTCCAGGCTACAAGACTATACTGAAATGCGTGCAGGGGAAATTCAGATCCGGAGAGCTGACTGCCATAATGGGCCCTTCCGGCGCGGGGAAGAGCACGCTCATGAACGTTCTCGCTGGATACAAGTAATTACGATTAATTTTTCCCTCAGTTAATACATATTAATAACTCGCCAAACAAGCAACTTTGGCTCTCAATAATAAATGCCTCTCGCCGTCCGCTCTAGAGAGTCGAAATCATAAGCAACTTTGCACTCGGGCAAGTTCCGCGCACGAAACTCCGCTTCGAGTTTATTCTTCGTGAACTCGACTCGAGCGCGTCATAGCTCCTAGATTCAATCTCGCGCATTCCGACAATTCCGCCCGCGTGCACGTCAACTCACCGGAACAGTCGACACACCCCTGGGCGGTTATACACTATATATGCATACGAAGTCGAAAATTCAGTCTCTAATGAAATTGCACGCGCATTACGAAATCGTCGCGTGCTCTATATTATATAGTGTATATACTGGAAAAGCCGCAATGCGACACTGCGCTGCGCGTCTTTAATTCGATAAAGCGTAACATCGTGAATTACGCATTGTTTCAAAATCACTTTATAACGAGGTCTTCTATTCGAGCTTTCGAGTTTTCTCGTTAAATTTTCATTCGCTCTCCGTACGATATTACCCTGCACTGATATTGCACATCCTCCGATATTGCCGAGCGTTTCCGCGAATGGCCTTATCGAATTCGTAACGAAATTGCAGCGCGACTTGTTTTTACTCGCGATTAAAATACGCCTCGAACTTTTCGATGATCAATGCTGGAACTTTAGCTCTTCGTAAAAATATTCGAAGAACCGCTCGCCGCGGCTATTTTCGTATGTATCCCTTATGCCTCCCATTTTACGCATCGATTCCATCCCCCACATCGACGAGAGTTCAACGACTCGAAGGACGCGTCGTTGATTGCTAGGCGCCCTCGATTTCGGCCCAGTTTCGACTGAAAGAATGCCGAGAGACTTCTCGCAGCCGTAACGATGATCTTTGTGAATTATTGAAGAGGCTGCGATAGCCGGCTCGACTGACCTGATCCAGTTTTCGCCGGGGTTGCGCGCTACCTATACTCTGTGCGGATCGAGGGATTGAGCTCTGACGCTCGTTGTTTATTTAATTGACGCTGCAGGTGTATCATGACGAAATATCCTCGTTTCAGAACGTCGAATCTCAGCGGCTCGGTGCTGATCAACGGAAAGGACAGGAATCTTCGGAGGTTTCGAAAGATGTCCTGCTACATCATGCAGGACGATCGGCTTCTGCCACATCTGACCGTCTACGAGGCGATGACGGTCTCGGCGAACCTCAAGCTCGGCAAGGACATAAGCGCTGAGGCGAAAAAAATTGTGGTGAGTACCTATAGGCCTACGCTATTTTAACGATGATGATGAAAAGAGAAGAGAATGAAAAGCTAATCTTCGCGTCCCTATTGCAGATCGAAGAAATCATTGAAACGCTCGGCCTAAGCGACGCGAGTAATACGCAAACCCATTGTCTCAGCGGCGGCCAGAGGAAGCGATTGTCGATCGCGTTGGAGATGGTGAACAATCCACCGGTCATGTTCTTCGACGAGCCTACTTCCGGCCTCGACAGCTCTTCCTGCTTCCAATGCCTCAACTTGCTCAAGTCGTTGAGCAGAGGAGGTTCGTGCAGTCCATTGTCTGTCATTGATAATTTTCTCCGAAGCCGCGCACATGATAAAACACGCGTTCCTCGCTGCGATTTCAGGAAGAACAATCATCTGCACGATCCATCAACCAAGCGCGAGGCTGTTCGAGATGTTCGATCACCTGTACATTTTAGCCGAAGGCCAGTGCATCTATCAAGGCAACGTGGGCGGACTCGTGCCCTTCCTCTCCTCGATGTGCCTCGACTGTCCCGGCTACCACAATCCTGCCGACTACGGTATTACACCCGATCAATTGGCCCGTTTCGCTTCGCTCGTTCTTCCTTTTCTCGAATTCTAATCGACATTTTTTATTTCTTTGCCAAACCACAGTGATGGAAGTGGCCTGCGGAGAGCACGGCGAGTGCGTGCACAAGCTCGTCTGCGCGGTGAACAACGGCAAGTGCAACAACTACCAGCACCACCAGGCGGCCCTCCAAGCGGCCCAGACGGTCTCGAACGACATCGCCAAGCAGTCGCCGCCCCAGGAGCACGAGGCCGGCGGCAAGGCCGAAATGGCGAGCCTCGTGCCGAACGGCGTGGCCAAGCCAGCCCCGGCCGGTAACGCGACGACGAACGGCAGCAGCAACGGCAACGGCAATGCCACCGTCCTCAACATGCCCGTGTCCTGCACAACCTCGCTGCTCGACAGCGCCGAGAGCATCGAGCAGAAGGTCGGCTTTCCCACCAACGGCTGGATACAGTTCTGGATCCTCTTGAAGAGGACCTTTCTTTCCCAGATTCGAGATATGGTGAGTTGAATATCGTTGAACGAACGATGATTAAGATTAACGAGCTCGTATACTCACGCTTGGCGTAATCTCTCTTTGTTGCAGACGTTAACGAGGCTAAGGCTGATTTCACATATTATAGTTGGTTTTCTTATTGGCGCAATTTACTACGACATTGGCAACGACGCCTCCAAGGCAATGAGCAACGCTGGTTGCGTCTTTTTTACCGTCATGTTCATCATGTTCACCGCCATGATGCCTACGATTCTCACCTGTGAGTTTCAGAATCTCGATTTCGATCGATCACATCTAATGTATCTCTCTCTCTCTCTCTCTCTCTCTAATGTATCGCTTTCCGTATGCTCGCAGTTCCCGTGGAAATGGCCGTGTTCGTGAGGGAGCACCTGAACTACTGGTACTCTCTCAAGGCTTTCTACCTGGCGAGATCCTTGGCTGACATACCATTTCAGGTGAGTTATCGGATTCCGTTTCCGACGATCGCAAATAATCGGCGGACGACGATTGATTGTCGAACGATGCATGACTCTCTTGTATGCGTTGCAGATCGTCTACTCGGTGGCTTACGTCATAATAGTCTACTTCATGACGTCGCAGCCGCTGGAGATCGACAGGTTTCTCATGTTCCTCAACATTTGCATTTTGACATCACTGGTCGCCCAGTCGATCGGTCTGCTGATAGGCGCAGCGATGAGCGTCGAGGTGAGATTCATTCTCTTGTTTATATTAATCCATACATATCAACATCGTTTAACAAGGACTAATGAAAACGCGCGTGTGCAGAGCGGCGTGTTCATAGGTCCGGTGACGTCGGTGCCGATAATCCTGTTCTCCGGCTTCTTCGTCAACTTCAACGCGGTGCCGGCCTACCTGAGATATCTCCCGTACGTCTCGTACGTTCGCTACGGCTTCGAGGGCGCGATGATCAGCGTCTACGGCTACAACCGCAAGTCGCTCAAGTGCAGCGAGGACTTCTGCCTGTACAAGTCGCCGCGCAAGTTCCTCAACGACATGTCGATGGACAAGGCCGTCTACTGGATCGACGCGGTCGCCCTCATCAGTTTCCTCATAGCCCTGCGCGTCGTCGCCTACTTCGTGCTCAGGCTCAAGCTGCGCTCGCTGCGCTAAAGCGCGACAACGGACATTATTCTCTCTTATATAGGTATCGTTTCGCCAGCCGCGTATTTTCAGCCTCCGCACACCGACTTATACATATAGACAATAATGATGTCGGAGGTAAGAGAGATCAGACTCTCAATTTATTACACACGACGCGCGAGACAGCGCCGAATCGGTTCTTATTGTACAGAGGGCTATGTATTATAATACTCCCCGATGCAGTACTGCCGAACGTTCTTTCGCGCGTTTCTTTTGTATAGTGCCAACGACTTGCTCGTCGCGTCGCGTCATTCTTATTACATCATCATTTTTTTTTTCAAAAGCGCACTCATTGTATTACCTCTAGGATAATTATTTCCTCCTTCTGCAATAGTATTATTATACACATTGTACACGCAGAACAAAGATGAATGAAGCGTTGTTGGCATTATAGAGCTCGCGTGGGCTAATGACTTCAGAAAGATAACGTAATTTATTATATTATAATCGAATATACCCGACGTAGATTTCGCGCTGTCTCGACGGCCGAACATCTTTTTTTACTTATAATATAATATAATAGAGATGAAGGGGAAAAATTGTACTAAAACGAAATATTATGATCTCGAGGGGACGAGCGACGAGTCGACCGCCACAATCGCGCTGTCGTTCGCGTACGCTGTAATAGGAACAAAGTGTATAATAAAAATGACGAAATAACCATACGAACAGGACGATTCACGATTATCACACTTTACACTCTCACACATTCACACACTCACACGGACTCGCGCGCGATGTATACCGATAGTTTTTACGCTAGTTTTCAAGTCGCTTCGTCGACGTATGTACAACCACGCTGTAATATGATGCGCGCGTAGTCGAAGCCGACGCGCTATGTCTTTTATATAAACAATAGAACGAACCCAGAGGGAAAGTTGTAATAGCGAGAGAAAGCGAGAAAAACGAAGCAGAAAAGAAAAAAAAATATTGTATCAACGTATGTCGACTCGAAAGTATCGTAGCGTAAAGTTGCCTTAGTTTTTGTGGTACTATCGCTATATATATATATATATATATATATATATATATATATATATATATATATAATACATTTAGGGATACGTTGTATGTATTCGAAGTATATATACTTTATTGTTTTTTTATACCGTAGTTAAGGGGACAATTATTACATTACATTGCTATGCTATGCATGTATGATTTTAAGTATACACATTATTACTACGATTATTATATAAATATTATATACGATACGAAGTGGAATATACGCACTCCGAGTCGGTGCCTCTCATTGCCGCACGAGTGTCGACTTGCGCGTACGCATATGTTATATTATAGACGATAAGTGAAAAAAATTTTTGTGATAATGACAAGGCGCTTCTTCGTCCTGTTCAGCATACGTGTAAACAATTGAATTCTTATACGCGTGCGCGAGTAATTGATTTCTACGAGATGATTCTATGTATATGATCTACGTTATATACACATATAGACTGTGCAACGCAATATATACACAAACGCGTATGGGTGCTGATATGATGATGCGAATGTTCAGTTGAACGTTTACCGCGAGTTGACCGAGCGAACTGATATGTATTCCGTGTAATATAAGGAAAGAATAGTAACGAAAGAATCGTGTGCGCCGTTCGATTTTTAGTTTTATTCTGCACAGGACGAAGGGAAATCGTACTTTGCCATCATCAAAATTTTGTATATCGGTGCAGCGCCGTTACATTACATTACGTTCGAATGGGTATATACTTTACTGTTTATTTTCTCCCGATTCGTCGTATAGTTAGAGATTTTCGTGTAAACCGAGAACGTTTTTATCAATTTTTCCACATTATGTACGTATTGCGCACCTCAATTATATACGCAATAATGTAGGCGAGCCATTTTACGAGGGGAGCAAACTTTTAGCGCCTACGTATATGTCGTCGACTTTTTTTTATTTTCTACTCACGCCAAGCTGTCACATTTTAGTTAATTATTATTACGAGAGTAATGGCATATTATGTTTAATCCAATAAATTATACTGAAATTATATTTTACCGCACCTTTATGATTTATGATTCATTTTACGAAGCTTTCTGCGCACTTTTCATTATATCCCCGCTTGAAAATCAAAATCCTCTTTATTATTGCTTCCGAAATCGAGCGTATAACAGACGAGAGAGTTGCGTAATTTTGCATTTTATTGCTTCTCTGTTTTTGTTTTCAAATATAGGCAGTAGATTATAGCTACGTTGACTTATAGAGAGAAAGAAGACAAATAATTTACCGAAAGCTGCAGTTATATTCGAAACCTTTGTACTGAGAACCAAAACGTTATAAGTAAATGCTTCGTATCCGCGAAGCCGCCGCAGACAATTGGAATTGTAAAAGAGAACTCTATTCATACGCATGCATCACCAGTAATAGTCAATTCGATACAAGACTATGTTTCGTCGCCTATGCGATCTTTTCGGAAATCTTCTTTTTTTTTTTACTCTACATATTGATTTTTCTCAACACACACGATCTCAACGATTTTTTATCGGCGTAATCACGTTGTTGTACATTTGAAAAAAAATTTGTCCAAGTCCAGGTATCTCATATTACAAGTTTGTAATTCTATAGCCGAAAGAGTTTTCCAACTAGCCAGACTAAACGAGCGCGACCTTAGGTCCGCGATGATAAATAATAGCAAAAGACTCTCTCATATAACGTCCCTCCACTTGTCTGTAGATAAAGTGTTATACGTAAATAAATATAAACAAACAAATTGAATGATCGAGGCGAATCGTCGATGCATTAATGTAGGACGACTGCGGGAGAAATTGAGGGAAAAAAGCAGCAAAGAGACAGCGACTGTCTATAAAACATCGAATCCAACGATTTAGCCTCGACGCTGCCATAGAGCCAATCACTTTAGATACTTACACGTTGCCGAGAGACGCCTGTGCTTTTTCGTATAAACCGACGCATCTTCGAGAGTAGGCAATCAACCTTTTTTTATGATAAGTACACACACAACGCTACAGAATTTAGCTGTATAACGAAAGACAAAGAAAAAACAACATCTCTATACTCTATACCGTGCACGTTTCCATGTGTTTTCTCCGTTTTATTTTCGAAATTCCTCCGATATTCCGACGTATTGTGCAATCTAACGCGAAAGAGCCAAGCCTCATAAATAAAGTATGAGTGACTCGCATCACTCGGAAAGCAAATATAGGAAAAGTTTCTCCACATCCTCCGTTTCTATATGTACCAAATATGTGATCGTACTCTTAAGAAGAACAACAAAACCCACGACGTCACAGGATGTATATTCTGCAAAAAAAGAAGCCTCTGGTGAACGAAAAAAAAAAAAAAAAATACACACAGACACGAAAAAGCTTGCAATACTCTCGAGACCAATCACTGGCTGCCTGAGCATTTGCTTCTCCTTAGGCGCGAATACGATATAATTTTCCGTAGACAGTCGCGCGATGACGAGAGCAGCGACTATACTCGTGTTATACACACCCTCTTGAAATATTGTACACGTTGTATTATTGCGCGTCTGATTTATATTTTCCGAGTGACACAAAAAGCGGAGAAAAAGAGCAAAATATAGCTATAGCGCCGTGCACACAACGCACTGCGCAGATTTTAGCCACGTCGCGAAAGACGACGACGAGAACAAATATAACGATAAATAATAATCTAAGAAGACACATGAAACATACAATAACGAAACGGATCGCGAAGCCGAATAATCGATCTGTGTCGGACACTCGTTTATTGTGAAAACAGAGAAGAGGCAGCAGAGAGCAAAAAATTTTTGAGACGGAGAAGAGCGCGCGGAGCAACGAAAATAAGCTGAGGAAATTTACGGCGCTAAGAACAAAGACTTTTGCGAAGTTTAAACGGTCGTGAGACGTATAGTTATAGCTCGAAGCGTCGAAATTCTTCGCCGAGCGATTTTGTTAAACTTTTGCGCGCGACTTTCGACTGCGAACTTGATCGATTTTTCTTTTCTAAAACGACGTTGTATTGAGCTCGAGAGCAGGTTTATACAAGTTATACTTTTAAGGTACGGCTGTTGCGAGAATCGAATTGCACCGAGTTATTGAGAAATTATTCGTATCTATTGTTGTATGACAAACGACTTTAGTTACTGCGTGTTATGTTATTATCGTATACCACTAATCAATTTATTATCATAGATATGAGAAAAACTTGCTCTACTTCTGAAACGTGAAGCAGTGGCATAACGTATCTTTTATTAAATCGAGTCAATTTAGTTGGTATAATTATTAATGTGATAGCCGTAAAGCGTTGAGAGAGTATCAAATAGTTCAATTGATGATATTGTGTAAATAAATTTGTTTGTACAAAAAAAGTATAAAGATTAAAAAAAGAGGTATATATAAAAAAATTGTCGAGAGATTCTATTTTACAGTGCAGTGTATCAATCACGCCCGCCGAGAGTTATATATCAAATAAGTTTTATCGAAATTGAAAATTTTATCAATTTAGTTGAGTATATAAAATAAAGAATATATGAAAATATACCACGACACCTGTGCGTAGAGACGTGTATAAAATTGCGAAACGTCGTATAAAATGAAGTAGTTATAAGATAGAAAAGTTTGCTAACGCCAAGGAAAATGTTCCCTCTTGGTGTCACTCACGCATCACTATACACACCACATACTCATGTACACACAAAGTTGAATCTATACAATGTCAATTACGGACGGCTTTGTGAACTGATCGACGAATAAATAATACGAGAGTAAGTAACGAAAACGAACTGAAATCGCGTTCAGCCTATATAGACTATAGACAACACAATCGCGGGGACATTTTATTTTGCGATTAACAAATTTGTTCAACAAAACAAGATCAAAGGGTGCGAGTGACGAGGTATGAAACACATCGGTACACGATGATCACGAGTAAGGTCATCCATTATCGACCTGCAGCTCTGTACATGTATAAAATAAAATAGCGTTTAACGAGTAAAGTATATCCATATGAAAATCACACTAAAATAATACGAAATAAATGTAACTATTGAAGAGAAACAAAATGATCGTAACGATTATAATAAACATTTATGAACTAATAACAATGCTAATAATAATAATATTATAATGATATTAATAATGAAGCTAACTGTAAATGTCGTGATTGTCCGCTGATTGCGCGCTTGTAATTACGTACACATACATCAATATATAATATACATCATAGTTTATATCTATACATACTGTTAAGATAAAAAAACAATTCTCGTGTTCGTGTATGTAGTTATACACACAGAAGCGTGGACCTGCGTTTTAAGAAAACAAAACAAAAATCATCATGATATAAAAAAATTAATAAAAACATCGTTTTATATGGCGAATTTATAATCATCGAGATGCGTAATAAAACTCTCATTCACATTCTGACAAGACAACGCAGGCATTGAAGAACGAATGATGGCACCTTGTTGCAACAATGTCAAAGAGAGAGAACAGATGATTTTCATTTATCGTGAGTGACAAATCAATCGAGAAAGCGATGATGTTCACCAAAACAAGCCATCTCACGACATAAATAAATAAAAACGCATATATATATATATATATATACCGAACACAACATTTTTTCAAGTAAGGTAATTTTGTATGAAATCGATACTATAAACGTCAAAAAAATAAGAGAATATGTAGCGAAGGTAACGTACGCATGTGGATGACATGGGCTGTGAGGGGGTGTTGTCGAGCGGATTTGGCTGTATAATAAATCGTATATTCAGATTCGCTGGATTGTGGGCGACATATATGTATAATGTGTATACGTGTTACATGGCGCATGAGTCTAACGACGACACGCGCGAGGAAATATCCCACGTTTGTATGGAACTACGAAAGCACAAATGAATAAACGATTGTAAACGACTGTTTCTGTGTTTTCATTACCTTTGCAAATCCGCGTGTAAAAAATAGCCGGTTCTTACTGGAAGTGGTTCGGTTTTTCATTTATCGAATACAAATTTGAGTCTTTTCTGCTCGCTCAATTTATTTTCATCGTTTAAAATATGATGCATACAAGTTATGTATATTACATTGGGAAAATATGTTTTAATATTAGGCGCTGACAATCAATGCTTATAATAGATCCTAAGGACACTGAGCGAAAAATCCAGTCACAACGACAAATATAAATCGATCGTAATAACGAGAACACACGATTTCAAAAAAGATGCGCATAATTAAAATAGTTATACTACGATTCGGTAACGATTGCAACTGGATTCTTCATCGTAGGCAAATATCGCAAAACGCTCTATAGTTCAACTTGGATAATAACGCGTAGCCTAAATTAAAACATTAGGCGCGCTGATTGCCATCATTGGTGACTCGTAAACTGCGAACGTCGGCGCTTCTATTACATTCGCAAGACTGTACAATATTCCTCGAACGTTGACTAGCAAAAATTCTTATTTTTTTTCTTTCACATCTTCAAAAGATCACAGGTAAAATGGAAATAATCGTCGCCCCGCTTGCTGTACAGCTGCCCTGAGTAGGCCGCCTGTGCTGAGGTATATGTATTCGATATACGCATTTTTCCATTCAAGCTTACTAATTTTATCCACAACGTCGACGATCTTTGCCTTCTCATCGTTCAGCACCATTTTGTCTCCTCTTACTTTTAATTTGTTCACCGTTAATCTCAATCACATGCCATTGCTTATTGGATTCGAACGAAACGGCGAGTTTCTCAGCGCCAGATCGCAAAAATTAATGAGCCTTGATATGAACGTATTGAGCACTGAGCTGGCGATTTTTATCGTTAACGACGAGATGCGGGATAATTAATTGGTTGATCAGCAGCATCGCTAGTAAAATTAAATGAACACTGAGTTACGCAATCGAAGCGTATAATGTTTGCAGATCAACTGGTTCTCGCAAAGGCAGTTCTCGAGACTCTCTCACTCATTATCTCTCACTACGCGAAGAGTAGATTCCGAGGAGACAGAATAAATAAGGGAAATGCATCGTTACAGAGTATGAGAGCGTTATTGTATAATATACACGTCGACGGTAGGCGGCAGTTTAAAAAAACACCATCTCCGTTGAAGCCTCAACGAACATTTCGACACAACTTGATTTTTCATGATACCCATCGTAAAAAATGATCTCTTTATAGTCGATCAAGCATTTCGTAGAACTTTAAACGTGTACGCGATTAACCTAATAGACACCTCTTCGGCTTCTCTCCCGAAGATCACAACAAAGACATACAGCGTTAAAAAAACTTCCTCGTGCGAGCAAACTATGAATACAATAGTTAATATTAAGAGCAATAATGTTTCCTTGTTAATGAATATAAAAAATATCTTGCGATTTGACGACGAAACGCAAACAGCACATATATTACTTTGCCATACAATAATAAATAAGTTAACTAGACGAAGAATTAGAACAAGCCCTATATCGTGCAGTCTCGCTCCTCGTCACTTCGGTTAAAAAACAAAGAAAAACAAAACGCAAACAATTCGCAGCGTTCATAACGGCGGTACACAATATCCGGACAATAATCAGTGCTCATCGATCACATACAATTTATACAAAATATCCTTACACGTGAAAAATGACCACGGGCTCTTTCACCTTCTTTTTTTATTAGACATACATTCGCAGGCATTAATACTCGTACATGCATATTACGTATATACTATATACGCATTCAGGCCCTCCTCGCGGCGTTATAACGCCATCGAAACTTTTCAAGAGTTTGACATCTTGTATTTAAATTATTGCACTCCGTTGCGAGGTACTCGTGAAAAATGCTATTAAACGCCTATTCGGGTGCGCGCGCGATTTCTAGACCAAGCTAAGCATTAAGCCAATTTCACTGGTTTCTTATAGTAAAAGTCGATTCAACGCCTTCTCTAGCTCGATAAGCGTTTCTCCGGCTTTCAAGATTCAAACTTGGAAGCATCAGAGTTATTCAAACGTTTAAGTACTTATTAACTCGTATAAAATAAAAGTGTATAAGACAATTTGTTTAACTTTTATTGATCGTCACTTATTTTCCTTCAATTCTTTCGTTACTTCTACGTTTAAGCGTGTTCGTTGTAAAAAGATTATAATGATATTTTATACTCACGATGTTATCTCTAGTTACGATATTACAAGCTTGAAAGCTCCGTGCGCAAAATACTTCACTTCTGAACAGTAGAGATTTAAAATTACAAAACAGATGTGCGTGCTATACAAGAAATTAAACGTACGTTGTACATTGGCCGAGTAGCGAGCTTATACATTCACGTGCAAACGACGTATTTAATATCACAGAACGCGATAATTCAATGAATCGGTACGGCATAAGAAGCGGTGTGGTACACATGGTGCCGTTGTGCGGCAGCGTTCGCTAATCGACGCGGTGAATGATCGCTCGTTTCAAAAATACTGCTCGGACCTGGCTAAACTAATCAACGATCTTATAAAAGTTTTTAATGTCGTTAATTAGAGTTGTCGGCCGAGGATGCGCGAATGAAAATCTAGACGGAATGAACTGGATGGAGGTGATTTTCGTTCTGGAATCTCAACTTGGCTGAATTGGTACCTGCCAATCCAGCTATCAGATGTGCGTTATTTTATGAGCCGCGTTGCAAAGAAAAGAGCTCGCTTACGGATTTCCTTTTCTTTTTTCTAAGTTCAAAAAGCGTGAAAAGTCGTGTGTGGTGCACTATATATAAGTGTATCGGTAAAAAGCGATTTATATTAAATTTTAGATCCTTGACTTCACGTCTTAAAATGCGATAAAAGACCTCGCTTATTTTCTTACTCTACCTTGGCTTGTTCGACATCGATGAGATCGATCAAGTTACCTGAGCCAGTATAATTGTCCTCTACGTTATCATTAATTTTTGTTACTTGAATAATTACAACGATTTCATTACGCAGTTTCGAAATGTACTAGAGATTGTTTCGCAAACGTTAGTTTATCAAATGTTTAGAAGAGACTTTTACATAGTGTAGAAACGTCTTTTAAAGTTCTACTATCTGATACAACCTGATATTAATAAGATTCGTTTTACGTATGTATGCCAAGTTCAAGCGGAAGAAGATTGCAAGTAGGAACGTTATTGAATGCTGTAACGAATACGATAAATTCGTAGACATTTAAGAAAAAATTGAAAACAATCAACAATGCCTAAATAAAAATATAATTTTTTTGTCTGCTTCTTGAGTACCGCGCTAAATTTAAAGGAATAAGTTGAAGCAAGCACCGTTTGGTTACGCTAAAATTTAGAATTTGCTTATGAATATATTAGAACATCTTAAAAACACCAACGACAACAAATAGTACGCAAAATTTTTTCGCTTAAAAACTCATAACCAAGTAAATTTTTGTCTAACGAAAATTCGCACGTCGCGTAATAAGAATTCGAAAGAGTAAGTTTTCGAGAGGGCTCGTATAGCCCGCTAATTCTTGAAACTGCTAGCGCAACATTGTACTTCAGTACGCACAGCGTGAACAAGTTTATTGTACAACAAAAACTAATCCGGCGCAGTGCGCTATTACGTTAGTAAGTTAAAATTTTTTATCATTTGGCCAAAATCGACGAATTCAGAAGTAAACAATGACTTGAAAGTACTCGAACTATGTTCTAGGCGCCTTTCTCGTTCGGTTGTTTGACTGGTTGCATTTGCATTGCTCCGTGATATTTGCATTATTGTGTACCCTCGAGGTGATATGTGGCAGGAGGCTTAAAAGATTAGACCCTCGAAGACTACTGACAAAGCCGCTGCGCCCCAGAAACGTGTGGGCGCAGTTGTAGAGGTTGGTTTGCAGTAACAGTACGCTATCGAGGTCTTCCTCACTGGAAACAGAAATTTAGTTAACAATTCGAAATTTGAGTCTTGGCGTGTATAAAAACGTATATAAAAGTAATTCACCTGGCAGCTAAGAGGAATTTTTGGAAAAGTCTGTTCGGCACGGTTCTTGGTCTATCGACCGTATCGGCGTAGAGGTCGGTCTCTCTATTGTAAAGTGATAGAAAATCGGACAATTGCTTGGCTGTTATTGCGGCTCTATCCTTATCTCCCAATTTACTACTTGGCAACTGGAATCAATTTTTGTCGTTTAGTTACTGGAATAACCAAGGGGTCGCGTAAAAAATGAATACTAACGGTGAACAAGAAGGGTGTCCTTAAGTTACTAGCGGATTGTTGCAGAAACTTGGTCACGAGATCGCAACAAACGGGATCGGGATTTTGCGACGATATTTTACGCAGAATGTGACCTAAATACAAACCGAAGGCTTTCCTGGCTTCTCCGTGACTAAAACGAATAGATTCTTTAATATTGATAATCCGATAAGAATACACTCAAGGAGCATGTAACAACCTCAATTTATTCCCTTCGTGCATCATCTGCATGACTTGAGCTTTGTACTTGTGCGTATCGATATCCAAATTTTCCTTGCTATCGTTCCGATCCAAACTCTGCTTGTGGCCCTTGACCAAAGCCCTCTCGTACCTTTCGAACCTGTAAAGCCGATCGAATGCGTGAAATACCTCGCAACGGCTTCTTGCACGCGGATGATTATACAGTTGTGCAGAGAAACGAGAAATTCGATTACCTCGACAATCGATCCAGCTTGACTTCAGGAATTATGAAACCCGGCGTGCGACTAGCTGCCGGAAACAGTTGCTCGTGCAGCATCAAGTTGTGATTGGTACTCGACGTGTGCTGGACTCTTCCGGGCCCCAGAGGATCCGTCACGACTGGAATGCCAGTTGATGGATCTGCGAATCGATTGTAAGTAAAATATCGATAAAACTCGAGTGCGCCTGATGAGAAAAGAATAAGAATTACCTAAATACTGAGAATACAACTCCCACGACTTGGGACTAGGAAATATGAGCACGAATCCACCTCGGCGCTCGAATTGCGCCCTGGCGGATGCTAATATTCTCTGCTGCTCGGAGCTGAGGCCGGACTTATTAATACTGGTTTTACTGGCAGTCTTCTTCTTCTGATTTAGCGTCTCCGCCGAGTGGACTCTTCTGCACTGGAATACAGAATCGTTCGGTCGTTAACATTTTAATGGACGTTTTATTTTTGCGGAAGGAAGAGCGGCGTCTCGAAATAAATATGTGTTTCCTCAAAATCATAATTTTTACAATTCAGCGGCATATGGAACGTCGAAGAAGCTTCTCCAGAATTACATTAAAATTTAATCGCATCGAGTGTATTCTCGCGATTCCGCTTCCTCCAGCGAATCGCGCGGTTTATTTCGGTTCCTCACAATTCCACTAAATAAAACCTCAGTCGAGCAAAAAAAAAAAAAAAAATAAATAAATTAAAAAATTGCCAAACATCGTAAAATCTCCAGTCACAACACATCCTCCCAAAAAAGGCCATTCGCACTTCAAGCGAACGGCCCGAAGTGATAAACAAATTTTAGATCCTCCAAAAAGGCAGCGATCCGTATAACAAGAAAAAAAGTCAGAAACCTTCCAGCAGAGGACATGAATCATGGGGTGATTCACACACGGTCCGTACACCGTTAAACCTCATATATACAGGCGGCGCACCTTTTATAGCCTCGCGCAAAAGAAAAATACTCACACTGGTCATTCGCTTGGCGGGATTGACGGATCTGTGAGGGTGCGAGCTCTTCGGCCGGAGAATGGGATCGACGGCCGGGACGCCCACGAGAGTCAACAAGTCGGCTATGAGGGCAGACTTCAATCTCACGTCCAGAGGAGAGTCGCAGCCGAGGGACGGCGTCAGATTCACCTCCAGTAGCCAGGGCTTCAACGTGTCGTCGATGAGGATGTCGAAGCCGAAGAGCTCTGTCGAAGATATAAAAGCCGTTGCATTATTCAATAATCGGTTTATTAAAATCGAGAAGCAGGACTATAAAATGTGTGCGGTTACAGAGCGAGTGGAATTTTCTGACAAAAAAAAAAAAGCAACTTCCTTTTCGCGATTCCGCGTGGATAAGAGTCGGGTGATTCACGCGAATCATTAGGTATTCCGCGACGGGTGAGGAGAGAAAGGTGTGTGTGTGTGTGGGTATGTTACCGAAACAAGTGTCGGGATGCTTAACGAACTGCTTGATGCCGCTTATTATTCCGGATGCGGTGGCGAGAATTGATTTTATAATGATGTCTTCGATCCGCTGCATCAGCAGCTCGGTGTCCTGACCGATCGATCGGAGATGCCTCAGCAAAGCCGACAGGGTCCACTTGTGGCCGACGTCTTCCGCGTCGGGATCTTCGCTTCTGAATGATGAATTATTAATTAACGGCCAGTCTATTTTCGGTAAGTATAAAGAGATGCGCTGTAATGTGCTCACTTGACGTAGTCCACGTGGAACTTGTTGATGCTGTAGTTGCAGAGGTGCATACACGGGTTCCAGACGTACTGATTGTCCCCGTCGTACTTGACTGTGGCGAATCGCACCAGACCCTCCTCGTAGAGATAGATCAGCAGCGGGTCGTAGTTCGTCACCGCCACGTAGAGCCGCAGGTCGCATTTGTGCCCGTCGACCAGCAGAGGGTTGTTGATGTACTGGGCGACGATGACCGACTCGTCCGTCAGGATTTTCTCCGGCTGTGGGTTTTCGAGCGAATCGTCATCGAGAGAAATATATTGCGCGTTAAACGTTTTACGAGAAAACCGATGTGAAAGCACCGTATACAATATACGTCATAGGCGTAGACATACAATGTGCAATTTCGAATAAACCGCCGATAAATTACCGAGGAAGCGAATTCGGCTCTCCCCAAGTCGTTAATTTTCTCATTACTACCAGAGCCGTAATTAAGCGCTTAATTCTTACTCAATACACCTCTCGGCCGCGCGGTAAACGAAAAAACCTTCAATTAGAGATAATGCACAGTTGAAAAGGTAATAAAGATAAATAACGCGTTGCACATACTACAGCGTTCGTTTGTACGAGGGTATAGAGTTCATTTTTTTTTTCCCCGGAAGCTAGTGGAAAAACACACTATATACATTATATACATTTCCAATCGACACTCCGCTGCAGTGTATAGGTATTCAGCCTCGAACGTATAGTCGTGTTAAAATTTACTGAAATTACGAGGTCGCGACGTTATCCAAACAATTGCGCAATATTTTTTCTTCAATAGACGAATAAGTCCAAGCAGACTCACACTGTTGACGATGTAAATGCCTCGTCCGCGCGAGCTAGCCTTGGGCTTGACGATCCAGGGTCCGCGGTACCTGAAGTGCGCCGTCTGCAGCTCTCGCGACTCGTTCGGCAGCAAGAAGGTCTGCGGTATGAAGTCGAGATTGCGCACACCCTTGCTACGCTGCATCGCCTCGATGTTCTTGTACAGCCGGTCCTTGCGCGTTATCTCGTACGATCTGCGGACGAGACACGACGACGGGTTTATGTTTGTGTGTCCCTCTCGCGAGGTGTCGAGCGAGAGATGCCATCGCATCTCTTTCTTTCGCTTCGTTTTATTTTTAGTCGTATATAGAGCGACGTTCATTTTCTCGGCGAGTTTTTGCGTGGAAAATTGTTTGGCAACATTCAATGCTTCGCGAATTTAATATGCGAATTCCAATCTTTTCGGAACAATATTACCGAGCCCTACTGAAATTCTGTGGGTGTGTGTCGTTTCGTACGAAATTGAAAACAGAGTTCGCGTAACGCACAATAAACCCGTGGAGGTAATACCTCGATTCTCTTTTATACGACTGTTGGTATAAGTTTTTTTTTCTCTCCGTTTCGTTAAAATCCAGCGAGAGCGCGAAAAAGACGCGAGAGATGACGAGTAATTCGCTTTTTAACGTCGCCCGTAAACTTCTCTCTCAGTCTCTCAAACAAAGTGGAGTATTCCAAACGAACGTGTTTATCCTCTGGCGCCGGTTTATATTCTCGAGTGTTATACGCGGCTGGCTCAAAGAATACCTCGTTGATTCTTGGATCCCGGCAAGGCGGTGATTAATTAGCTTAATTTAATTAAAGCGAACCTATACATACCTCGGAAAGTGGTTAACCTTTTGATAAGGCAGCAGATTACGGAGAACATCGGGCTTTGGATGGTTGCCCATCCACAGGATGTTGAAGGTGCTCTCGTTCATGGAAACCTGGAAAATATAGCAAAGGAGTTAAAATTTATTAGAAACCGATCTCGGTATAATCGATTTCACTCAGTCGCGTAATGAAATAAGGTCGATAGTATCGTTTTTACGTCATAAATCGCGATTTTTTTTTCTCGCACACACACCATCTCTCCTCCATACATATACCCATATACGAGAGCGGCACGATTTAACCGCGATGACGACGACGGCCTTGTCACCGCGTTGGCTTTTTAAAGACTAAATACGAGCGACGGCGCATAAATGTTTTCATTAGTAGCTCTACACACTCGACTCGCGAAGAATCTCCGTATGAAAAGCTGCTGCTTTTTCGAGCGATTATGCGACGCGGTTACTTCAACAATTTCATAAACACCGCGCTATAGCGGTCGCAGCCTTGTGTCGCAGTTTTTGCATCTCCAAGCTTGAAAGATCCACGGCTCGATTTCTCCAGAGATAGAGAGAGAAAAAGGGTTGAACAAAGGATCTTCTCGGAATACGTCAGCAAGAAAATAAAAAACGGGAGCTTCCTGCATCGGTTCAAGGGTCACAGCCTGTGCGGATTCTCTTGAAACGATCGTGCGCAGCATAAGGCGCTTGCGTCAGAGAGAAAAAAAAAGCACATCCGCGCTCGTCCCTCCGCCTGGTGTACAAGGGCGCGCGAGCGAACGTTCGCTTCTTCCGAGTGGGCTAATCGCTCTCTCTCTCTCTCTCTCGCGCGCGTCATCATAACGGCGCTCGTTTGTATTTCCGCGGTATAACGCGAGCGATCGGCGTACAGTGTACTTCAAGGCTGCTGTGTATATACAAGGCACACCTCGACGTCGCGCATTCTAACGCGTCTTTTAGAGGCGATTGTGCGTAAGTAAGTATAACGCGTAAGAGCCGATAGAGGCGGTCGAGAGAGGCCCCTTTCGCTGCTCAGCGCTCTTCCGTCGTACTTTTAGCCGGCACTCTCTCTTTCGTTAATTGCATGCGCTTTGCTCTTTACTTTCTTTCCTTGCGTAGGTCGGCCCGTTGTTGCGTTATGTGCTCTCTTTTTTTTCAGTCTCAAGCGGTCCGCCTCTTTTGTTCCGGTATATACATACTCGTTGCCGAGTACATTCGACTGAATCGAATGGGATAGTTATAATCGCGTTTGTAAAACAACCGCAGCGCCGGCCCTGGAGAGGATTTAAAGCGGCTATTCAACGAGGTTTTTGAACTGAAAGCTGCGAACGACCGATGTTAATCATACAGCTCGCGTATATACGTTATACACGATTGATGAAAAAACTATACGCCACTTCGTTATACGCTCGTCCTCCTTTTTCGCCTCGTACACTTCTAAGCCATCTCCCCGGCCTTCGCTGCGAAAATTGGGTAATCAATATTTTATTGAGGAAGGCGGAGCAAGAGAGACCCGTAATTGCTTACGGTTTTTACTTTTGCTCTTATCCGCGCGTTCCGCTACTTGGCTTTTCGAAAGAGGGAAATATAAAGTACTCGGCGCGTTTCCGCGTTCAGCTATATGTACGCTGCGACTTTTTTTTTTCGTCCCAAAGATTCGCACAATTCCGGACAATTGTGCCAAATTCATTCGGAAACTCGATCGCGTCTTGGCGCGAGCGAGCTGCACTATTTCAAGCGGCTTTGATCTACTTTATTCGCGGAATAAATTGAATTTCAATAACCTGCTTAAAGTTTGCGAAATAACCGAGAGCTAGAAGTCTTCGCTATTCCGCGAGTTTCGAGTGAAGTTCGCGGGAAATTCGAGCGGAACGATGTATACGCGTAAGTAGCAGTTCCATGTAAATTAGAAACTACGCGCTTACAGAGTCGTCGTCGGCGATGATTAATGGATAACGGAAGTTCGGATCGAGCTGTATTATACGTCGGGTCGTTTCGCTTGATCTATTGCTCCTTGCATCGTTACACTCGGATCTAGAGGCGCGATATCGAACATTGATTAGACACGTCGATCGTTATCGTTTCCTCTCGAGCCAGTCGTCGACGTCATCGATAACGAAATTTCCCACTCGCAAAAATTGATCAGCTCCTCCTCTCCTCGTACATGGATTATATAAATCACTGCAGAGACAAAATAAGAAGATCTACGTGTATCTCGATAGAGATTACCAGGCCAGACTCGTCGATTCATCGCGACGACAGCGTCCAATAAATTTGCAATTCTCGCTCTCACGTGATAACGCATCGCGCGATACATCCGTGCTTAATAATCCGCAATTGGCGTTTTATGAGGCGACGTACGTATAAGCGACACCGATTGACACACTCGTCGTCGCCTATACTGGCGTAATAATTTTCGCGCCTGTGATTAGGCTACTTGAGCGCGATTACTTTTTGATTGCCCCGAGTATGCGTGATTCGAACGCTGCTGCATCGAGCACGTGACGTATTTCACGCCGAGAGAGCTAATATAGTGGCCTGTTATTGTTATCGATGCTCTCGATTTTTCATGAATCATTATTCCGAATCTAAGAACGTCAAAACTCGCGATTTCTCCGAGTCGGAACCGTCTATACAGAGCAAAAAAGAGCCGGATCTCAAACAAACACTCATCTGCGCGAACAACACCAGGTACATAAACATAAACCTACAGAGACCGACGTATCATTACAATAACAGACAATGGGCGCAGTGCGATATTTGCATTGGGATATGCCGTGCTTGCTTTCGAGGAATATCAAGCCGGCCGAGTGAAAGATACACATCAGAGCATGAGCGACTGGACCGCATAAGAAAGTGCTCATTACGCCCAAGACGTACACCTATATACATAATCCTACATATACAGAGAGAAAACAAAGCTCATTGACTTTTCATCTCTTGCGCGTGACTCGATTTCTCTCAGCTGCAACAGCTACTAGCGTCATTTGACGCGGAATCTCGATCGATTCGATGATGGATTTCCGCGTTTTTGTCTCGATATCTCCGTCACTAGACCAATGCGGAGACTGCAGGAAGACGGACGGCGGGTTCATTGGTATTTACGCTCCGGAGACTTTCAAGGACACGTGTACGCGCGCGGCGCGGATCACGTTTTTTTTTTGCGCCGATTCGTATAATGGTGCGTCGCTTTTTACGTAAGCGTTTGTCCGAGACACGTGACGAGCCGGGGTGATGATAAAAAAGAAACGAGATCGAGGTGTCGTAGCTGATTTTCGAATAACTCTAGTGTACTAGTCGATTCTCACGCAGTAAAGTGTCTAAGAGGAAAAGCCGTCGCGGGATATTGGGTCATACGCATAAATGGAAAACTGTTTTTTCAAAAGGGCAATTAAAAGCGCGCGCTTTTACGATTTTCAGAATGAAATAATGCGGGAGTAAAAAGTATACTTCATGTACAAGATATAGACCTATTGCAACAAACGATGATCATGTCTCACTCACGCATATGCGCGCATCGGAGCTGGGAGGAACGTTTTTTTCCTTTTATTTACGATCGTCATTTGCATAGTTATAGAGCGATAAATACGCGAGAGCGATATACGATCTGTCAATTGTGCCGTACGTGTCAAGGAATATCGAGAGAGTCCGTATGCGCACACGTGAAGAAACGCATTAAATTTATATACGTATGTTTTCACCGATGACGTTGAACTCAAGTTCAAACGTTGATTGAGCGTAGTCAAGTGAATTTCAGAATTCTGATATAGTTCCGACTCTTTTAACGAAACTCGAGCTTTACCCAGGAATTAATCATCGCAGGAGTGTAAGATATGTATATAAACTTACAATGTAATCAGTTCCCGATTACCATTACAATGCGTACTGTAGCTCTTTCTCGAAGAATCCTAATCGCGAGTACAACGCACAAAGAACACATCTGCAGATGCGCTCACTTTTATGCAACGGACACTATTTTTAACTTATCACCGCGCGATAGTAGACCGTGTGTTATTACAAAAAATGACCTGTCGCGTGTGCAGCGCGTAAGCATTAAACTGCGCGTCTCTAAAGTCTAAAGCGATAAGCTTCCGTTTGTAAACACGGAATCTGTCATCCTGTGCCGATTAACTATCAACATCCAGCTCTCGACTCGCTATAATATATACAAAGTCGAAAAGTTCCGAGTGACTCATAATTAGCGGCGCAATTAAACTCGATTCCGAAATGTACGCGAGCGTGCGCACGTGGAGAGTTTTTATTTTTTTTTTTTCGGGAAAATCGTTATACTGTGATCCTATCTAAACCCTCCTCTTTTCGTAAAGCGCGCGAACTGCTAAAATTAGCACGAGATACACTCGTGTAACGCTTTATAAGGACTCTGGACATAAACAAGCTCGCGGGTGCGTGACGATGCGGCGAAAAAAATCGGCGCGAGCGCAGTTTCGACGATATTATGCGTGAATACACTGCGCGAGCGCACGTGTGTACGTTTTTTTTTTTTTTTTTTTATCTCCCATTGTTATTCGCGGCGAAACGTAAACAGAATACACACACTACTAGCTAGCAATTTATGGAAATCGAGAGGAGCGATTTTTTGCGGTCGAATGAAATTTATTCAAAGAGACTTTTTTCAAGCAGAGACGTCGCCGCGCCGCGAATTCACG
This sequence comes from Nasonia vitripennis, assembly GCF_009193385.2. NCBI lineage: Eukaryota > Metazoa > Arthropoda > Insecta > Hymenoptera > Pteromalidae > Nasonia > Nasonia vitripennis. Next base: position 3,995,391 of record NC_045760.1, read on the forward strand.
TGATAATGAGCCGACGCGTCGAAGAAAGCTCGCGCGCTTGAAAAATGTATTCGCGTGTGCACAAGAATCTTTAGAATCTCTACGCACGTTGTTCAATTAGCGGGCTTGCATCAAAGGCTGCAGCTTTGCGTAAAGACGATTATCCGCTGAATCGTAAAATCGATTGGAGTTTAATTGTTAAACGTGATAATTCGCGCGGCTGATTAATGGGGCGTGTGATAATCGATGGACAGCGATGGAAGTGAATGTTCGGTGAATTTTGAAGCGTAAAGTGCGTATACCGGTATTATTACACTTCTTCCCAGACGAATCCGGCTGAAACCAGATTTCTGCCGGATGCTGTGTATACCTGTATATGTGCAAAGCGTTCTGGATCCCGAGCTCCCGTAACGGTCGCAGTTCGGAACTATACCGAGTTTCTCGATACATCGGCGTATGGGAAAACAATGCGAGAGCAGCGCATGAGATACAAGCGTAGTCAGATATCCGATAATTAGGCCAACGCTGCGGCACAGTCATATCGCAGAAGATAGAGAAAGAAGCATCCAATCAGCAAACAGATCGCAGCCACGAGATAGGAGTGCACGAAACCGCAGCAGCTCACCACTCGGTCGGAAATTGTCGCCATATCCGGGAGAAGAGTAGCGCGCGATGCGGAAACCCAGTGTACGTACGTATGCTCTCGCTATGTATAGTATACACGCTACGTTCTCTCTCTCTCTCTCTCTCTCTCTCTCTCTCATGTCGTATACTGTATACAGCGACGAGAATCGGCTTTCCTGCGCGGCCGACGAGAGAGCATACGAGTGTACAGCCGGTCTCTTGGCTTTTCAGTCACGGATCTCCTAAGGTCATCCACTCCCACCTTCGCCGCGGGCCACCTGCGCGCGAGTGATCACCGGGAGGAGCTGCGAGTGGCGTGTATATGCGTGTACTTGTACACGCCAAGTTCTGGATCCAATCGTTGCTCCCGATGAATTTAACGACGAGCGCTAATTCCGCGGGATAATCACCGCGCGCGAGAGAAGAGCATTCGGAAGTTCTTTGTTCGGACTAAAGCCGGGCGGCGTAGGCTACTTTTTTTCTTATTGCGCTCGCGAGACGTCGTCGTAGTCGTTCTTTTGTCTCTGCCTCCCGACACGGCGGTGGCCTTTTCTCTCTCTCTCTCTCAGGCGAGTAACGAACGCGAGGAGAGCCTGAAACGGTATTAATGCCTGTGCGCAACTGCGGAGAGTAGAGTGGTTTATAAGTATTATAAGTGGCCGTGTGCTTCAATAATTCTGATATGCTGAGATTTTTTCTTTCGCAGAAAAATCGTGAGGATTGCTTATGAGGTATTTACGTGCTGCTAGATGATGAGTTTCTTTATTTTTGCTTACCAATTTGGAAAGGATCTTGTACCTTTTTAGTCTAGGAAATACCTAGAAAGAGAGAAGCTCGGCAGTAGATAGATACATGATTGCTTTATGAATATTTCAGACATATTTGCACAAGGAGAGCGTTTGCACGAGACTATAGAGAAATTGAAAGGTGCGTGCGTTCGATGGGATTTTCGGTGCGAGTACGAGTAGTGTATTATTCCGAAATCCTTGAAAAAAAGTCGAAAGGCAGATATTGGATAACGCGGGAAGTTTCCGCACGCGATCAGTAGAACGAGTCCAAAGTGCTAAGACCTAACGCTTGTACTCCACCAAATCCCCGTCGTTACTCAATCATCTCTGAAATCGCGTTTTTCTCTCCCGATGCTGCAGCAGAAATTCTAATTCCATCCGCACTACACACACGCAACCCCGCGAGAGTTACGCAATGATTCCCTCGAGCGCAAAAACGAAGCTCGCATTCCCGCGAACAAAAGTAAAACCGAAACTAGAAAGCTTTTTTCCTCGCTCGGGTGCGGATTGGTCACTTACTAGCGTTTTCAACTCGTTATGCTAATTTTAGACAGCCGAACGAGCCGGTACAAAAGTCGTTCGTAAATTCCCAATCGGCGGCTAAATATACCGAAAATTACACGCACATATGACTCAGCGTATCCGAAAACATCGTAGAGACACTCCCTTCTTGTCATCTTTATTCTCGAATCATCGCCGCGATCAGCAATAAAAGATCGTTGCACCTTCAAAACACTCTAAAATATCTCTCGCTTCTCATCGCCCACGAGAGTTCGTCGACGCCTCGCATGTACACGTGCAGTCGCACACGTACACACATCGCTGTGAAACGGGTTTGGGAAAAAGCCTCGTCTAGCCTACGCTATTGCCTACACACGCACGCACATACACACACACACACACCCATACGTATAGGCATAGGCGGGAAGACAGGTTGCTGGCTCTCGCGGAAGCGCGAAAATGCATCCGGTAAAATGCGCGCGAGAGAGTTTGAAATTTCATATTTATCGCCGCGCGTCGGCTTTTCAAAGTGCGCAGTGCGGCTTTACCATTATTTACGAGGCGGATCGCGGAATTATTTAGGCTTTCGTTGTTCGGAAAGTTTTAAAACGAGACACACGCGCGCGTGCGTATAGGAAAAGCGGAGAGTCTCTCGCGAGTTTTTAAACAAACGCCTCTGTGTGTGTGTGTGTGTGCCGTTACATAAAATGTATCTCTCTAGAGCGAGTCGAGCCAGTTGCTGCACGTAATAAAATGTAATCAAATTTTATGTAACTAAAAAGTGCTGAAACGGTAGTTCGCTGCAATTTTCGCGACGATGAAAAATGGTCAGGCAAATCTCAACACACACACACACACCCGCGCACGTAACATCCCATCGTAAAAATAGGGTGTACGTCTCGAGGAAAGCTCGAACTTTCCTCTCGCGCTGTCTCCCGCGGGCTGAAACGTTCAGTGAGAGAGACGCACGGGACAATACACCCTCTGCACCCGATGCGTGTCTCGGATCCGGTAGAGGAATTCTTTTATAGAATCGCGCGTGCGACTGACGTCGGAAAGTGTATAAGAAGCGTATACACGCGACTCTGGATACTTCTGGAATATCACAGTTAGGTGACGTTTCGCGAAGATTGAGATTTATTCCATTGTGGATTTTCGCAAACGCCTCGCGTTTTTTTTTTCTTCTTCCGCGAGATTGAGCAATTATACACTCGACGAGCAAAAAACGAGGCTTGAGTTTTACGTTACACTTGATTAATCGCCGTTTGTCATTGACACTATGCGCCTGCGTGCGTGAGAGAGAACAGAGATGATCGTCGTAATATGCAAAACTTACGACGTATTACGCAATGCGTGAGTGTCGTCGAGGAAGGCCGACTTTGATAGAGGAGCTCCGATCCGATTCTAAAACTTGAAAAGTAATCGCTTCGACAAGATTTACTACGTTACTGACGAGCTTCGCGACCTCACTTTCTTCAACAGCGTCGCGCTAATTCCTCACTGTCTCCCAGCAGCCATAACGGCGTCGTTCGAGCGCAGCAACGCGTGAAAGTCCGCATCGATCTATCGCGCGTCTCTCGAGCCTACTCGGAGAGAATCCCAATCGACTGCAACCTCGCGGTTTCTCTCTCCTCTGAGAGATATACGACGAGAGCGAGAGATTGTCGCGAAATTGCCTTCCTTCCTACAGCGCTGCGTTTTTTTCTCTTCTTCCCGCAATTATGAGCGCGCGCGTCGATGTAAGATTTTAATCGCGGCAAAATGGAGCTCTCTCGCTTATCGCAGATTGCTTTTCCCGAGAATTTTCGTCTCGGAAAACTCGGTCGCGTATATACGCGTCCCCCGATGAGCATATCGATGTGTGTACGCTTATTTTTCTCTCTCTCTCTCTCTCTCTGTCTCGCGAGCGACGATTACCGACGCGTCATCCCGATGGACGTATGATGAAACTCGGGCCTATGCACGCGAAGAGAAAAAAGCTGCAATTACGTCCGTTAAAAGGATTGCCTTGGACTTTCGATGAATAAAGATTGTTTTTTCAATTCAGTTCTCGAGTAATCGACGAGAAATCTCCGCGGAGCGAGTAATAGAGGATCACGTCGCTGTATATATATGATCAATCGATTTGCCGTACGTATATACGCGTGCGACGACTTATTACGCGAGCGATTACGGCACGTAATCGCCGCTAGCTAGAGAGCTGAGAAAAAAAGTGTCTACATGTGTAATGAATCAGAGGAATACGAGCGTTTTAGAATGATAAATAAGGATTTTATTAAGGATTAAGGAAGATTGCGCGCGGTTGCGATGGAATTGTAATGGTGCACACGTGTGCTTTGAGATTTCGCGTTATAGGAGCCGGTCAGTTGTTCCATTTCACGAGAGAATACATCGCGAAAGCTACAGCACGCAGTGTGTGCATAGAGCTCGAATTACAGATTCGCAATCTGCCGGCCGATTCCATCTGGCGCGAGTAGTGATAAGATAGAGCCAGAAATGGGAAGGTGGATTGAATAGCCCAGGGAGAGGGGAAGACTCGTCGATACGATATTGTCTCATTCGCGCTTTGTTTTCGAAATGAAATAACGTACGTGAACTATCGCTGCATGAATGGGAGAAAGGAAGAATCAAAATCTTTCCGACGAGCATCGCAGCAATCCACAATGGAATCGTCCGCTCTCGATCGCCTCGCGGTCATCCTCGCGAAAAGCAATCCAAGAAGCCGAAAAATAATTCCACGCGCATCGCCTGGCTAATAAACCCGCGAACAAAACCCATTGTCTCGGCGTCAATTAAATCGAACCGACCGAAAATCTCCCCCTCCGAGAAAACGAAGAAGAAACATACGATATACGCGGCGCAGACGATGACGCGGAAAATAAAAGAGCCGCGCGCGAGTTACTCGCGCGTGTGTATCGCATTGCGAATCAAGGATAACGAGAGAGAGAGAGAGAGATCACGAGGCGAGCGAGCGAGTGAGCGGAGAAAGAGAGACCTCGAGGGAATCACGATTGACGAGAGAGAAGAGGAGAGGAATCGATGCGACTCCTTTCTTCGCCGGCGTTGACTCACACATACACATATGCTTTTAGAGCGTAGGCGCGCGCTCGAGATTTCCAGGGGAGATTCGCGAAATTCTCTCGCTGTATATGTGATATCGCGCGTAGGTGTACGACTTTTCCAATTTGCCTCTTTTTCGAGATCATATCTTGCGGTGTATACGCGGCGGGCTTTGTTTCAAGGATTTTCCGATCGCTTTATTGCACCGCACGCTCGCGTTGGTTATTTCGACCGCTTGTTTATAGAAATAAACAACTCGACTCCCATCGAGAGAGAATAATAAATTCGATAATCCCGCGCAGTCCGGCGCGCCGCTGTGTTTTCGCAAGCGAGATTAATCGAACCCGCGAAATTTCCCCGTTGACGAGCTGAGCGCAAATATTTTTCGAGCTCTATCTCTCCCGATCAATGTGTTTGGATCCGAATTTAGTGTATATTTTCGCTGCAATCAACGGGTCTCGCACACTAATACATATTCTTTTTCACATTTAATCTCCACTCGCCGCGTTTCTCCTCCGAGAAACTACCTCACGCACGCGTGCAATTACATGCGCCGTCTCACGTGTCTGTGTAGAGTCGTAAGCTTTTTACAGCGCGATTATTCAAAATCGACCGGGAGTCGTTTAAATCACATACCCGACATTGATTTTCGCGCGGGGTCGCCGACGTCGCGGAGAAATTGAGGTGCACAGCAGCAACGAGCTTATCTCGGGAATTCCACCTGTGTCGGCCGAGATAATCGCGGCTTAGCGTGGGAAAACCGAAAGCCACCGCGGGAAGACTCTGCGATGCAGACAATGATAGTAGAGTCGACGATAAGTGTTTTCAATGACGAGGCTTTATCGGAATCGATCATCGTTCTTGCATCGGCCGGTTATTATTATTTATCGTCAACTGACGCGGACGGGATTCGTCTGGTTTTCCGCGCGCGTCCAACTGAATTTTAGGAAGCGCTTATTTTTACAAAATCCCCCAGGGAATCACCGTCAAAGAAGCTCCCCTAGAAGAGGAAGAAAAAATAAACACAGCGCAAGCTCAAAGGTCCTCCCCTCGTTAATAAACCTCGATAAAAGGACCGAAAAGGCCTATTATAGCTCCTCGCTCGAGAGCGCATATCTATTCATAAACTCGACTTGAGCGAGCGCAACCGTAATTAGCCATTATCGAGCTATATTCGCGACGGCCTGGGTTTTTAACGCCGATTGAAAATACACGCGGGCGTCGGCAGAGTCTCGGGGTCGACGCTCGGCTCACCTCTCGACGGCTGATGTGCATCGCCGGCAATAACACCGGCACCGTTGAATAAATGAAATGGCATTTCGAGAAATCGAAAGAGAAATAAAAAAAAAGACCGTCTTTCATCTCGATCATCGCTTTCGATCGAAATCCAGTGCGCGTCATCCTCGTACGTCACGAGGTACAGCTTAGAGAACCAGCTCACACCTCCGCTGTCGTCGCGATTGCGCGTATAATACATAGACTAGACAAAGCGAGAAGGAAAGAAAAAGGTACAGCCGTGCCGGAACACTTCCTTGTGTATCATCGATAAGACTCGCGTACACGCGAGTGGGGCTTGTGCGTAGTTCGCTGCGTAACTCGGCGCGTATGTATATGTGTGCGTATACTATGCGCGCGGAATGAATGAATTTTTATAGCGTTTTTGTCGCGCGCACGTGGATCAGAGAGCCCCGAGCTCGAGCGACGGGATCCGCAGTCACGCGAACTGGCAGAACGTGAGCCGACGTGTAAACAGTTTTATTCCAGTCTCTCTGCGCCTTATGCTAATGCGCGATAGTGTATGGAAGATCGAGGGGGAAAAAGATAGTTTTCCTACAGCGAAACCGTCGACGCGATCGCCAGTAGTAACAGATGCGTTTGGTGGGACCAGCAGCCTCCACCTCTCTGTGTTCTAATTCGGGACGGCAAAGCGCGTCATCTCGAAATCTCATTGTTTCTCTCTCTCTCTCTCTCACGGCGTTAAACAAGTGCGAGTAAAGAAGCATCCTCCTGACACGGTTCTCCTCCGTTGTGCTCGACCAATTAAAAACTCGTCCCACATTCCGTCGGCCCGATAAAGGAGAAAATAGAAAACCGAATATAGGTAAGACGCGGATAAAAGCAAATTTTAATTATACACGCGTCGCCTTGAGACTTTTCGCCGCGCCCTCTCGAAAAATTGGATTAACAAGCTGCTGCGTCTCCTTTGTGCCTTGCGGCGTAAAGGTCAGATCGCCAATTATAGTAAGCTTGAGAAAATAAAATCAGTAGTAGAGCGGATTTCGCGAGAGGCGACTAATACGCATCGGCTTATCGTCCGCCGTATAGACACACGCTGCCATCGGCGAAGAACCGGCGAGCGCCGCTGCAACCGGCTGCTCGAGGAAGAAAGAGAAGGCGCGTATATAAGCACACGCAAACAGACACACACACACACACACACGTACACGTGCTCTCTCGCGCGCGCGCGCGCGCGCGGGATGACGAGGTCGCGCGAGAGCGCGCACCGCGCACGAGACTACTATATACACACTACTACACTACCACCACTACTACCAGCTCCTCCTCCTCCTCCTCGACGCTTGCGCGCGGCAGAGCCGAGAGCTCGGCAGTCAGTCTAGCACGAGCCGCTGCTCAGGAGAGACGCGGCTCTCGCTCTCTCTCCCCCCTCCGTCGGTTTCTTTACTCGTTCACCAGTCTATATCCTGCATAGTATACTACAGTTTCACCCTGTGTATCGTACGTCGAGTTGTAAACCGAAAAGAGCACACACACATATAACTCAGGAGGCTGGCACGTCGACGCCGCATCAGTGTCAAGCTACTGTTTACCCACGAAGACAGGCAAGTTGCTGCTGCTGCGCACAGAAATGAAAACAAAAAAAAAAAAAAAGCGTGTACCCTCCTTTCCTCATTTTTCTCTTTTCGAACGCGGCTTTCTCCGCTTTTCCGGCGAAGCTTCTCCGCAGCGCGATCAGTGATCCTCTCTCTCTCTCTCTCTCTCTCTCTCTCTCTCTCTCTGTACATCGAGAGAGCCGTGCGCGCGCGGGTCGATGCGCCGAGAGAGAAGGAGCGACGATCGAGCCGAGAGTTTTGTTTATACGAGCGAGTGTATTAACCGAGTGAGACTGTGCGGCTTACATACGTGTGTAACGTATACGCCGGCGGGAAGAAAGTATAGAGCGCGATGCTCCGAAAAGACAGATGTAGGTAGTGTGTGTGCCGCTGACGAAATCGGTGCGCTCGTAACGGTCGCGACTGCAGTGTTGGCCGATAGACCGATAATTATAACGATACCGCCTGTATCCTTGACCGATCCGCGACTGTGTGTGCGTGTAACGAGCCGGTATAGTAGTCGGGGGGGGGGGGGGGCAAGAGCCCAGCGCGCGTCCCGAAATAAAAGTCAAAATTGCCCCTCGAAATACTGGTCTTTTATGTAATCGGCGTGCGAGCTCGCGTTAATTGCATAACCGAGAAATGCGTGCGTCTGTGCGACGCTGTTATACGGCAGATTAAAGATGAGGAGATAAATCGCTAAACTAGACCGTTATAATTCTATCGAGCGAAAACGATGTAAAATCGAAAATAAAGCAGGACTCATTTTAACCGGTCGTGTCCGCCCGAGATAAACAATCCTCTCTCTCTCTCTCTCTCTCTCTCTCTCCGTTTTGCGCACGCGAATACACACACACAGAGGCGAAGGAGCAAGAAAGAAGATAAACAACAAACGAGCCTCACTCGTGCGCCTCTTTTTTGCAGCGGCTCACCTCGCGTATCACCTTCTCTCTCTCTCTCGCGCGTTTCTCGAGAAGGGGTCGCCGGCGCATATAATACGATAAATCGTCTCGCGTGCAAAAGTGGCGCACCGCGACTCACTATACGTATACGTATACTCGTATATGCACTGCCCCGAGGACGCGCCGAGGAATTTTGGCCGGCTTCCAAAAGCTCCGACATGCCGTTGTTTTTGAGGCGTGCGTGCGCGAAAATCGAGCGGTTTTTCGAATACGACGCACACGCGCTTGCTGGGATTTCAATGTCCGAATTTCGCAATCAGGTTCTATTTATCTTTTTAAAAGCCGTCCGACGCGGGGATCGATATCGTCTATGGAATAAATTGACTGATTCACAACGCGCCGCGTGTATATTAGAACGCGTACAGAATTGCCAACTTTACGTAACCCGTGCGAGCTTTTCCAATCGCATGCAAACTAGAAGAAAACGCCCGGAGCCGGAATTAAAAATTCTCGAAACTGCAAAAAAAAAAAAAAAAGAGGCGAAAACCGCAACAAGCTAATAAGGAACTGAGCACTTAAGTGCTATAGCGTATACCCTCGACACCTAAGCTGCGCAAACAGCCGTTTTCCCTCGCTTGCACTTGACAAATTCAGCCTCGCATTCCTCTGCAGTCGTTCGACTTTTCTCGAATCGGAGTCGCGTCCGTGCGGCTTTTTTCTCCGCTACTTATCCTCTCGCGAACCCAAACACAGCAGCAGCGCGCGGAAAGAAGTGAAAGTGTACACGCGCACGAGGTGAGACTAAAAAGCGCTGGTTTATTATCGCCGATGGAAATGCTAAGGTCTCGCGGGAGGGAATAAAAAACGAGGAATTACACCGTATAATCTTTTTTGTTTGGGGTGTATTGGAGCTTTCGAACGGGACGAGCTTTGGATTTTAAATCGAACGCGATTACACAATCGACAGCAGACGACGCTTTACGTTACGACAGACGGAAGTGCAGGAGGTGTCAACGGCTATCGGTACGACTCGTTCGCGCACTTTTCTGCGTATAGCTGCACACACGTCGACGAGATCGATGACGATGACCGCGCGGTAAAAAGCTCTCGGTTAAATATTCATCCCGAGCACTATCCACGCGATCGACCAGTTCCCCTCCTCGCGTATTCGGTCTATCGCGAGATAAGCATCGCATGAACGCATGCAAACGGAAGATGTAGGCGCGCACGTGCATATTCTGTTGTGTGTGTGTATGTGTGTTATTTTTTATTTTCGTCCCTGGCTCTCGGCGCGTACGCGCTTGCGTAATTCGCAGGCGACGCCGGTTTAATAAAGCTCGCGCGATATGTAGATTGCGAATTAGCGCCGGCTGCGCGGACAGTCGAGCTAAACGCGACGCGTGACGATCTGGTGCTTTTCCGCGCGCTATTTTTTTCGTACGAATAACGAGGATGACGAGAGACACGTGGGCCTAATTGAGCGTCGCGAATTCGCCTGATGGGTATATAGATGTACTTCCTTGTTCGGTATAGGAAGTCGAGCATTCGATAATTGGCCTGATATCATATGCTTATTACGGTCGAACTTTGTGTATATACTCGAAACGCGTAAGAACAGACGATCCGCAGAAACGTATAACGTGCCTCGGAATAATTCGATTGAAGATCGCGTGGAAACTTTATGTATACGTAGCAGGAAAATTATCGGCGACAGACACGAGAATTTCGATCTTTACATCTATATAAAGCTCAGAAACGAGCATCTCTCTCTTTCTCTCGTCGCATCTTGGCGAAAATGCAAATATCGAGCCGAGAAAAGGGAAGGATATCCTGTGGCCGTTTCAGCGCGTGACAAAAAGAGGTGAACGCTCTGCTAATCGATATATAGTATACATACGCACTCACGCATATGCCAGACGCTTCTCGGCGAGATGTAGGCGCGAGCGTGTATATAAACGTATGAATTATTCATGGGCCGAGAGTGTGGGGTAGCAATTAAGCAAAAATGTTATTTATATGCCTCTGTTTAGTAGCGACAATGCCGGTACCGGGGGATGTGTCTCCGATAATTAGCGAGAAAGACGTTATTTTCGCGTACATGTGTGAGTGTGTTGGAGAACGGGAAGTTGATAAATATTTATTTCTTTTTGTTTCCTTCGTGCGCGACATATACATATACAGGCGGCAATCAAGACTCGCGCGGATATTTGCATGGAGCGGAGATCGGGAATTATTTTAATTTATGCACGGGGGATAGAGGCTAATTTACGACCAGGAAGTACAAATCGCGTTGTCGCTTCGCTGAAAATTGCGTATAAATAAAATAATAAACGAGCATCGGGTGCTTCTGCTGTGATTCACACCAGCTGTTTATCCGCGAATATTTGCATATTTTCAAACATAGAGACTCGCAGACGAGTCGAGTTGCTTTTGTTTCTAATAGTCCGCTGCATGAACAAAAGAAACTCTATGCATATACATACGTGATAAAGCAGTTCGTTCACACCGTAGCTTTACACGCGATGCTCGTTTTCTCGCCGCCAAGAGGAAAACGTTATTATAATCCGAGACGCATCGATTCGCGGAAAAGCAGTCCACACGCGCGCGCGAAAAAAGAAGTCAATTAGCAAACCGCACTTATAGGAAACTACCGATCGTCGTCGCCTAAACGCACGTTGCCGATCCACGTGAACCTGTGAGTGTGTATTATAGTTGCCGTCGCCTTTTTTTTTGTCGTTCGAGCCGCTGCAGCAGCGCATTGGGAGATCGGCTATATCCCGTGGAAGGTCGCGGTCGTAAATATACAGGTCCTCTTTCGGCGATCGAGAGGAGAAGAAGAGCCCGTACGGTTACGGTAACGAACCGCGAGTGAGAGAGAGAGAGAGAGAGAGAGAGAGATGCCGAAACGCCGTGGCGTAATAGCTACCGTCCGCGTAATCGAAAACATCCCGATGCTTCCATAGTCGAACTTGTTGATTGGATCCTTCTATTTTCGGCCAGATTATATTCGCGTGTTTTTCGATTTCGCATATATACGCACGTGTTCCGCATCGTCCGGTGCACACAGAGGTTAGAGCACTTAGAGATAATGATCCAGATGGAGAGGATTATGCACCTTCTTCATTTTTTTTTCCCCCTTTTTTTTCGCTAATCGAGCAACAACGGAGTTAATATGTTTACCGCCGAGTAATTGCTCCTGCAGGACGTAATTGTTATTTTTACCAGCGGTCGCGTTAGCGTGATGGAAGGTTGCCTACTGTCGTCATTAAAACGATATCAGTTTTAGCGTAATTGCACGAAAAGCAGCTTTCCGTTTCACTCGCGATTCGACCTTTTGCCGCCGACAGAGAAAAAGAAGAAGAACTCGCTTCGTCTCCTCCCGAGCTTTTTCGAGCGAGCTTTAATTAATCCCGCTTGGTCATCGTTAGACTCACGCAAGAATTTCATAAGCGAAAGAGAAAAACCGAGCGTGTGCACGGCGACGTTTCGAAATATCTCAATAGGCGATGACAAATTGAGAGGAGATCAAAAAACTGCATCAATTTAGGTTCAAGGCCTCGCGGGAGTGTCTTCGCGCTTAATCGGCGTAAAATGAAGCAAGAAAGTCATTTGAATAAGTGGCAAAATTAACGCGGCGCTGCTAACTTCGCTTATTCAATCAGAGCTATTTTGACGGGGAGATCGGAGCGATTTTTCCAACTTCTCGCTGATGACGATGACGATGACGGTCTCTTTGAGCAGCTTCCGAAGCTTCTTGCGCAAGAGTGAAAAACTTGAAGCCGAGCTCTGGGCAATCGATAATCCTCTATCTCTAACGCAACTGATGCAATCCCCAAAGCCCGGTCGGATCGAGCCCTCGAGCCAAATCCTCTTACACAAACGCTCAAAAAGGAAAGACGAAGAGCTGTTGAATTTCCCTCTCTACGTGTACACTGCAGTGAAACGCGCCGTCTAACCGAGCTTCCTCTGACCTGTTTCAGCGGATGAACAAGGCGAGATGCCCGGACACCGACAGCCCAACTCCCTGGAGGGTCTCGCCCTGGGCCGCGTCTGCCAGCTCCTGGACGGCACCTGCCGACGACTGCAGGTGCTCTCGCAGGAGTCCTCGGCGGCCCAGGTGCTCGCCTACGCCAAGCAGACGATCCGGCCGTACTACGCCAACGCGCTGACCGCCAGGCTGCGCTCCCAAGTGATCGAGGAGACCTCGCGGATGCTCTACGGCCCGTCGACCGACGGCTCGACCCTGATCTCCGGACCGGCGCCGCTGTACCTCCTGGCGCTGCTGCTGGGGCACGACATCAAGCGGCTGAAGGTGAACCTCTGCTGCTACTACGGCTGCAGCCACCAGACCTCGCTGCTCAAGCTCCTGGCCACCGAGGGCGTGGGTCTCGAGTCCCTCGAGCTGGCCAGGTCGGCCCTGCTCAGACTCGACTGCAAGCTCCTCAGATCGGCGCTGCTCAACATGAAGAACCTCCAAAGACTGACGCTGCGCAACATCGCCAGCGACGCCGTGCTCCAGGTCGTCGGCAAGGCCTGTCCCAAGCTCATCATCCTCGACGTCGCCTGCTCCAGGCAGGTCACCGACGTAGGGCTCAAGCAGCTCCTGCTCCACGTCGAGTTCCGCGACAGGATACCCAACCCCGCCAGCCAGGAGTCCTCGACCAGCTGGTCCAGACTCAAGGGCCTCCTGGCCAAGCTGAAGATGCGCGGACCCAAGTCCGAGAAGCGGGAGAAGCAGGTGCTCCTGGACCACTGCGAGAGCCGGAACTTTCTCTGCGACACGCTGCGAGTGCTGAACGTCGCCAACACGGGAGTCACCAGCACGGGCGTCCTTCTCGCGCTGATGCACGTGCCGCAGCTCGAGTCGCTCGCGGAGTACAGCCACATGGGCCGAGTCGTCGAGATCATGAACCGCGGCGTGATGGACTTCAAGGCGCCCTTCAGCCTGACGCAGGCCCGCAGCTGCCGGACGACCCAGGCCAGGCTCGAACTGCTCGCCCAGGCCTGCCCCAGGCTGGAGAAGCTGCACATAGCCGAGCCCCACCACCCGCCGGAGGCGCTTCAGCTCTTCCCCTACGTCACGTCGCTCAGCGTGCACAGCATCCCCGTACAGAAGGAGTGGCTCGAGGGCTTCTACGGCTACCTGCGCACCAACGGCCAGAACCTGAAGGAGCTCGAGCTGCGCATAGCCCAGAGCGAGGTGCCGCTCGACATCGACCTCAAGGAGATCTTCTTCTGCTGTCCGAACCTGCGCACCTTCACGAAGGACGGCTCGAACGTGGTCTGGTCGGCGGGACCAGACCCCCCGGTACTCAAGCACCTGAGACGCGTGCAGGTCGGCAGGACCGTCAGCGCCCTCACCATCACCAAGATCCTCTCGCTCGCCCCGGAACTCACGGCTCTCCACGTGCACAGCTGCTTCGACCTGACGAACGAGCAGCTGGAGAAGCTGCTGACGGAGCCGGCGAAGCCCGTGAAATCCTACGGCCTGGGACTGAGGCGCTCCGAGGCGGTTGTCCAGCACAACAGCCTGGTGAGGAACCTCGAGTGCTTCTACATCTACGAGGCGAGCAAGGTCTCGGCTTCCACCGTCTTGAACATGTTCAAGAGCTGCGGCAAGCTCAGGAGGATCGGCAACCTCGCCAACTGGGGCCTCGACTGCGAGGGCGTACGCACTCTCAGGAACACCCTGGCCAAGGCCAACCTCGACGTCGACCTCTGCCCGGGCTCCCACTGGTTCTGGAGCGACTGCATCCAATAGCGATGACTCGACTCGTCCCCCCGAAGACGGACGCGTCGTTCATGAAGAAGAAGAAGAAGAAGAAGAAGAAGAAGAAGAAGAAGCTTCGACGGTCTCTCGAGATCGGAACTCTGTCGTGAGAAAGTGCGCGCGGCGTCGTGCTCTCGTTCTACTTTGCGCGCGAGTGAAACGAAGCCGGCGTGTAATTCGACGTGATGACGAGCACGGTACACTTTTTTTGCGAGCCGTCGATTCTCATAGCTGCCATTCTCGATGTACACTGTACTATATATAATAATTATACGATACTTCTCTCTGTCGCCATCATCGTTTACACGCTGTATCCGCATTGTTGCACACAGAGACGTGCGCACGTACACGCACGTACACGCACACAGCGAACTGTAAATTTATCAGTATTATCGACTTTGTTCGGGGGAACCCAGTGTGGTGAGGAAGAACGAGGAGGAGTCGCGCCGCGCGACGATAATTATAAGCTATACGCATCGATATCATCGATATCGTTAAGGAATAACTAGAGTTATATGAATAATAGAGTCTAAGGCGAATCCTTTATATCTTAATATCACGCAACGACTTATGCTTTGACCGATCTAGTATGTATCTAGATGCGCTAGTTCGTATGTATATAATACTTGTATAACGAGCATGAATTGATGATAACAATAAATCGAAATCGTGTATCTACGTGATCCTATACGTAGCTACATGAATACATAAGCAACCAGACGATTTTGCTTCTCTATACACTAAATCCCTCTCCATCCTTAAACTATCGCACTCACCTCCGTTAGGCCGTGCGACTGCAGCAGGACGTTGATCAGCTTCGTGTCCGTCTGGAAGATTTTGTACGTCATGTGCAGCTGCTTGGCCGGCGGCTCTTCCGGAGGCTCTGCCAGCGCTGAACATCTGCAAAAGGAAAAATCGGGCTGGATGTTGGTTTTCCATTTTTAGAAATCGTAAACCGGAGAAAACGCGCACCTGAACCGCAACATCGGCGTCTTGCTGCCGTTCGGGCTGCTCAGCAGCCAGTCGCTCGGCTGCGCCTTTCGGTCCTTCGGTGTGCTGCAACAAAGAGAATCGACGATTCAACGCTGATGAGTATATACATTATTATTATAACACAAAGAGACATCTCGCGCGCAAAGGCTTTCTAGAAACGAAGCTCGCGCGGCCCGTAAAAAGGAAGAGAGGCTTTTACGGAAGCAAAACGCTGGCCGTCGCGTTTTGCATATACGGCGAAGGTCTTCGCGCGTCGAAACGCGGAAAGGCG
This sequence comes from Nasonia vitripennis, assembly GCF_009193385.2. Taxonomy (NCBI): domain Eukaryota; kingdom Metazoa; phylum Arthropoda; class Insecta; order Hymenoptera; family Pteromalidae; genus Nasonia; species Nasonia vitripennis. The sequence goes on from NC_045760.1 coordinate 4,011,110, forward strand.
CCGCGCGAAATGTTAATGGCCCGCGAATTGTATATAGGTATACTTATGCGTCGAAAGAAAGAGAGGAAAGAAAAAAAAAATACGTAACCGCGAGCGAATTTACGACAGCGCTCCGCTAATCGGCCGTTTGCCGACCTTTTTTACTCGAGCTGAATAGACAACTAATTTCGCGCTGTCTTCTTCCGACGTCATGTTACGCGGCTTATCGGAAATTTAAATTTCGTAGCTTGCTTAATCTAGGCATGTAAAATCCCTAGCTATGTATGAATTTATTTAAAACGACGCACTATCCTCGATCGAGAGTACATAAACATTCTCGGCGACAGTACAGAGTAGCGCGCAACCAGTCCCGCGAGAAATCAAGTCATTAATACAGTGTTACCGCGGCGCAACCTCAAGCCGATAACTTTTGAAATTAACGCTCTTTAAAAACTCGCGCCCGCGAGAGAGAGAGAGAGAGAGAGAGCCGTCATTTCCAGCCCGTAAACACTTCCACTTTCTAAAAGTCGCCTTTAAAAAAAAAAAAGTATGTACCCACACCGACGTCTTTTAATCCCACGAATTATCCCCCGCTAAAGACAGCCTCGACTTGCACAAACACTTTCAAAAGTCGTCGCACCGGGTAATGCAGAGAATCGTCATTACGCTCCGCAATCGATATAGGTACGTCTCGCCGGTTCGTTAAAAGAGCCGTGGAGCCGAGAGCTGGCGCCGCCACCAGGCGGTCGGTAAGGCAGGGAACTGCGAAGCGATGCGTGTAAGGGGAACGATCGGCGCGGGAAATTGCGAAAATGAGGTATGGCGAGATCGCGTGTTATTCGACGTAGTTTTCACGATTTTTTTTTCGATTTCCTGACCGTGAGGAATGCAACTGGCAGCGCTGTTGCGAGGGTGATCGATCTCGAGTCGGCAAGTGGTTCCGGTGCGTGAGTATAACGTGCAGAGATCGAGAAACTTTTTAAAGCGCTGCTCGAGTGCTATGCTTTCTTTGATTAGCTTTTAGGATGTAACAAACGTGTGATTTAGGTTAACGCGATAAGGCTTGTTTACCTCTTCTAAGCTCCGCCGATGAATTAACGAGCGATCGGAGCGAATAAATCTCGCGCAGACCAGTTGCGCGTTTTATCGGAATCGAACGATGCGAATTGAGCAAGACGAATTTTTATACACTTCCGCGAGTGTGTATACAACTTCTAATTCACTCGCGAACGCGAGCATATGTAGAAGAACCCGTTTTCAAGCACACGGAATCCTGTATACATATAGGTATTTAATTATGACATAAAGATCGATGTTTATATGCATCGGCCGGCCGTTGCAAAATGCCATTAAACACTTTACGTAACACACCACCGCGTGTAAGATTGAGAAAGCATGCGGTCGACGCGGTTAAGTATATTTGCATAAACAACGAATTTCACAATCCGACAATAAGGTTTAGACACAGTCGATAAGACAGAAGCAGCAGAGTATAACGAACTCTGGCATCGAGAATCGTGCATCAGAGCAGCGCAAGTATTTACCTTTCCGATTTATCCGAATTGTGCGGTTTGTGAACAAGCGGCTCGAAAGCCTCCTCGCTGCTGTTGGACAGTTGCGACATGCCGGAGAGGCTGGACGATGACATCAGCTGCTTCGAGCGCTTGTTGCCCTCGAGCTTGCCCACCGTTATGCTCTTCATCTGCGACAGCATTCTGCACCTGTAATCAGCAAGCGCAAGAGCTATCTTGAAAAAAAGATTCGAAAAATCGGCTTTCAAAATAAGTATAAAGCGACAATAAATCCAGTCGAGCGCAAAAGACGGATATCTCCGCCTACGCAAAAGCCGACTGCTTTGCATATATCGTCCAGTGTAGCGATACGTATCGGGATACCAAGGCCGTGTGCGGAGTGTATACATTTACTGCCGGTCCAGCCCGTGAATTACATAAATTGACTTATCAATTCGGCATCGTTTCGCATGAAACGGCCAGCCCATAAAACTCGCCTCTTTTTCTTTGTTTCGAGCTGTGACGTTGATGGACGCGCGACGTTTTATACACACACCGCTGGTCACTATACTGTATAATTAATCACGATTCTTCGGATAGTGCGTTTGATCGAACGGGCGTAGCTTTAATTGGATTTGATTGGAGAGTAAGCAAGGTGTCCCGGTGAATTGTGGTTTGAAAAGCTCAGCTCTGATGTAATTCCTCGACTTTCGAAGTCGTTTATGGGAGGTATTTTTTTTTCACGTACATGGGAAACAAAAGAAATCGAGGAAAAATCGACCGATTCCGATACTTTCTCTTCATGCTAAGAGTGACAGTCTCTGTATCTACATAGTACGATACACATCCATAAGGTGAAACTCGGTCAAGCTCGCCGATCTCGACAAAGGTCGCGAGGGTATAAGTCGCGGCCATCGGCTCGTGCGTGTAATTTTAATTTTTTTTTTTTTCGCACGTCCGCTTAACGACACGCGGTGTTAGCACCCTCTCGTTTTACACGCGTGCGAGAGGCTCGGGTTGAGAGTTTCTCCGGGCGATCGATACGGCTATGGGGGGCTTCGTGTTTACAATTTTTCCTCCTGTGTCTTCCTAGCCCGGTTCCGCTAATTTTCTCATGGGCTACTTTTTCTCTCTCTCTCTCTCTCGTTTGCAGGCCAGCAGGTGAGTATCGCCGCGAGTTTATCTGAAATTGATGGGTGACTCGTGCGTGCCGGGTTAAAAGCCGAAATTCATGGGGTGTGTTAAAATCGTAAAAATAACGAGAGCTAGACTATAGCAACAAAGCGATGATGAATTTTTCTCGAGGTTAGGCAGACAATTGCGCACACATTGTGTCTCCTATATGGTTTCAGCGTAATTGCACCGCGTGCATATCATAAAAGTTGCACGAAAGCGATTGAAGATCGTTGAACGATGGCATTGAATAATGCTTGGACTACTTTTCGCGAAATCAATTTCCCGAGTGCGCGCGTATATAAGGCCGTCGCTCTTTATTTGCGCGCATGACAACGAGTCCGATGCGGCTAATCGTATTATACACGACGTTTATAGCTGCAATAAATAGACGCGGCGATAAAATTTTAATCGAAACCTTGGCGAACCGCTATTTTTTTCCCTCCACACGTTGAGTCAACGAAGCCGCGGACAGGTATTATACAGTCCACGCGAGAGTCCGATTCGAAAAGCGCTCCCCCAATTGTTTCCGCCGCAAAGGAGAGTACATAAGTTAACACGGCCGCATTTTCGATGCCGCACGCGAAACACATACAACACCGGCCTTAATTATACACAGTCCGCATCGGGGCGAATGAATCAGACGCGCTGCTGGCGTTTCTATGAATTTTAATGAATCTGAAATGCGAAAAAAGACCGCCGATAGTACCGTTCGACAATCCGCGGCGAAATTCACGCGTGTCTCTGTAGCTCTCGTCAGTCTGTCGCGAAGCCAACCTAAAAATCAAGGGTAAACAAGTTTGAAAATTGCCCAGACTCCGTAAGCATCCGACCTTGCCGGAAAAATTTGACGCCGAGTATAAAAGAGAAATGCCTCGTGGCATCGAGAATGGAGCTCCATCCCGCGAATAAGTTGCCTTGGGTGCTGCGACCCCGTCGCAATAAACGCGTTATGAGATCTGTTGTCCAGACTTCGAGTAAAGAGGTCCAAACGATAGAACGGAACGCGGATAGCTCGGAGATGAGCTTCCTCGGTCTACCGCTGGACGTCCAGCTGGAGATCCTGAAATACCTGGGCCCTCGCGACCTGCTAGTTCTCCGGAAGCTCTCCAAAGGATTCGAGAAACTGCTGCGGAACCGGACGATCTGGAAGGCTTACGAGGTTCAACATACAGACATTTCAAAAGAATCACTTCTACGATACGATATTCGCGTTCGCCAACAGATCTGGATGAACGACCTGAGCACGGCTGAGGTGATGGAGGACCTGAAGCGGATGCCGTTGCTGCGCTCGATCAGCATCCGGAACCGAGTCTCCTGCGACCTGATTCTCCGGCAGATCTCGGTGTCTAACAAGCGCGTGGAGCATCTCGTCGTGATCGACTGTACGGGCGACGGCAGGGTAAACCTGGCCTCGGGGTACCTCACGCGCATACTCGAGCGCTGCCTCAAGCTCCGGAGCTTTCGATTAAAAGGCGTCTACTTCTGCGGCGTCAAGTTTTACCGACTCCTCGGCGCGGCCGTACCTCAGCTGCGCGAGTTTCACGTCGACAACATCCGCTACAATCAGCTCGCCGCCTTCGTCCGACAGATCGAGAGCAGGACTGTCGTCGAGTCGGCTGATTGTCCTTACTCTCTCAAGTGAGGCTCTCCTCGACTATATGTACAAAGATGCCGTATATAACAGGAAAAAATCGCTCGTTGCAGATTCGAGACGTATCTCGAGTGCGCGAGGCAGACGTTCCGCGATGGCACGCTCAGCCTGTGCACCAGCTTCGACTTCGTCGTCGAGAAGCAGGACACGCTCCTGTCGCTGTATCAGGGCTGTGTACTGTGTGCAACGTTACCGTCTTTGTAAATACACACTCGTTGGACTGAGCTATTCGCACGTTTTTCAATCGAAAATCCCTGAGGTCTGAATGGAGCCAAACTAGTCCGCGACAGTTTCTTTCTGTTTTCGATAAAACGAGGATAATTTATGCACGTTTTTACTCGCTTGGCGCTGTACCAGCCGACGTCAGCGCTTTGAGACCATAGGGATATATATATATATATATATATATATATATCTGTTGGAAGCTTGCCTGTTCCGCACAGCCGCTCGCGTATACGTATCCATTACAGCGAATATTTACTTTTCTCCTTTCTCGAGCTAACAAATCAATATACTTCGGTGTATATACAAATATCCGAAATTCTCGAAGCACTTATATTCACTTCGTATAATTTGCAACCTGTACAACGTGGAGGTGCGGTGCGCGATCGATCGATATCAATTTTCATCGGCCAATATTTGTACTAGGATTAAAGAAGAAACCGAGGCGGCGTTACGCTGCAGATTCTCTCAACCTAAAAAGCCACGGCAGTCGTCCGCGATCTAGTTCACGATTTTCCTTTGTACATCCGCACCTCCACCTTTTTCTGGAGGATGAATAACGTCCAGGCTACGAATTTTCACGTTTGATGCCAAAGGATGCCGTGTATAAAAAGCCGTATTAGCAGTAGTAAATCTCGTTAGCGAAAAAACGCAAGCTTTGAATTTCCTCGCATCAGAGAGAGAATCGAGGGTGACAAACGATCCGCGAGGAGAGAAATCATTTCCAAAGCGTCGGCTGCAACGAGCATAACTTTTTCATGCAAATGCGACCGTCTGAACTTTTGCGCGCCTAGAGCATCATAACAGCAGCCCGAGGGAGGTGAATGGCGCGTGCCACCGCAAAAGTCGTCGCTTTTTTATTCAAATTTCCCGCGCTGCTATGCAGTAGACGTTTTTTTTTTATGCGTATTTAAAAATAGGACCTCGAAACGCGACGTCATTAATTAGTCGACTATAATAGCGCGCGAATTTTCAATCCGTCGTCGCGCTGATTAAAAGTCGAAGCGGCTCTATTATTTCCTCGCTATTGCGTAATCCGCGCGAGTAGTCGAACTTTCCAAAGGATATAAGAACTTTATCGCGCAACTAGGTAGAGCTCTCTCGTGTTTGCGTATAGCTTGTAATTCCGAATTAATTGGCGCAATCGCGACGTGGATCTCGCTGACGTTTACACGATCGATGTTGCTTTCTTTTTTCGCTTTTCTCGCAACTGCAGCCGTGTTTGTCTGTGTTTGCCGGTATAATTCTCGCGTTGAGCTCGAGAGATCTTATGTGTGCGTGTGTGTGTGTGTGTGTGTATACAAGCCGTTCGCGTGTACAAGGAGCTGTTACACTTTGGCCATCGTTAGCTGCTCTGCTACTGCTGCTGCTGCTGCTGCTGTCGTGATGTAAGAAAGTTCGGGGGAGATCGTTGTGTGTGCTTTGAAGCCTACTTTTCAGATGTACCGTGTTATTATGTAAATGCACACCGCGGGAGGGATAGATATAATTGATGTTGGATACGTGGAAAATATGGATTTCGATGATTGGATTATATGCCGTACCGCGAAGCACTACGACGATGATTGACGACACGTTAGAAATCGCTCACTAGTATACACATCACAACCAAGTTCGCAGACCGCCGTATCTTACAATCCTCAGCACGGCTCCTTCGAATCGATAGTTCTTTGAACTCTCAAGTCGCAGCTATTCTCGAAGATGTAAACTCGAGTATCGCGAATATGACAAGCCGATATTCCCGTCGTGCGATAAGCCATCTCTCGCAAAAACGCTCTTCGAAACAAAAAAAGAAAGCCGATCCGGCTCAGCGTGTATCTAGCTCGTTAATTATACTTTTTCCCCGCTAATTAAAGCCGGGCCTATAGCGCAGAAACGGAAAAAAGGGCCGCCCGCGTATACACTGTATCGTCCACAAGCTTCTGCTGAGGGTAATTAAGCCAATGGAACTGTTGTAGCACGTCAGAGAGTATAAACGCGGAGAGGGGGCGCGCTTATCGCGGGGCAATAATCGGTCGCACGCGACGATGATCGGCATGGCGATCACGAACGTTTTTGCGCGTTGCCGTTATTATAGGTGTGTGTGTGTCTACAGGGAGAGGCGAATAACATCCGCGAGTCTATGTGTGGGCTTAGATAGACACGTGGGTTGTCTGAATTTCGAGACGTGGGAGTTTATGGGATAGGCGTGCGATGCCTATCTCCAACGCCTTCGGGACTTTTCTCTCTCGAAAGAGAGAGAGAGAGAGAGAGAGAGAGAGAGAGAGAGAGCTGGTTTTTGGACACGCCGATCGAGGGGGATTTCTGAAAAGCCGATATCGATCTGGTCTAGAGTCTGCGATTTGTAATAACCAGTTCTTTCTTGGCGAAGCATCGGGGTATCGATTGGGCTTTGATGGATGCGGAATTTGTAATCGGAAACGTCGGATGTAAGCCGTGATGTGATTTTCGCGATGGAAGTGTAAAACGTTCGAGTGAATAATTAAAATGAAAAAAAGGGTACGTGCGATTTTCTGATAAAATCGCGGCGACTTTCAAGGGCGACATTGTCGCAACGTGCAACGTTAATCTAGTGGCCTTGTTCGCGCTTTGCATTAAAATAGACAGAACTCGATAATGCATAAACCGTCTCTTAAGCCAACTCGACAGAAACATAAACTTTCGATCGAACGCCGCAGCGACGATCTTCTCTCAATACACTTCCGGTGCAGCGTCGCCTCATAACAATAATCGGGTCTCGAGACACACGCGAGAAAAGTCTCGCTTACATATAACCGTTATAGTTTCTCCTTCTCCGTATCTATCGCACGTACACACACACACACACCCTTGCATGCGGGCGTATACAGGGTGCACACACACACACTATAATATAACGGATAAGAGCCTGCACGAGTCGTGGCGGGCTGATAAACACTTATCTGGCCTGGTTTTCATGCGCCCGGAGCTTACAGGTGGTGCAAGCCGCGGATGGATATAATCTATCTTCGCTCGAGCTCGTGCGGAATCGCTTTTCGTTTTCGTCTAATGGCCGGACGCCGGAAAGATCGGCAGTCCAGATTGCCAGCCGGAGGTTTGCATAGCGCCGGCGGAAATATTTGCGAGCCGCGGTTTATTTACGGGGCGGCTCGCGCTCTATGAGATTTAAAGACACTATTGATTATTTATTTTTCCTTTTATAATCAAAGTCCACCGAGGTGTGCGCTTGCGAGCAACCGATTAAGTTGATACAGCGGCCTAATCGCTATTAATGATCCTGTATACGTTCACCTCGATGCTGCGCCGAGATTACAACGCAGCGAGCGTTAACCCAATTGCTTGCTTTGTAATTTCGTCGAGTGTACACTTTTTATCGCGCCTACGACGCCCACGCGCGAGAGCCTGAAACAAGACGGCGACGCTCGTGATTCAATCGAGAAGAAATTGCATAGAAAAAAAAAAAATATCACTTCCTGCGCCTAATCATCGCTCTGTGTGTGCAGCAGCGTCGTTTCAAGCGCGAACGCCTCCGCCGCTATCTATGCAAATGCGCCGGATCCGGCGTCTTCATTCAGCGGCAACACAACAGGTCTCTCTCCCCGAGAGTTTCTCCGTTGCTCACACATAGGTGGAGAGCCTTAAACGGTCCTAAGGCTATTTGTCAACTCTCTCGTTCTCGCGCGCGCGCGTGTGTGTGTGTGTGGACACGAGCTAGAAACGAGCAGCGCAGGCATGATCGCGTGCGGTACGTGAGCTTTGACGCGAATCGATTTTACGCTCGCTCGGATCATCGCCAGAGACTGACGGAAATATAACGAAAGGGCAATCGCTGCCGAATGAATGACCGGAGTGCAATTCGACGGATTATGTCTCTATAGTAGGGCGAATCGAGGATAATCGATGTAGAAGCATCAGGTGACCAGCTGCCAATTTCACCTGCACCGGGGTATAAAGCGCTTTTCCTCGGAAAATCAATTTGCTCTATCCTCCGCTAGGTAGCGATCTCGTTACAGAACACTTAACTTCGAGGATCAAAACTTACACCAGGGCGGCCTTCGTTTAACGTGTACTAAGTAGAACTTGTACACCAAAATTCGAGTTACTGTTGGAAAAGAGTATGATTCCTTCGGACAGTTCGAGCGGGATATGCATTATACCGATGAGCCAAGTTTCTCTCTATAATCACAAGAGAGGATCGATTGCGCACGAAGAGAATGCTAAGGAGCGCGAGATTATGTCACGCGATCTCGCGCGCCGGAATTCAAATTGAATATTGCCTTACATCAACGTGCTGGAGGATTAATGCGGCGTTGTTCTTTTCATTCGATTTGAATACGTTATGTATAGAAGCGGAGGATCGGCGACTTACTTGACTTTGATACGGACTATCTTAATCGTCGGTTTGCGCATCTTCTTGTGGTAATCCAGCGGTCGCCACTCGATCATGGTCGCACTCATGGTGACAAAAAAATTCACAGACACACGCACACACACCCGCGCACAAACCCTTCGGTAGATCGGTAAGAGTAACTGCCGATTTCAAAATCCAGAGCTCAACACACGTGTACAGAACTAACGATATAAGCACGAGAGAGCAGAGAACTGCAGCTCGCGGCGGCCGCTCGACGTTTGCCGTGTCTCTCTCCCTGCGAGGAGGTATGGTATAGTCTTGTCGTCGCGGGGGCGGCGCATACCGCGAAAGTTTGTTTTAGCCGGCGGCGGCAGCGCGGGATGTGATCGACCGCGGCCGTAAACTTGACTGAAATAATGCCGCCGAGTTGTCGTGCTGGAGGGTCAGGTGGGGGAGCGCTAACCGACTTATTCATGGACGCGGGGGTGCTTTTTTTCTTATACTCCTATCTCCGGTGGGAGCAGCCTGCAGGTGTCGGGCAAACCGATGTTGAGAAAGTTTGCGGTGAAGTTGTTTTTTTTTTTTTTTTTTTTTTTTGTTTCAATTTCTTGTTTAAGAAGGAAATCGTTACGAGTGCGATGAAGTAAGAGCTATAACCGCTGGACTTTGACACCTTGTAATTCGATACGTTTTTCGGTCGTCTTTCTCTTCTGGCGAATGTAGAAAGACTCGTAAAACTATGTACAAAGACCTCAGCAGTCGCAATAAAGACAAATTAAAGGGTGAGTACACGTATACATAGCAGACGAATGACCATCGGCAGAGACAGCAGCTCTACGTCGACTCGTCGAATCATTTAGCATTTGCCTTCGTCTTCAAGGCGACGATGTAAAAGCAAAGAGGAGAAAAATCGGGGTCGCCACCAACCCCCCAAGGTGTTTGCCATATATTCCCGCCTGAGTTTCGGCGCATTATACGCTTATACCGAGCGTAACCAGTCCTCCTGATTAAAAATAAACGAAGCTCGAAAGCTGCCTTCTCGAGGAGCTTGTCGAAGGATTCCTCAGGGAGCAGAGGATCCAGCCGAGAAATCGAAGTTCGGAGTATAATGCGCGCGGAAGGTACAAGTTTATGGAGCCTCATTTCCCCGGAGAAATGTTCGGGCCAAAGCGGAGCACCACACTCGATGATGACGACGTGAGGCATTGGATGGAGGCTAACTTTTTCGAAGCTGTAAAACTTGGCTCTCGTTTCGCTGAGTATAATTGGAAACCTTTTCGCGCGCAGATATTCGGTTGATTGCGTAAGCCGAGGGGGTGAGTTTCATTCGAAAAAAGCTCGAACTCGCTTTCTTTCGTCGAATGAGATTTGTAGCACGAGCCACTCCGAGTTTGGAGAGGTCGAGAGAAGCCAGAAGGATGCGTGGGTGAGCGATTCATGAATAAACAAATTGCGGACTAATTATTTTTCTCTATTGCACACAGTGGCTGGAGAATCGTTACAAATGGCCAGCAAAGCGCGAACACGAGATGGTATCGGTTGGCGAAGCGATTATTTATACATAAATGTTCCTACTTTCAAGTTACTTCTTATATCACTCGGCGGTTGGAAGAAAAGTGAGCGTTATTAATTTTTCTGAAAAACCTCGATGCGCGTACATGTGTCCGACGAGTAATAATATATCACATCAGCGAGGAATTATTAGTTAGCATCGAGCAGAGACAGTTGAATTTCCTATACGTAAACCAGCTGTACATCGGACAGTTTTTACCTTGCAAGTTGACGCTTTCATAACTGATAATAATATAACAAAGCCTACTAAACAGCAAACTCTACAATAGAGATTTCCAGCAGTCCGTCGATAAAAATTTCTATACGAAATTCGCAACGGACAGCCGTAACGCAATCGGCATTCCATCGGGGGACAAAAAAAGCCGCAAGAAACCTCAACTACGATACAAATACAATGGACGGAGAAAGCGTCTAGGCAATTGGATAAGATAAAGTATAAAGAGCACAGAGTTGCTGCCAAGAAAGCGGAAGGAAGCGCGCCCGCGAGCTCGAACAAGGAAAAAAAAAGGTCAGGGCTTAATCGTTTTCGTTTAACACAATCAATCGAGAAGCCCATCGCGCGCTCCAGTGACACGGATTTTCTTTTAAAACGTCGAACCGCGACAAAACGCATCGGTTATCCTTCCGCGAGGAAGGATTTGTTATCGAGCGGTTCGACGACCGATATTTCTTTCCTCATCTCGACGTGACTCATTGATCAGTTTTTGCGCTGTTGTGGGAGGGATAAACGAATCTTAAAAAAGCACACTGTCAATCTAATCGGTTTTAAAAATACGCGCGCTCGTAAAATTATCCACTTACTTATCCCCACACTAATTGAAATTCTCGCGCACAGGCATAATCACACACATTCCTACTTATGCACGCCTACAACAGCCGGCCCATTGACAAAGCCTATAGTCTGGCAATAACCTCGCGCATACTGGTCTATACTCAGAGTTCGTAACAACTTTTTTTTTTTTTAATCCACCTCGGCGCGCACGTGCAGCGCTTAATCTCTTCCTCCGGACGATCGTTACGAGGCTCCGGTGGTGTTCTCGCGATTGAAAATTAGAAACTGGGCAATTATGCGGGCGCCATGGCGAAACCGGAAGCGCTAAACTTGGAAGTTTCCTAATCGATATGGCCCGTGAATTAGACCGTTCGAACAGTGCTCTGCAGACGCCGCTGAATTATAACGCTTATATCTGATTTTCTTTTTGGGCCGATTGATCCGCGATGACTGGTCCTTATTTTTCGGGCTGATTTTATTGTTGCGTAATCGCGCTGTTCCAGTTTTTTTTTCCCGAGTGAATTATAATGAGAAAAAAACTGTTGATTCCACGCGCTCGGATTTCGCGGCTTTGGTGATGCGGTTTTTTTATACAGAGACTGAAATCCGAAGCGTAAAAGGTCGCTAACATCTGAAAGTAGCTTTTTTTGTGGTTAGTCGGTTGCGCAACGACGATCACTTATATTAGTTTCCCAACTAGCACGTTTGAGCGATCGATCAACGATTTCGTCTAATAAAATTAAAAACCGAGTTTCGCAAGACTCGGAGAAAAGTGCCCGCGACTCCGTTCATATACTCGTCCCGGGCGAACGAACGTTTACCGAGCCTGTCAGTCGAAAGCTCTAATAATATCCCGTGAATCAGCGCACATCCTCTTTCTCCTCCCCCGATATACCCCGAATTCCTCATCGTCTCCCTAATAATCGCGCGTACATCCGAAAATCTCTCCCACAGCAGCAGCAACTCAGCCTCGCAATAAAGAGCCTTGTCTTATATACACCGCGAGCGCAAAAATAGACGAGAACTCTCCCAAAGTCCCGAATATAAATGCCGAGAGGCGATAGCGCGCGCGAGCACAGCTGTTCATTCTCACGTGCGGCGTCGCCGTAATATTAGCAGGAGGCTCTGTGTGTGTGTGTGCGTACGTGTGTATACCCACTCGACGCTCGGCTGAGCTGCGCTGCTTCGATGATCGTCCGATGCACTCGAGTTCCGCGTACACGAGTATGGGAAGGCTTTTAGCGATATTGAAAGTGGACGAAGAGGATGTTGGTCTTTTTCGTGGAAATGAAAATTTCGATATGATGCAGCCGTTCGATCGGAGAGAAGCTCGCTTTTTGGGAGAGTTATAGTTGCGCCTGACGTGTCTGTAAAGTCTATCCGTCATCGCGTGCCGGGAAACATGTGTCAATGCTTATCGGCTCAGACGGTGGAAATAGCTGTATAATTGAAACGTATATCGTCTATGACTTTTCGTTAGATATGCAGTGTGCAGAAAAGTGTGTAAACGCTATTTTATTGACGAAAAGTGGGAGGGTCAACGCGGCTCTCGATAGTTATGTCCCACAAATCGACTTTACATAAGCAGAAAACTGGCGCCGGCGGTTGCGCTCTGATAACAGTGAAAAGAGAAGCCGACGGCTTATTTGGTTTCTCATTATTTGTACAGATCAGCGAGATGATGGCATTTTAGGCGTGACTGACTCTCCTCTGTTTGAACACGGCGAGAGAAAACCTAAAATGAAGGCTCGTCCACTGGCTTTGAATCGAACTGATCGAAGGCATATTTACAAACAATGAATTACCGCGTTAATCATCCAATTAGTCAACGAAAACAAAAAAAAAACAGAAAGATTCGAGAATCAGCGATCTTCCATCGGATTACATAATCGATTGATTAGCCGTAATAGACAGTGCATTAAAAGTAATTACGCCTCGAATCAATAAGAGCGTATGACGGGTCGAGCGACAGACAGACAGACAGCGCGAGTACCTACACACAGTCAGATCGATACAAACATTGAAAATGCACACGTACAGCAACCTTGACAGTTTTACTCGGCTTGAAATCAAAATAAACTCGGCACTTGTAAAAGCATGCGTACGCCGTGAATCACCAGCGCTCGAAAGTAATTCGATTCTCGAATAAGACGCGATAATGGTATAAGAGGTATAAGAGGAGTCCGCGTACTCTTAGATATCAAGCGCGTCAGATAGCTATGCAAATCGCCCCGATAATCCGCTATTAGCGTAATTGCCCGAGTTAGTAACCGCGCGTACGAGTTTAATTTGAGAAAATGCCCGATAAATGTTTTAGCGTCTAAAAATACAGAGCCGCACATGGCTGAGTAATAAAAGTTCAAAGTATACGCGCGATTTCCGTGCGGTCTTTCTTTTATCGCCTGTATACTGCACTCCCTGAATAAAAGCCGAAGAAAAACATTTATTTCACCGGTCCAAGATACAGCTAAGCAAAACCGGCGACCGGCGTCGTTGACGTTTTCACGGCCCTCGCACAAACTCTCCCCCTCGCGACTGTAATTCCTTTCTCCCTCCACCAGTCATTCGCGCACACGCGCTTGCCCACATGTACATACGTGTACAGGGGCTGCGTATAAGCCGAATATCGACGCGGCGGCCCTTTAAATTTTCATCCGGTGGAAGGAAGAAAATTTCAGCGACACGGGTGCCGGTCAGCACGTGCCGCACGAGAGAGATAGAGCGAGAGAAAAATTCAGTTACTCTAACGGCCGGCCGTTCAGCTCGTTTCCATGCGGCGCGCGTATACATTATACGCGATGTAGTTTTCTCTCTCTCTCTCTCTATCTCTCTCTCTTTCCGCGATTCGGAGCGTGAATCTATATACTTGTACAGAGCCGAAGAAAGCCACAAGCGCGAGGAGAGGACTTTCATCGAGTCGAGGTCCGAAAAAGGCGAGAAAAAAGCGTGATGCGGCATGACACACACACACACACACACACACAAGGAAGAGTCGAGCCTCTGTCGTGCGAGTGGCAGACGACGTGCCGCCGTCCGCGTGTCGTATAGCTATACATGCCTCCTCTCTCCCTCTCTAGCCAGCACACTCGCGCGACACTTTCCTCTCTCTCTCTCTCTCTCTCTCTCTCGTCCGCGTCCTCCCCGAAAATATTCGGACAACTCGCCGGAGATTAAGGTTAGAAACAGCCTAGCAGAAGATCGTTTGTTTACAGTCCCGAGGACCTTGAATCCCCTCGAGTCGTTTCGGCGAATTTTCACACAACAGAGAGGCGCTGGACCGCGAGGGTTGCGCCGCTGCGGTAAGTATGCATACATATACGTATAAAATCTGTCGCGTTGCGCGAGAGAAGGAGTATAGAGATATAGCCTGACTCACCGTCGCCCTGGTCTCCTCCTGGTCGTCAACAAACCGTCGTCGCCTCTCGCTGCTGATACAACAACGCGCACAACACACACGGCACTTCTCTGATTCTCTCACTGTTATACGTCCTCGATGATACAGAAGAGAGTATATAACACGGCGGAGAAAAGGGGGTCTAGAGGCGCGTTACTGCTGCCGGCGGCTGCGGCATCCTTGCGGGTATTTCGTTCTTATATGCTGCTGATGCCGGATTGACTGAGCGCGAGCAGGCGCAGCTGAGAGCAGCAGCAGCAGCAGCAGCAGCAGCAGCAGCCGCTGTCTCGGCCATGTATATCGCCGTCCGTGTGTGCGCGCCGCGAGGACTACTGCCGTCTGGTTGCCGAGGGCGGAACTAAAACGCGAGAGAACTGTCTTTCGAGTTTCGCGGCGGCGTCGATGTATAGTTTAGTTTTGTATGATTCGCGCGGGAGAGCTCGGGGACGCCGATGAGAAGACACTCGCCGTGAAGACTCTTCGAGGAAGATGCTGCTGGAGAAGAGAGTGTACGTTTTTCGCTTAATTTTTTTTACGTTCACCGGCTTCTTGACAGGTTACTACTCACGGTCGGCCGAGCTTATATAGGTTAAATTGCTGTGCCGGCTTGCCGGAAAAAACGGCCAATTCGACGAGCTCAGACGTGTATCGGTTACCACACGACCAAACGAGCCTATTGAGTTTCAAATGCAAAAGAGCCGCTAAAAAGGGGGGACGACCCTGTTTAGAACAAGGTATAGACGGTAATAATTTCTGTCATGTGTACGGCTGCACTTGGACAGAGAAGCGGTAACAGCAGTGTAATTGCCTTCGATTAGGCTCTTTTTTTAGGCTTTGGGGCTTAGCGCTTCTCCTTGCTGCCGCGTATATTTTTAAAGCTGTGCTTCGCCCTGCCGCTATATGGATCAGTACACGAAACGTGTTATTTCGAAGACTCGATGTTTACGTTGCACGGCAGACAGTGATATTCTGGACTGAACTACCTACCTGCTGTTTTTTTCATTTTCTAAGCGATGAATATTCATAAACGAATCGTAGACACGCTTTTTCCTCCGACTTTATCGAAATTCATCGCGTGCACTTTTCCAAGTGAAACCGTATGCCTGCATTAATTCGAAAATTCACACTTTCTAGCTTAGAAAGTTCGCAATTATCATATGTTCCTCCGCAGCTCAAAACAAAAAATACTCGTTGTTCAAAGTCGATAACGAAAAAATATTTAAGCATGTACGACCTACAGACTTTGAAGTTATAACGAGCCAACTTTGGAAAACGGACACCCACACGCGTCGAACAAGCCGCCCCTCATGGCGCGTCAAGCTCGGCGTGCCGCTATATATATACACTTTAATGTGTTAGGTCAATACGAATGCAACGCAGCCGTCTCGCATATTAATTAGCCGCTCGCTCGCGCAGGCGGGTTTCGAATACCCACATCGCCAACCCGTTTAATACATCCTCTATGCGTATTCGTTTATACGCAGGTATATACGCATACAGGCACACGCACACGCGAGTAAGTAGAGGCGAACTCGCGTTACACCCGTCGTATACAGCCGCGTATATTAAATATCGAGCCGACCGGCCTCGTCGAGTGCATTTTTCCGCTCGTTCTGTCACTGTCCGCCGCAGGGACACTCCTATAATATTCGAGTAGGCGGCTGTACACGTATGCGCACATATATGAGAACGCTGATAGCGCAATTTTCGGAGCAACGATGTATAAATTGCTGCCTGGGCAGTGGCTGCTCGAGTGCGTGGGCTGTTTTATAAAAAACGCTCCAGACGTTTACAGTCGCTTTCTATCGGGCGTCTATGAGAAACACGCGGCTATCAGAATAACGAGTAACTATGTAAATTGAACAAGCTGTAAAGTTACGTCACGACATGCAGCCGCCCTCGGACTTGACACACCTCCGCTCGGACGATTTGAATTTCGCCGCTGCATAGCGCAGAGAGAGGCGTCTATGCTTGGGCGTGTGTGTATACGAGCGATGGAGATTAGATCCATGTCGCATCGGGTTTACGCCCTTTACACGAAGATGCGCTTGGGACGAGGTCCTCGCATGTGCAGACAGATTAAGGAGGCGTGTCGCAGGACCTTTGATAAGGCTCTGCTAATGAACATTTTGTTTTCTGTCGCAGATGGTTATAGCTGTGTGCACGGCTGTCTTAATGATAGTATTCGTAGCTGTATGATTGTAGGAATCGATGTAGTCGGCTAGTCCATCATGCGATGATAAAAGAGTTGTAAATTCGTCTATTCGATTCGGGGGTACTTATCCTAGGAATCTGCTAAAGTTAGTGTAATCATTAGAGCTTGGACAGAAAAAAATGAACAACTTTTCGTCTTGATCGCGAGTATTCGAAAACCGCGCTTCGAGCGCTTTCCATTTGGTTACCGATCGTAGATGGCGTCGAGGCGACATTGTGACATGCTTTAAACAGCTAAGCGCAGCCAGAATAAGTTTTACGTTGTTTTGATTCAATAGTTTCTATGATAGGGTAAACGAAAGGCATTACAGTATAAAATACGATGATATGTCATCTAAAAATTGTTTATAGAAAGATTGTCAAAAAGCATCCAGAAATATTGAAAAGTAATTAAAGAAGCATACTTTGGAGATCGCAGAGCTAGACTAATAAAAAGAAAATCATTGTACAAGCCTTAATATGGTTTTTCTTTGATTCTATAACGATAAATTTATTCTTAGAAAAATATAATACATCTTAACGATCTAAATGCTTACAAAAATAAAAAAATCTTTTGATTCTCGTATAAAAATCTAAAAAGCAAATTTTATAAGTCGACTGTAAACTTAGGATAAAACTATAAATAGTTAATATTTTTTACACAAACTCGTTCAAAAAGCACGATTGAATCATCTTTCTAAACTTTGTACCTACGCAGCAATGTGATAAATAAAGTTTAACGTGCCTTATTATTAATGAAAAGAATCATGTTTGAATAAAGCATTTGCAGTGCTTTGTGATGACTTTTCTTGATAAAGCATTATTTAGCTTTCTTGCCATACCTAGTCTCAAATTCATGTAATTTTGTGTCTAGTTCTGCTGACGAATAGGTCTAAAAAATACGGATAAATTAAAAATATTACATGTCACTTGATGAGCAGTTGAATCTTAATAATTTTCAGTGATGAACTTACCCTTTTTCTTATTGGTTTATCGTTTGGCTTGTCTTCTACTTTTTCATCTGAATTATTATCGTAGCTTTTAATACTATCACAGTCATCATCAATGGCCTTTAAAATTAACAGATAAATAAATGTTAAAGTAAGATTTTTCAAAAAAAAGATAAGTCGAATTGCAAGTTACCCATAAATCTTTGTATTCAGGAGATATGCTTTCCAAAAATAACAAACGATCTTCTATCTTTTTTATTCTTTCGTAGACATCACGTGGCACTGGCTTATTAATACCTAATATTTTTTCAGTTGTAGATAATCGCTCTTCAAGAGCTGGAGGAAAGTCACTTGATTCCTTCTCAGACTTAATTGGCATTGTTGGCTTAACGTTTTGTTGACTCCACTGGTTGTACACTCTGTGAACTAAATCATCAATAAATTCAGTGGTAATAAAATTGATATTTATTTTTGATATATTGTTAAATGTGGCAGACATCTTTACCTTTTACATGACTTTTAGAGTCTTTTCGTCTTATCAAGATTGCATTTACTCTGGCACATGTTCCATCATCGCTGTCGTCTTGCATTTGGGTACTGATAAAAGAAATTTACGTTATCAACAGCACTATCTTAAGATTCGTGAACAAATTTTTTCGTGAACAAAATAACTAACCTGTATGTACAAAATTCTTGAATATTTACCATGTTTACTTGTTCTCGCTTGCGCGAGATGAAAGATTCTATTCTACGGTTAAGCTCTACAGCATCAGCTTTTATTTGAATTTGATCAGGATCGATTGAAGAGTCTTCTGGTTTGCTGGTATCACTGTATTGGTCGATGCTGTCAAATTCACTAGTCAATTCAGAATTGATCTCTACAGTACCACACACATTATCAATATCTATTTCCACGTCATCCACAGTAACGTCTGCTCTATCAAGATGATGATCTTTCTTCATTGCACTGTGGATCGGTTCCACTTCCTTAATTTGAGCAACATCTAAACAGATCAAAGTGGAAAGGTTTTGAATCTAATCGCACTCATTTCATGAAAAAATTTATTGATTTTGTAAATTGTAAAACAAAAGTCTAAATATATTGCACATTGTAATAAGTTTGATATCCAGATATCTTGATCTTATATAAACTATTTGTACGTAGATATATTATGCAATTTTCAAGTATGATTCGTAACATAAGTACAACAGCAACAACAACAACAATACTGTCATAGTTTCAGAGTAGTTATTTGAAATGCAACAAGTCATGAAAAATTAATAACTTTTGTTTTATATCATTTTGGAATATAAATTTTCTCTGCAAAACAAGCAAATAAACTATTTACTTGATGCCCAAGAACACTCCTTGTTCTCTTTCCATTGTGGCTCATCATTCTCGTATATTTCTTTTTTCCATATAGGTACAGAAGTTTTCACTGCATCTATAGCAAACTGCACAGCTTGCAGGGACTCCTGCCTATGTGGTGATGAAATAGCAATAACAATACTAGCCTCTGTGACGGGAACTTCACCTAGACGATGATAAATGGCTATCTTCTCAACATTCCACTGAGAGCGAATCTTGTTGCAAACAGATTGCATCTCTTTGACGGCCATTGGTTCATAAGCCTCGTATTCCAGTTTGACAACCTAATAATGTTGAATTTTCATAGATAAAAAATAATCTAATCTTCTCAAAAGCAAAGTTATCTACCTAGAGAAATATTTCTTATCGAGCATACCTTTTTCTGTTCAAAATTATCTCTTGTGGTTCCGATGAAGGTGGACACAGCCCCACAGCTTGGAGATATGACAATCTGGATTATGTCGTTTACGTTCAACTGGCTCGACCGAAGCCCGACAAAATCTTTGACTTCTGCCATTGCGTTACCCTTAAACAGAAATGTCACTTCATCGCACTCGGATACCACCCCAAAACGAACCACATATAATATAATGATCCCCACAATAAATGTGTAGTCATCAAAACATGCTAATTATTTATTGTTGCAGGATCGTTACCTCCACTGAGCGGTGGAATAACAGCAATTTCGTCCCGCTCGCAGAGACAGAGTTTCACGTCGGTCTCGAGAAACTCCTCGTTCAGCGCGAGTATAAAAACGTCCCGTATACTCTCCAGGCAAAAGTCCCTCACAAGGCGCTCCTTCAACTCTCCGGACGACAGGGTCTTGGGCAGGACGAGCTCGGACTCCTTGATACCGGCCAACTCACGTGCTTTCGCGAAGAAGAGGACACGGACCCGTGCGATCTCGCCGACACTGCTGCTCATCTCTCCGACAGCTCGCGGCTGCTACTCTACTTCGCTTATGCTGCTGCCGCTGCCTCTGGCCTAACGACCACATCGTTATCTCGTCCACAGAAGCTTACGTAAGAGAGGGAGGTGAGAGGCTCCTCGACTGACAGGGAGGTAATACGTGTATACTTATATCTGCATAAGAGAATGTAGGTATTTAGTTGCGGTGTGCAACGTTGTAATGTGCAGGCCACTTATGTTTTCTTCGAATATTGTATAGGTTATATTGACCGTGAGGACGGCGAGCGCGCAAGGAGAGGTAACTGCTGCTGTGCCAACTTCACGTTGCAGTAATACCGAGGCGGACTCTTTGAAATTCGCTATAGGTAAGCGTGACGAGCGTGTGTGCAATGTGCATGTAGGCAATTAGGCATGAACAAGTGTGCGAACGCTGCATAAGCCACTGCAAGATAGTATTTAGATGTCGATTGATCGTAGTTCTACTAATTGTAACGGGAATTGATTATCTTAGAATATATCGAGAAAAATAGCCCGATAAGCGACAGCCGTAATTCAGCGGTTTTCGAGGTCGGATACAAGCCGATGTTTGGGCCCTTAGCAGCGACTGCCCAAGGTTCCACCCTAGCTAATTTTGCGTATTTGTCCGTCCTCTTTGAGCCTGTGTACGGCCGCATTATGCATAGCTAATTTCTTGCGTTAAATCTGATTTCGAATTATCGCTGCAAAAGCCAGAGTGGGTTGAGTGTTATTCATTTCATTAATCCAGATGGTGGGGATGGTATAGGATTTTCGCGAGAAACCAATGCAACTTGTATAATTATTTAATTTAATATATTATTTTGGTAAGCAGCGTGCTATTTACAGTCCGAATATTACATAATATGTACATACTTTGACTTATCGCAATAGATCGGTTCTTTGGATTTTGCCAACATCGTATTGTTTATATACATGACTCAAAGCGTACGTTTTAGAAAATCCCTTCTGCTCAATGAATAACTTTCGCTTCGCATCTGTGCATGTATATATACTCCTATAAACATAGATTAACATCATTCATCGAATAATCGCTCTCATCACTCCTGTTTCGCGAAAGCGATCGGTAACTCAGGTATCGCTAACAGCAGGTTCTTCATGTCCGCGGCGTTCATGTAGCTCGCGATCCTCTCCACGGGCACGCGCGGAAGCCTGTGCCCACACACTGCACTGAGTCTCTCCGTCGCGTCTTCCAGGATCGTCTTGAACTTCTTGCCGATCGCGTAGTTCTGCTCGAGCACGTCCGCGTAGATCGGGAACGCCGATTTCTGTACGTGCTGCTCGAACACCGCGTCGACCTCCTTGTTCTTCACGAAGCAGACGAGGCTGCGCCTGTTGCCCTTGAAAAAGTCGTAGTACGTCACGTCCCCGAACATCCTGGACTCGGACATTCTCTTGATCTCGTCGGCGCACTGTTCCCTAAAGCCTGCGGCTTCTTCCCGCTGCATCAGGTCTTTGACCTTGGCGCTATCGTCGACGCGGAATCCCGCGACGCTCCTCTTCAGCATGTTTTGCGCGAGTATTCTCAGCATCGTCCTGATGGTTTCCGAGTTGCAGAGTTTCGCCCTGTCGCTGACGATGTCCAGAGGCGTCTGTCCGTTGCCGTCCTTGGCATCGAGGTCCGCGCCGCGCTGCAGCAGCAACTGCACGGTTTCGGGCCAGTTCTCCCTGGCGGCGGCGTGCAGAGGGGTCTGGAGCAGGTTGTCCTGGGCGTTGGTGTCGGCGTTGTATCTGAGCAGGATCTCGAAGGCCTCCTTCCTGCCGAACTCGATGGCGGAATGAAGCGGCGTCTTGCCGCAGTGCTCGCGCTGGTTGACGTTCGCGCCGCGGCTGAGCAGAAGCTCCAGGCCGGTCCACCTCCTCTCGACGATCGCCCAGTGGACTGGGCTCTGGCCGAACTTGGTGGCCGCGTTGACGTCGAGGCCGTTCGCCAGCAGGAAGTCCACGAATTCGAGGTCGCCGCGCCTGACGGCGAGGTGGAGCAGGCTGGTGCCGGAGACGCCGCGATCGTGCAGGTCGGCGCCGTGGAGAAGGAGCAGGTCGAAGAGGTGTCGGTGGCCAGCTTCTACGGCGAAGTACAGAGCGGTGCGCTGATTGTTGTCTCGCTCGTGGACTCCGGCGCCGTAGGCCAGCAGGAGACGGCTGATTTCCAGGCGGCCGAGGCGAGCGGCGGAGTGCAGCGACGTGTGCCCGTAGCCGTCGCGCTTGTTCACGTCGGCATTGCAGCGCAGGAGAGTTTCGACCATCTGAAAAGATCGAGAGCCATTTAGTTACTTTAGCAGAATCTAAGCGAAACAATAGCTTGCAATACTCACCGCAGTGAAGTTTCTCTCGACGGCTGTGTGCAGACACGTGTACTTCGTACCGATGTCCTGGTCGAGGACGAGCTCGTTGACGTCGCAGCCGTAGCTCAGGAGGATCTCGACGATTACGGTGCAGCCGGCTTGCACGGCGAGCAGAAGCGGGCTGTATCCGGACAGAGTGGTCATTCTGGGATTAGCGCCACCACCGATCAACAGTTCGACGGCGCGGACGTCCCGTCTCTCCGCCGCCAAGTGCAACGCTGTCCTGCCGCAGACATCGACGGCGTTAACCTGGGCGCCGTGGGCCAGCAGGAACTCGATCATCTCGTGCCGTCCGCACTGGCAGGCCAGGTGCAGAGCTGTCTGGTAGTTGGAGTCGCGCACCTCGATGCTCGACAGGAGGAACGAGCTGAGAAGCTGGTGCTCCTCGTAGGAGAATCTGCGCTGATCGACCTGGTTCTTCGCCGGCTCCTCGTATTCGTCCACGTACATCGTGCTCTCGCCCTCGTAAGGATCGATGCTCATCGGCTGAGAGACGCTTTTGTTCACCATCCTAACGTGGTCGACACTTTGATTTTGAAAGGCTCGCAAGGCTGCGTGGCAATGCGCGATCGTCACGAGGTACGCACACTGAATGACACTTGTTTGTAAATAAACACAACACTGGACTTGGTTACGCAAGCACTCCGATCTGAAGGCTCTCTTGCGCGGTCGACGATCGAGGGTGAAATGAATTTTCGGCACTCAGAGCGATTTCCTTAAGTATCCTCGGCCGGCAAGCGCCACCCTTGAATCGGTATGCTCTGAGGAGGGAGGACGGGGGAGGGGCTAATGAGGTTCCCGGCTATCTTAGATAGAGACAGAACTCTTGGCGCCGCCAATCGCTCTAATTACGGGAGTTTGGATAAACGTTGTCTCGACTGTTGAAAGAAAGTTAGACTTTGCAGGATGATTCTTGACATTTGCAGCGCATTTTATAAACAACATTTACGATGCACACTGTACTTGTATTTTGAAAGGCTATTAAATAATGAATTAATTAATAAATAAATAGCAACATATTAGTGCACGGTGCGTTTTCGTAGTGAATGCTCAGATATGATCTTTCCAAAATCATATATAAAAGCCCATTATCAGGGCAAATTAAAAAAAAAAATAAAATAAAATAGAGCGAAAAGATGATAAGCGAAGCAATCGCCGTCGCCGATCTTTTTCCGTCTGGCTGTGCATTCCCACGCAGCGCAAGCTCTCGTAATGTCCCTAGCGCACATATCGCTCCCATATCACACTAATGTCCCCCGGAAAAATTGCATGACACATTATATTAAACCACTAAAATTTCCCGCAACGATCGCAATCGCTCCAGTACGTGATGATCGATATCCGCGTACTGGGAACTTCTCGTCTTTACCGCAAAACAAATTACAAGCAATATAAGTGCGGGCGCTTAGCGTACACACAGGCGCGTGCGCGCGATAGGAAGAGAGAGAGAGAGAGAGAGAGAGAGAGACAAGCGGCTCGTCGTTCGCCAGCCTAATTGCATTTTAATCAGTGGACCGCCGCCGAGGTGTCCATTACCCTGGCCCCGTCTCTCACTCTTTCTCGTTTATTGTCTGGGCGTGCGAAATTCCGGGCCCGTCTAAAATGAGTCTCTAGTCTGGGCCCGATAGCACCGACTGCAGAGTCTGATAACATGTCTGCCGGTGTCTTCGGTCTCCCTCTCCAGAGCGATTGTTGGGGTTTTGCGGTGGGCGTCGTCGGTGGGGCTGATCTTTTCGGTGCTGGCGGCCGGTTCCATGTATATGGCATAATTCGTCGTAGCTCCTTGACTATCAGCTTGGGGTAGACAAGTTAATCGTTACGAAATTTTGGCTCCTTGCGCGGCCGCGTCTAGACTTTTAATTCAATTATAACGGCCTTGTTTGCACTTCGGCCGAGAGATGCCGCTCGTTTCGTAGATCGTAATGTGCGCAATATGTGG
The DNA here is from genome assembly GCF_009193385.2 of Nasonia vitripennis. Lineage (NCBI taxonomy): Eukaryota > Metazoa > Arthropoda > Insecta > Hymenoptera > Pteromalidae > Nasonia > Nasonia vitripennis. The sequence continues at coordinate 4,035,458 of NC_045760.1, forward strand.
CTGTGCAGTGTGCGTGTAATGGTGTTTTGCTTGATGCCGCAATGCCGAGTTTTACCTTACCGTAATTAACGGCCGCTTCGGACATTATTTTCTAATTAAAAATCCTGCATCGGGCCAGCTCGTTTGGCTTGCTTTGGAAAACGACGGCAATTGACTCTTTTTCGAACGTCGTAAGCTGCTGTGGCTTTTGTAAAAATTTATTGTACGTACTTACGTCTTTTGAAAACTCGCGCTTCTAAAGCTCGACGAACTTCGAAGCGCACAACTTCAGATCGCTCTTATCGCTCGACTCGCGTAGTACACCGCGCGAACATTTGAATTTAGTATTTTCACGCGTAATCGCAAGCGCGTTTATCATCGCGATTCGTACTATCTAATCAATCTCATTGTCAAGAAGATCGATCAATAATACCATCACGAGGTTTAATTTTTTCCCAACTCTTTTATTTCTGCCACTAGTGTATAAATACATTGAATTTGTAAAAAAAAGAGAACAGGCACTCGATTAAAAACTTTTAACTAACGGATAAAAGCATTTTCGTTATTTAAAAACTCTCTTTGATTAATGCTCGCGGACGAGCATACGGCAAGAAAATTCCTTCTCTCGCACGAGCCCAGCAGTGATGACGCAGTCACCTGTTGGAAGAGAGAGAGAGAGAGAGAGAGAGAGAGAGAGAGAGAGAGAGCTCGGCAGCGCCAGCAGCCCGTCGACGTCGTCGTCGTCTGCGCGACGGCGCGGCGCAGTAAATGGGGTCAGCAGTAGAAATAGGGTCACGTCGCCGAGCGTGGCGCAGCAGCCCGAGCATGTATATAGCTATATATACACACGTATATCCACACGTTCGAGATCTAGTCTCTCTCTCTCTCTCTCTCTCTCTCTCTCTCTCTCTCTCTCTCTCTCTCTCTCTCTCTCTCTCTCTCTAGCTGCAGCCGGGACGTGGCGACGAGAGAGAGAGAGAGGTACCAGCGACGCCCCTCGATCCCATTTTCCTCATTTGCATGCAGCTTTTTATCGGGAATTTGTGAAAAGCGACGAATATATATATATATATATATATATATATATATATATATATATATATATATATATATATATACACACATACGCTCGGCTGTACAGAGAGAGAAAGAGCTTCACGTTTACACGGAGACCCGCACGTACACGCGTTCTTTTCGGGTATGTGAATTTCGCGGGGGTGGCTGCTTTCTTCCGGATGAATTTCAGAGCCCCGCGGCAGCAGCACTGGATCGATGACTTGTTTAGCTGGACTCGCGCGCGCACTAGCCGCCGACGGCTTTGTAATATCTGAGGATAGCTCGGGGGAGGAGAGTATTTTATGCATAGCATATAAAATTTTACTCCGCGGGTATGTGTGTTATGGGTATATCATCTGCAGCGAATTGAAACGATAAGCGTCGCATTGCGCCTTTATACGCGGCTCTCTCTCTCTCTCTCTCTTGAATCGCTCGCGAGCTGCCAAAAAGATGATGTGTTAACGTTCTAAATTTAGGCCTCTGCATACGCATGGGAAAAAATAATGATAAATAATCCAGAGAGCCGGCGGTCTAGTCCGATTCATTAGAATCCTCACTCTCCGCTCTGGGAATTCAGAATTAGGTCAGTGGCGTCTCGCGCGCTTGTTTTATATCGAGAAAAATAGCTGCAGTGTATATTTCCGAATAGCCGTGCGATGCGTATTATACGCGTGTGTGCGTCTCTATGAGTCGCTATATACGGTTTAATAATTGCATATACGCGCTTCATTCGGCGCTGAGGTTGCGACACATCTAATCACGTAATATGCGCGCAACGACGACGCTCTCAAGTTATTAACGCACGCATTAATAGAAAACTCAAAACTATCGGTCGAGAGCATCATAATCCGTAGGATCATCGCGAGCAAACATCCCGCCCGTCCGCAAACGTCTCTCGTAGACCTATATATACAAGCCGAGGGGCTATCGATCCTCCGTTCACCTTCTTCCCTAATACCCTCCTAATAAGCGCATATCCCTTCCCTCCCTCGCACTACTATACATATACTCTATACATAAATACAGTACCCCTCGGTGTAGTTTGATCTGTATAAACTCGCTGCACCGACCGGCTCACTATATGATGTCGAAGTATAGGGTCTGTGCTATAATAAACAAAGAACTCATCGCGGCCGAGAGCTAATTCAGCGAATAATCAATATGCGATTGAGCTGCGGCGCACGCATCTCTCCCTCTCGGACGCGCGATTTATGCGCTGTTGCAATGCACGCATGGGGTATACATATATATATATATATATATGTATATAGTGCAAGGTGGATCGAGGCGTCGGGAGAAAAACTTGATTGGGCAACGCCAGAGCTGAGAGCTTAGAGCGAGCTTTATAGCTCGTTATGCGCCGGTTATTACCCGTCGCGTCGCGGTGAGATGTGATTTTTCTAGTTTGACGTTGGTTCTTTTTTTATTCATTTTGAAACCCGAGGTTTACCGCCTCTGTTTGTTTCGTTTCCGCCAGGGCTATTTTTGAAAAATGCATTTTCGGGACGAGCGAGGATTCTGTTTTGTATACTCAAAAGTTGCTTTCGCAAATATTTTCGCAGGAAATCGACCGCGACGAGTAAGCCGAGTTTTTTTTTTTTTTTTTTTTTTAGTGCGCCGGTGCATTTGTTCAGCTTTCACGTGAAGCAATGACCACATCGGGCTTTTTAGAGTAAATCTGAGCACGTTTGACCTTACGACTTTTGCGATCGTATTTTTCATACGTTGCATACTCTGCTTTTCGATTACAATAATAGATTTTTTTTTAAACGAGTATTTCTGGAATATAACAATCCGGCATAACCGAGATAATCGAAATTACACACGTCAAGCGCATATTTGAGATTCGCGGAAAACCGCGTTAAGCTCATAGCCGCTCGGAATCTCCTGACCCGTAAAAACCGAAAATGAGATTTTGATGGTACACACGATTCTATGTGGAACACGCGGGGGCATCGATTTAACACATCCTTGCAGCTATAGAGCGACTCGGCTCTCTCGTCGCGCTTATATACAGTACACGTGCACTCTCGGCTCGTACACACGTACTATCCCCCTTATATTTCTGTCTGTTTTTCGACTCTCTCTCTCTCTCTCTCACTATCTCTCTCTCTCTCTCTCTCTCTCTCTCTCTCTCTCTCCGCAAAAGAGAAATACGTTATTGTAATGCATACGCGGTGATTCCTGAAATTCCATAAATATTCATGCGAATCGGGGGAACGTTTCGCGCTACATTCGGCATGCGTCCTCGGCTGAAAATGTAAAAAAAATTCATATAATAAACTTTCTGATCAGCTCGTACGAAAAAAAGAGGCTTAACGCAGTTTGCTTAATTCACCGTCTAATAAACCCTACGACGACGACGACGACGCGTCCCTTATATACACTCCGGATTATATTTTCAAATGAGCTGCCGCTGCGCACGAAATTCAAATGTACCATTCACGCGAGAATACATATTACGCATGAATAACTTGGACTAACCCGTACACGGCGCTGCGAGCACGAATGATAGGTGAACGAAAGAAAAAAAAAAGCATGTGTCCGATGTGACCCAATAGCTTCGAGTGCGCGTCTTTCGCGCATATCCAGGAAGAAAACCGCAACGGTAACTAATTTCAAGGTGCATCGCATCGGCTACTGCAATCGAACGCTTTGGCGCGACTGCGTATGTGTATTTCCTCAATACAGAGCTACTCTGGAATTATACCGTCACTTCTGCGTATCGCGTCGCTGTATGGATTTCGATGCAGCCGTAACGTCAGCTACCTTATATCCGGGCTCCATCGAAATAGGCTCGGCATTGACCAAACAATAAAGCTTTTTCAGCAAAAGATCTAGTCGCGCGGATTTCATCAAGCGATATAATAACGTATATATAGAAAACTTCAGAATTTCAATTCCGCTCGCTCGACAAAAGCCAGCCGCGCGTATTCTCCGGCGTCAAAGAGCGCGAGGCTCGCCCAATTCCAAACTTACTCCGTAGCAATCTTCAGCGCGGCATTAATCAGCGCGCGGGAGTCTTTTGCCGCATAAATTTTCGCAGCAGCGACGCGTTATACGATCCGCGAGCACAGCCAAAGCAAACAGCGAGACTCCACAGCGGAGCGTTATTTTACAGCCGCGATTATAGCTGCGGAAGTGCGTGAAGTGTGTCTTCGTGTCGACCGCAGCGGCGCACTTTTGTATACAGTCGACGATTTGTCGCCCCCAGGAAATGCCGCACGAGAGAGAGAGAGAGAGAGAGAGAGAGAAGAGTTAACGGTAGGCCTGTGTATATATCTATACGGCGGAGGATTTTAGGCTGGGAGGATTAGGTTCGTTAGCCTCCGGATAGTCAAAACAGGGACCGGTTTATTGGACCGGAAAGTGAGCGCGACTGCAGCAGTGCCGAGGTATAAGGTGACACTTTTATTGGGATTGAGCGCTGCGAGGATTATTACGGTGTTGAGTGGCGAGTGACGCTTGAAAATTTGAAAAACGAATAAAAAGCCTATCCGCGATTTCGATTATATTCAAAGTTAAAAATCACGATACGCATCCGAGCGTTTAAAAACAGTATCTCGAGGGTCCCGATTCCAAAAAATCCATATCTAATCAAACACCGCCCATCCGGCCGATAATCGTCTTCGGAATATGTATACGCCGTTCGAGCCTCTCTCACCCATACAGAAACGCTCGACGAAAAAGAATGTTACGTATAGCGTGCGGTACTTATATGCCTGCTGCACCGCTGCACTATCGTCGAGCTCGATCGACTCGGCGGCTGCTGTGGGGCAAGGACGGCTTGCGCCTTTAAACGGACTCGGCTCCCCACTTGTGTGTGTGCGTGTGTGTGTTTGTGTGCGTCGTACAGGCATTATACACCAACTCCGTCTTGCTCAGTTTTCTTTTTTTTTTCTTCTTCTCATAACGTCCCTCTAACGCCAGCGCAGCCTCGAGACTAAGCAATGCGGCCGTTCCGTGAGTCGACGTCGTCGAGTTTCATGTAGGTAGTGAGGTGTGATTTTGAACTTGGGATATGTGGGTTAGCTATGGCTCGAGGTTCGCGGTATTGTTTCGAAAAATCGAATTCGTCCTGTTGAGAATTATAGGAGTACTGTTGTATACTGTATACTCGCGCACATACACGTGTTGCGAACTGAAGAAACGCGGACTTCTTTTGGCGCTTCTTGCGTTATAGGTATAGAGCTGTATGCGATGTGAGCAAAGAAACAGACATGCCGCGCGCGATTAAAGCGCGTCTATTGAGCAATCGCTGAACCTTGCACAGCGGCTATTAAAAAGTCGACGCACTCCGTATACGTACGAGCTTGTATATTAGAGACGAATTCACAACAAAAACAAACTCGTTATTCTCTCTGTCTCTTTTCTACTTAACGTCTCCATCACACGCACTGCAGCGTGAAAAATTCCTATAATCGCGTTATCTTTAGTTCGCAATAAAGTTACGCTCAAAAGCATCGTACGCTCCGCTTATGCAAGAGTCTCTTTTATACGCGTACTCATTCATCTTCGAAGAAGAAACGAATCGAAAAGTCCAAAGCGAGAGACAATGCGGCGCGGCAGAGACGAGTATGCGCAATTAATTACACGCATCCGTGAGTTTCCAGCGATTAACGCTGTTTTACCCCAAATTCGCCGACACAATGCGGCACTTGGTTCGTAAATAAAACCCATCATGCGTGCTGTCTCTGACATGTGGAGTATAATACGTACGTGTGTGTGTGTGTGTGCGCGCGCGCGGCCCGTATGCATCGGACAATTTCCTGGCCTAGAAAAAGCCTTTTGTCACGGGGGCTGCCTTTCTTCCTTCACATATAGAAAATCGCGTCATTCCTTCGGGCCAGTGACGCCTTATTGTAATAAGAATTCAAATAACTCTCTCTCTCTCTCTCTCTCTGACGCGCCGGGATATACATTTGAATGGAATAAGCGCACAAATTTTAATCGCCGAGTGTATAAAAGGCACTTCATTTACTTTCAAAACAGAGTCGCGCATATTATTCCATTATGCCGGCGATGATGATGCCCCTCGTCGGCGTCGGAATTTCCATATTTCTCGCTCTCTTCTTCTCTCGCTCGTATTTTTCTATTCGAGCCCATTGTTCTCGCCTCTGGTGTTATATATTTTCGAACGATATTTCCAAAGCACTCAGAGGTATACTGAAAATCGCATTTGTGCAGAGCCGTCATAGGCGCGAGCGTTAATTCAAGGCTCCACTGCAGCGGTATAGTTATATTTTTTAAACTAAATCTAACTGCTCAAAAGGAGAGCTGCCTACTCTTAAGAAATCCGCTTTGAAGCGCGTTACTGCCCTAGAAAAGTCTATTATGGAGATTAAAGTCATCAAGGCAAATAACAATCGACACTCCTTTTTTCGCGGAAGACCGACTTAACTTACCTCACCGCCTGAAGAATTACACTCATATATATATATATATATATATATATATATATATATATATATATATATATATATATATATATATATATATATATATATATATATATATATACACATAGGCGCTGCGCGTGTGATGAAAAGCTATTCTCCGCTTGATTACATAAATTAAATTTCGCGCCATAATTGCATTGTGCAAATTCGCGGTCGCGAGATCTGCATGACGAGCAAGAACGTTATGTGTATATAATACAGTAGCTCTCGACCTTTTAGGGGGAAGGGGAGCGCGCGTACGTGTGCGCGGAGAACATTTTTCCATTTTCAGCAAGTTCGGATCAAATATTTAAAAAGAGACGCTATTAAGGCCAAGAGAAACCGATACTATTGATTTCTCGAGCGGCTCCAGCGCGCATTACGGCAAATGTCACGCGCTGTACGTGGTTTATGCTATTACACGGACGAGCTTCGATGCGCATGCAACGTTTTTTTTTTCAAATTGCGCGGGAAGGATTCGTTTGTATTTACAGACCCTCGAGTCAGTACGAGAAAAAAAGAAGATTTGTAAAGATACACGAGTGCGCTTTTAAAAACTTCCATCAAAAGTTATTGAATTTCTAAGTTTTCCGGTCGCAATGTCTCTCGGTATACTGCACGAGCTCTTTAATCTCTTCTGAAAATTTTATCCCAAACTTTATAATCTCGTCGAGATAGAAAAAAAAAACAAGTCGATGTTACTGACAAGTCCACAGCGAGAAAAAAGTTCGTCCTAATGCTTATGCGCGAGTTTTTAATCCTTGAAAAATGCAAATTACCTATTACACACATACAGCGACGAAAAAAAAACCAACCGCACACACTAGAACGGGGCGAGGAATATTCGGAAAATTTGTGACATGAAAAAGCTTTGAGGTAGAAGCTTCCGCATAGCGGCGCGTCGTCAAAGTGGTTATATCTTCCCTCAAAAAGGCTATTTTCTCCGGGAACCTCGTGAAACTGCCTCGCAAATATCGACCGTCCCTCGCGCAATCTTCCCTCGGCATCGAATACATATTCTAAATTAGCCCGGATTTCAAACTAGCTGCATTAGCGGAATGTATGCAAAAAGTATACGTATATATATAGTCGAGTTTAATTCACTTCGTGACCGCGGCACGAGTCGTATACCTCGAGCTAAAATATATTTTCTCAGTATAAGGGAGATGAACGACTCCAGCCACCCCGTGACGTTAAAACTTTTATAGTTTGCTTATATTGCCAAGAGTGGTACACATTTAAATTTAAAATATTCCGGGCCAGTTTCAACTTGTGTCGAACAGGCCAAAGCGAAGAGAGAGAGAGAGAGAAGAGTTTTCGCGCTTCGCGGCGCAAAGTTTCGCGCGGATATGCTTTTTTGTAATCAGCCGATGAATATTCAAAAGCTCGTATCTTCCGCATCTCCATTAATAATCGCGCTGAATAATACTCCCGCATAACTTACGCTCTTGCCGATGTTTTTTGTACGCCTTATATAGTATATATTTATTTTCGTTACGAGACGATGCAAGCGCACCCCTCGACACAGGCCGAATAACAATATAATCTCTCCCCGACATCGACGACGGGCGCAGTCGATAATTTCCAAAATAATCGTCGTCCCCTATACCGTCCCGCCGATGCATAGATAAAAATCACGATCCAACCTCTAAGGAAATTCAAAACGATCGAAGCAGCCTACGCTCGATATACCTCCCCCCAAAAGTTCGAGGACCTCTCATACATATATATATATTATCGCGTGCGTAATTCCATCGCGGGAGAGCTTTATATTCCAGGCACACGCTATAGATCGGATGCATCATGCGGCCGCGCCTGTCACGCAGTTTTTCGCGCGACACCTCACACACGTGGCAGTATACGTCACTTTTGACGCGCATAGCGCATACACTATGTGGTATTACGTATACAGTCGGTTTGACCTTTTGGGGGGAGACGGAGGAAAATCGAAGCGCCACCTCGTCTGCATATAGTAATAACACGAGGGCTTCCGATCGACAGGTTGTTAGCTGCCGGTGTAGTCTGAGATGGAAAAACTGCCGGCACTGCTGATGCTTCGGGGAGAGAGACTGATGGCGCCGGTGTGTAGGTGTGAGAGAGAGAGAGCCTTGAGTGGATTGCGCGCGCGTGCATGTTATTTGCATTCGTTCGATGTGTGCTCGGCTGACGTAGGCTCTTTTTCTCGAGCCTGTGATGCAGATTATTCTCACCACTGTACTGGACCTAGTTGCGGGTGTGATTTTTCACAGTTTATTACAGTCCGCGGAGACGAGGCCGACAAACACTTTAATAGGCGCCAATATACAAGAATGAGAAGAAAAATGACTCGCGTAAGCCGCTTAGATGAGAAAAACAATATTTCTCTTCGTACTCTCTCTCTCTCTCTCTCTCTCTCTCTCTCTCTCTCTCTCTCTCTCTCTCTCTCTCTCTTCTACGCAAGCCTGTATACGATGAAGCGTAAAATTCGCTCTACTGTTTCAAAAAGCATAATACACCGTGGAATGCCGACCGCGCATCATCCAAAAGAGCCCCGAATAGACCGAATTTCCCTTTCACAATAATAAGCTCGCGCACGGCCTATATCCCGAATCCGCGCGCATGCGAAAATCAAGCTCTCCCCCTTCCCTCTCATTACACGCGGCAAATATTGCATATATCGTCTTGCGACCCAAAAATACCCACGACTCCCTGCATCAAGCCAAATTTTTGCTTCGTACAGACACACACACGTGCGCGTATTATACTTCCCGTGGCTTCTTTGCATAATACAGCCCGGCGCTTGCAGCCAGGTATGTCGATATATCGGGCATTTTTTATTAAAAGGCGCCGGGGGCTCGTGTGCCGCGCACGTGTGTGTGTGTAAATAGCGCTTTATAATGCGCTAATGGCTCGTGAAATAATGATGAGGGAAGCTCTCGAGGTTGATGTGTGCTATTTTTATTGTTTATTAAAGCTTCGGTATTTATATTTGAGTATAAGTATACGCAAGTCGCGCAAAGTTTTCGCGCGCTTTAATTCAGAACATCACATATGTATATGGCTTAATGTATATAGATAAGGATAGTACAGCCTACATTTCAAGCTGATCAATAGCTGCGGTTCCGTGCAGTCTTATACGAGCTAAACCAAAGACAAAAATCGCGCGTTATTTCCAAGTTTTAATCATCGATTCGCGACGCGCAAACCGCACTTGAGACGCTGCCAGCGTTACTGAGGTAAATTTTTTTTACGTCCCATAAAACAGCCGCTCGAGCTCGTGTGACGGCAGTATAAGCGCGTTTAATTTCTTCTGCGCTCGGGCTTCTGAAAATTTCATTTTCGCGGAAAAAAAAAATACCTACGCATCCTCACACTCGCAATTCGCATGCGCGCATGCACTGGCCCGTATATTTTAATTCGAGCCTAGCTTAGCACCTGCGGCGTGTATACGTATATACAGAGAGCAGTTTAGAAACGGGCCGTGTAAGCCAGTAAAGGGTATAGCTGGTTACGCGATGCTTTCCCTGTCACCGCGTCCTAATTAACGTAGGAGGATATGCAGCAGCAGCCGTATCTCGAATTTGAGCCTCTAAAGCCGAGAGCTTTCCGCCTATAAACAGCGCGTCTTTCGTCGCCCGTATAATCCTTTGTTTACGGCGATCCTAATACCGGCGACGGAGAATCCAGTAATATTAACGGCATATTTACTCAACAACACGCAGTGAATGTTGTTGTATGCATCAGAGAAAAAAGCGGGATCGCAAGCTCAGCAAACAGAGAAGCTGATGACCCACAGAAAACAATCGCCTCGAAGCAGGTTAATGACGACTCGTCGATCCCCGCTCGAGATTGCGCCGAAATTCCGCGGATCGATCCTCCTGTATAAATGGAGCGAGTGGAAGGAGACGTTGCTGCGGAAGGAAGAAAAATCCGCGATGATTTCTAGCGAGTGTAAACTCGTAAATTATACACCGCAGTATAGTATAGGGCTTATAAACGAACACAAAGCGCAAGTTCAAGTGTCGCGGCTGTGGAAAATCGAAAGAATTTTTAACGCCGCTTTTCCTTTCGCGGCGATGTTTGACGTTCCAGTTTCTTTTTTTTTTTTTTTTTTTTTCTACCGAGGCCGACCTCAGTTGCCGTCGCTATTTTCGGAGGCTGATGAGGGAGTAATTTTCGAAATTGCCGGGATACCTCGAGTGGCTTCGTTATTTTTTTTGTCCGCGACGTATTCGGCTGATTAGAGCCGTTTGAGCGTAACGAGTCGCGATTCGAATGGTCTCTTTGAATTTTCGCGGTGTATATAGGTCGCTCACCCTGAGATTGGCTATCAAGGCTCGCGTTCGTCAGCGTTATATAATTGGCTCCTTGCGGGCACCTATAGGCGCCTTGTGATCGATTATAGAACAACTGCCGATTACGTGCAGTGCTCGCTTCGCCTTGTTTTCCCTTATCGAACGGCGGCAAGTGTTTTTAATCAATTTTTCAATTCACACAATATTCAAAGCATTCGATACGTATAGAGTTATTATATTCGGTCGGAGAGTCGATACATCGAACGACGCGTCTGATTCGCCGATAATACATTCAACGCGGCGAATAAAATTTCCGCATGCGATATACCCTCGGTGAATGCGTGTCTTATCAAAGAGAAACGATTGAATAAAAACTGGACGATTGCTCGCTGTATACGTTTAATTGGGCGAGTAATATTCGGAATCGAGTTATCACCCATCGACGACTCGATCGTTAAAAGGATGTAATTGCGTTGAATGGCGCGAAATTCGAATTTTCAATCGACGCTATATATCGGCCTCCTTTAGCTTAACCGGCCACTCTAGCTCGGCATTAACGGAAAACTATAATCCGAACCATCGCACAAGCCGCAACATCTCCAGCACCTCAAACCACGCCTAATAGCCGCTTCGCGCGCCGCGTTCAAAAGCTGTGCGCAATAATCCCTCTCTCTCTCTCTCTCTTCGCGAAATCTTTCTCTCTAGTAGTATACGCGTCTCGTCGTCGTCGCGCGTTGCAGCAGCTGTTACATAAAATAAACTCGATTCGTGTCAGGGTCATGTATTTTTGCGATATAAACACATTTGCCACTGGCCTCATTGGGCTAATTTATCCGCGTCGCAGCCGAGTTTTATAGTTAATAGAGCGGCTGGAAATTCGAGCGAGGTGTAAGCGATATTACAAGAGGCGATGTGTAGAAAGAAGCGGATCTGCGGCTGGATCTGCTATATATGGGGGGACGTCCGCTGTCGAGATGACGAGAGGTGCGTGCGATGCGGTTTTATTGATTCGACGAGGGCGGGGGGTGCTATACTCTATACCTATATATGCTATGCCAAGGTTCGGCGATTGTTCGGGTCTTCGGTGCAGGATACGCAGCGATGTGTTTTGGGTTTCCCCGGGAAATTGGAAAGCTCAGCTTTTTCGGATGTGACTGCGTGTGTGTATTTATATAGGGCTTCCTACGCGGAAATCGATACAATATACGCTTCCAACCTTGTTTCCTCTGAAGGTGTATACGATATTTCGGGAAAAGCCGTTAGAATCAAGTGCTCGAAAATGAAGAATTACGAGCGAATAAATACGAGAGCTATGAGTGAACAGCATCGTTCCGCGTGAAAACTTTGAGAAGCCAAGAACGCGTACACATGCAGCGCACAAAGCAATCGTCGATTTCGCCGACGATTATGGGCATTTTTCCGTTTTTACCCTACATAGCTGACTGTCGCCGGCGTTTCACGCACACATCAATGTGCGAGCGCACTGACTTTTGCTGGATTTTTTCTTGCGCGCCCGCGTTTCGACTCAATGGATTTCGCTCTATGTGTACGCGTATGTACTATCCGACGTTATTGTCGAGCCACTGCTGATTGAATGTAACGATCTCGGGGAGTTTATACATTCGATGAATGTTTTATTACACATGGACGTTAATAAATCAAATCGCTTCGCACGCGCTGGGTTTCTCGTTCGAGCAGCGCGAGGAGAGATAGTGTAACCGGTGGCTTGTATACCTGTATATCGTCGTTCTAATGACGGAGACGAGATAAGGATGTATACTCGTGTACGGGCTCATTATAAGATACGAGCGATAAGTCGAATAAAATTTCGTTTCCACACACACACGTCGCGTTATCGCTTCCGAATATAACAAGCTACGAACTTTCCACTTTCGAAAATTTCGTCCCGGCGCGTCGAGAATTTTTGAAAGTATACGTAATACTGACTAATATGCAGCCAGATATCCGAGAGCGTCATTCTCTCGGATTCCTTTCTCTCTACGCGTTTGCAGTCGTCGTCTGTAGCTTCATCATTATTTAGTAGAAAATATTGTGATCGAAAGCGGTCCATGATTCATCGCGTACGATCTTTCTAATTTTTTCTCTTCTCGCCAAACTCTCTTTCAGCAACGAAAAAACAACGTTCGACGCCCGAACTAAGAAGACCTCTTGCATACAATGCCGCTGCTGCAGCGAAAACGAAGAAAAGCTCGTACGAAGTCAAGTGGGCCAAGCGCGCGAAAAAAGGAGAAGCACCGCACACAAAGGGATCATGAAACGGCTTCGCGTCGAGGGAGAGAGAAAAATTGAAAAACTTGGACGAAAAGAAAACGGCTGAGTGAAAAGGGCTTCCAACGCGAAAGTAGACTACCCTCTGTGCTCTGTGTGTCTCAGGTTCGCGCGCGGGGAAGTCATAATTGTGAGAAATCGGCGGATTGCTCTGTGTCGACTTTTTCAATTTAACAAATACTCATGTGGGTCGCTTGTAATTTGAAACAACTCCGTTGAATTCTCAGAGCCAGCGATTATTGCATCAAAGTTTACGCAATCCATCACGACGCCGATTCCCTCGCAAACCTTCGCTGAGAATAGCCGCGGACTAACAGGTGTCTTCTCGACACCATAGCAGAAGCGCTACAGTTCAATAATAGCGAAAATCGGTCATGACGAGACGCGAAAACAATGCTCTCGTCATGCAGTTTCAGCTCAGGCTCGGCTATGCTCATGAATATGGAAATAATGTATAGATAAATATTTAACGATAATGTCCGAGTGCGAAGCGACGAGTAAGTACCGGCGGCCAGTCGTCTCTCCTGCGTCGACTCTAAAAATAGAAGTGAAAGCAAAACTCTTGGGAAAATGAAGCTCGTATACGCGAGATCGAGAGGGAAAACTCTGTCGATTTTTTTGAGAGAGGAAAAAAGAGGAAATGAAACGAGATTATGGGCGTATTTACGTGTATGCGTCCATTTCGATAATATACGAATACAAGGCGAGTGTGTAGAGGATTGGCATAATTGCTCGTTGCACAAGTCTCGCTTAATAGCCTCGATCTTCCTCTTTGTTTTTCCATCACGCGCACGCGCAGTCCAATATCGCGTCGCATCTCTTCCTGTTCCTCGTTCATGCGGTTTCTTCAAAACATTTTTGCCGCGGCTTCTTCTTACAAGTGAAAAATCAAGTACTGACGATGATTGCGCAACGATAATATTATTGCTGGTCTTCGAAATCAGACGAAATTCGAAAAACGCAAAACCAAACAGTTAATTCAGAGCGAACTGGATCCCGAATTCATTTTACCACACATCAGTCAGCCTGACGAGTCTCGAGTTTTCGTTTTGGCTGTAAGTAAGCTTCCGCGTATAATCTCGTCGCAACAATGGATCGAGTGATTACGAAAATCGCAGTACAACCATGATGTCGCAGCTATAATCAACAACGGACGCGCTCGCGTCAAGGCATCAGTTTCCCTCATAATATCGTTTTCAATCACGCGATTCGCAAAAGCCCAACCACTCATACACACACATAACTGCATCGTATTATCACCTCAGCGGCCCGTGACGTACACGCACATTAAAAAGCCACTTAACCGCGCGCCTGCAAGCGCGTACCAAAGTTACAAAGGTATATATCGAGCGCGTGCACGGGCACTTCCATAGGTGCACGATGTCGGGGCCCTAATCGCTGTATCCGGCGCGCCTTAATTACGCGTGTTATTAGCGCAAGCGCGCGTTCAGTCAGGCCGTCCGATGCCAGCCGACGATTTTATTAGACGAGAGCCCCCCCCCCCCCCCCACGGGGGTCTGACTTTCCCGATTCGCTTGTGTGTGTATATAGCACGAGAGAGAGAGATGAATGGAATACACTATTAAGGTGTAAGCGCGCGGGTAATGTAAGGTCGTTAGCGCTTGGCTTGTGCTGTAATCCCTGCGCAGTATTAAGTCTTATTTTCGGCGACGTCTGTCCGAGATTTGTTGTTGTTGTTGTTGTTGTCGTCGTCGTCGTTCTTTCGCGATGACCTTCCGAATGCGTATCTGGATAGGATCGAGATGCGATAGCGTGTTTTTCGCGACTCGATTAATTTCCGCGGGTCGGATCTTCGCGTGCAATCAGTGTCACCTCGATCGTCGCTGACGAATCACACGCCTTGCAAAAAAAAAAAAAAAAAAAAATTAGCCAAAGCAATAGTCATTCGTTTTCCTTCCGCATATCTCGAAAGCCTCTCTCTGCGATACTAGCGTCGCGGGAACAATAGCGCGAAATGCCGTTGTTCAGTAAATTCTGCTGCGTCCGAGGCAGTGACACAGGCGAAAAGCAGGACGCGTACGGTGAGTAATTATTTACGAGTCTTCTTCCCAAACACGTATAGACGTATAAACGCTTGATGTGCGCTCTGTGTGTGTATTATCGTTTGGAGAAGGAGAGAAACGCTCCTCGTCGTGAGATAAGCCTAATCTATGTGTAACGCGCTCGGCAGCAGTATAGTGCCGAAATGTTGCCGCGCTATTTATACAAAGTTCGTCGTGTGTATATACTACTCCGGAAAGATATAGAATACGATGAGTCAATGATGCCTTTATGCTACGTAGGTGTACACAAATATATACGACTGTGTATAATCGTCTTCAGAGAGGAATTTCTCATAGTGTTATTTTTACTATTCGTGAGGTTCGAAAAAATTTACGAACCGTTGGGATCACGATATTTCCGAAGTGGGAGAGAGGAAGTCTATATAGTACCGCAGCGCCGGTATTGTTGTCGTGTGCAAGCGATATAGCTTTGATCGATTTTATTTCCCGTAACTCTTGCAGGCTTCGGAGACAAAAAAATGCTCCGCGTAAAATAGTCATCGAGACTCTTTCGCGTATACTGTGTCTAACAGACACAGCTCCTCCCGATAAAAAAAAAACAACCTCTTGATTCAGATAAGAGCTAAAAACCGAAAGCAATCCCATCGCATATCGGCCACAAATCCAGACACTCTTTTCGACATTCCCCGTTGGAAAATAGAAATCCTCGCTCTATACCCGCCCCCTCGACAGCTCAAAGTACACATCGGCGTGTAATTACACAAGTTCCGCGTCTCTCGAAAAAGGCAGAAGTGTCGCCGCCCTTTGCTCGCGACGATTATACCCGGCGGCACAAAAGCAAAGAGCAAAATTCCTCTCGGCGCGTGAAAGCCGCTATTATTTACTGCAGCTGCACGACCGGAGAAATTGCAGAGCCTGCCAGTATAGCCGGGCTTTATCGTCCCGGCTGTGCGCCTCGTTTCCCTATCCCCCTTTTTTCGTCTTATCGCCGCATGCGGCGCCTATATCTTTCTCCGTGCGCTCGTCTCTCTAATTCTTATCTAGCTTTAGCTACGAGTCTCTCTTTCTCAGCGCTCGGGTGTTATTCTCGAGATTCTATACGTGTGTACTCGTTCGTCTCGATTGGTTGCCGAGAGGGACTTGAAATTTTGATTCACATTTTTCCACCTTATAATCCGCGCGCCGGTTTCCATTTTCCTCGGTTTTCTTATCTCGCGTAACGCAGTCTCTTTCCTCGCACTACTTCCTGCCTCTCCCTCGTACAGTTTCACTCGCGCGTACGTCTATATATATAAGGATGAAAAGCGATGCGGGCGATATACATACACCGCAGCCCCGCACATGTACTCGCGTCGCCGAGACACTCCATCCGAAACAATTCGTTCGTATAAAGTCGAGCCGAAAAAATCGATTCCCCCGCATTGCCTCATATCGACTTTTTCCCAAACTTTCTTCCCTCTACGCTCGACCGAGGTTTTTTCGATCAAGCTCTCGGGAGGTCCGCAGCGACGGGAGATTGACGGGCACCTGGAAAGTCTTGTTATACACGCGTCGATTATAGTCGTCGACTGTACCATTATTCGCCATCGTGTGCAGTGCATGAGGGCTTACGTAAGCGTATATAAGCTCTTCTGAAAACCAGTTTTCCGCCTCATTAGTATTATCATCGTCGTCTTAAAAGAAAAAAAAAAAAATTAAACGTCGACAGCAACAAGCCACTTTATGTCGTATACGACGAAAATCATCCGTCGGCGCAGAAAAATATGCATCGACCTGCGCTGGCGCTCATCCATTCCGATGCATCCGCCAGCGCATAGCAACATAAATTATATCGTTCGAAGGTCGCCCTCTCTCACCAAGACGACTCGGATTTGATCGTTGAGCTCGGAACGGTTCCATATACTGCACACACCCACGCGATTTTTCTCTCCTCGAATATACGGCCAACGATCGCCGCATAGTGAGAAAGAAAAAAAGCGTATTCTACAGAATAGACGAGCCGTGTATGCAGCCGCAGAGCAAAAAAGAAATATGCGCATGCATAAATATTCAGCGCCAGAGCGCTATAGCGAAGGCTATTTTCATTACGAATCTAGCCGCGCGCTATGCGAGTGTCGCGCTTCAATTTCGCTCGACTCGCTTTGACATTGTACTTGATTAATCCTTGTGTAATAAAATGGCTGTATCGTAATTAGATTCGCGCTCGCGCGCGTGCCTGCTTTATCCTCTCGGCTCGCGCGACCGTTGGGACGAAAAGAAGTTCGATTTTTTTTCCCGGATAATTTACCGCCGCTATCGCGTTATAAAGCCAGAAAGAGAGCGAGAATTATTGAAAGAGCGCTCGCGGGCGCACTGTATTAAAAGATAAAGCCAGAACGTGCGCGCGTGAGGAAAACGCGGAAGCCCGCGTGGAAAATGTTTCTCTTCAAGTCGGCTCGCGAAAATAGAGGTGATGTATTTCGCGCTGCCTCCAAAGCCGCGCGCGGTTGTACGAGAAAAAAAAAAAAAAGAAGAGCTTGCGCAACTCATACATACACTTCGCCGCGAATATTCAGAGACACGCGAGGTGTTCTCGCTCGCGTATAACAGCACTGCCGGCGACGAGCAATCGAATCCCACCTGACATTCCAGGCCATTAAATCGCATTAAGGATACTTAGCCGCCTCGTCGATAGCACGCGTATAGCGTATGTGGAAGAAGACGGCGAGGCGAGAGCGCGAGAAAGAGGGCTAAGGTTACGCGTCCGCGAGAGCCGGCCCTGCGCAGCCCCCGGATATGCAGCCGCTGCGCGCGAAAGCTCAGAGCTTGCGCGAAAGGGGGAGGCTGTGTGTGTGTGTGTCGGCGCAGGGAAATTGATTGTTTGCCCCTGGTTGTAGGTCACTTTCGATTCCGCTGCCGTATTAGGCGAGCTGATGTGATTTTTAACTTGTCTTAAATTCGTATTAATTTTCCGCCCGTATGGAAATCCTAGGACTGCGATTTAAGAGTTGATTTAGACCTGGAAGTCGGCGTAACGGGAGTACTCGCGTGCAACTTTATACTTTTCGCGGGGCTGAATGTAAAACAAAAAGGATTTAACGAACTTCTGAAACGTAACGTGCCGCTGTACGCGTATTTTTGAACGAAGGGCATATATATATATATATATATATATATATGCCTTTCCGTCCTATTATCGATGAAATCTGCGTGTAACGGGAAGTGCGATGAAAATTGACTCATGGTTAACGGAGTGTTTTATACACCTCGGAAATTTCAAAATTCAATATTCCACGTTTATTAACGAGATCTATAGGGGACTCGCTGGCGAAACTTTGGGTCCTCGAACGCTTATTAAATTAAATCCTACTTTATTTTCATCTGAAAAATTGTCTCGTTTAAAGCGTTCCAAATCCTGCGCAATTTCTATTCTGTAATATGCGAGGTGCGCTCGACTATATTTGGTATAGGCGTAAGTAAATAACATTCCCCGAAAATAATTTATCATCGCTGCAGCACGACTCACTTTCGAACGAAGATCGATGTCGAATTTTTATCTTTCCCGCTGCTCTGGTAAACGTGTTGCTACATGTACGTCTCGAACGAAAATATCCCATATAACTCATGATTCGATGGCATCTCTTATCTCGAGATAAGATAACCCGTTTACCATTCCCTACAAACACAGACGCGATACTGCAGTCTGGCTCTCTGTATGAACGAGTGTAATATATAGTATAGCTCGAACTGGAAAACGTATATTTATGTTTTTCATCAATCACAATGTATGACGCGCGTCGCAATGAAATAATAAAAAATCGATTACGCCCACACATCTCAACAGCATTAGATGTAAACGACGTACTTGTACATTACACAACCTCGTCCGCTTTGCGAGCCCATTAGATGCGTATTACGAAATCACCACTACTTTGGTAATTTAAAATGCATAATGTGGAGCAGACAATAGTTTTATCAATTGACTCGCTTTACGGCCTTTCCTTAATGGCCGCACTGGCGACGCGCTATACATACTCGTACAGCAATATAACCAGCCGCATCCGCGAAAAGAATTCGAAATATCCGAGAGAAATCCCAGGCGCATCCGAAGCCCGGGCTCCCGAGTCGCGGCCTGTACGGCCCTGACAGATAGCAACATCGAGTCGTACACGTCTAATAACTCGACCCGAGGCAGGCACACAAACACACACAGAGCGAGTGCGCGCGCGAGAGAGAGAGAGAGAGAGAGAGAGAGAGAGAGAGAGAGAGAGAAACTCGCGACAAAGGCGAGCGTCGATTGGTCGAGGCAGCGAGTCAGCCCTGCCACGAGGTGACGGCGGCTGCGGCGGCGCGACTCCTGCGCAGAAGAGCCCGAAAAGCAGCTGGTTGGCAAGGGAGCGGGCACAGCAGCATCGGAGAGAAAGAGACAGAGACGTGGTGTATCCCCGTACCAGCAGCAGCTAGCGCAACTGCAGCAGTCGCCAGTGAGACGCGGCAGTTCGCGCACAGGAGAGCGAGCGAGTGTGTGCTGCGCGTTAGTGTGGACATCGCCGACAAGTGTCAGTCAGAGGCTCGATCTCCTGCTACCTCTTCTTCTCTCTCTCTCTCTCTCTCTCACCGTCTTCTATGGAAACGTATTCGAAAGTATACATGTTGTTGTTGTTGTTATTGCTGTTGTTCCAACAAAATAATACGACGTAGATAGCAATACACATATAGATCGATATATCAGTGCATTCGCTCGCCTCTTGTTATTATAACACGACCTCATATATCGTGCGCGCGCGCGGCTCCTTCGCATCATCGGTTCATCCTCGTCGTCGCGCGAGCTGCATCACTCATGCATCCCATGTTGTACAAGCAAGAGCGCAGGTAGCGCAGAGAGCATCGAGAGATATCTCACCGCAGTGCTGAGTGCGCTCGCGGAGCGAGCAGTTTCGTCTTCGCACGTGCGTCGTCACCCCTCTCTCTCTCTCTCTCTCTCTCTCGTTCTCCGATCATAATAACACTCGCGCCATACGCACACAGCCTCGCGATATATATATATACATCGACAACATCAACCACTGCTTCCATCCGCCTGCCGCCGTCGCCTCTCTCACTCTCTCTCTCTCTCTATCAATTTCTCCCGTTCGTTTGACGAGCTGTGATCGTCGTGGTACATGACAAGTGCCGTGCTGTAGTGAGAATTACACGTCGCCGAGCGGCGAAGAAGACGAGGATCCGCGTGTGCGCGCACGTAATACGTCGGCAGCAGTGTGTCGTGAGTGCGCGCGTGTGCTCTATCTCCGCAGAGCAGTGAGTCCGTTGTATCGCTCTTTCTCTTCGAACAAGTGTGAAAACAGGAAAACGTCAAAGGCCAGCATCAGCGACGCGCATGTGTGTCGCATAATCGACGAAAGCCAGCAGCAGCGCGTGTCGTAATAACGCGAAGAAGCAGCGGCAGCAGAAGAAACGGAGCTTTCGCGCGGCCCTGCGCAGAAAAGCCGCGGCGATACGGAGCAGACGAAGAAACATCGCGAGCAGAAGGAAGGAAAACAGTCGAGTCTTCCGTCTCTCTCTCTCTCTCTCTCTCTCTCTCTCTTTCCGTACGGACTAGAGGGAGCGAGTCGAGCGGACGGTGCCAGCAGCAGCAGTGAGCAGCAGCAGCAGCAGCAGCAGCAGCAGCAGCAGTAGAGCAGCAATAGCCGCGGCAGCGCGCACACTCGTCACGGAGACGGGCCCCGGCGTAGAGCGAGCGAGTGAGACAGAGCGAGAGAGCGAGCTGCCAGTGGGCAAGATGGCGGCCGACTCGGGAATGGAGACGTGTCCCTCCCCGGAGATCGCGGACTCCAGGAAGCGACCGCTCGACTGCGACGTCGAGAACGGCGCCACCAAGCGCTCGCACTACGGCACAGGTAGGCCACTATACAGCATTGCTTCTATCATCCGCCCCGTCCTTCAC
Source organism: Nasonia vitripennis (assembly GCF_009193385.2). Classification (NCBI taxonomy): domain Eukaryota; kingdom Metazoa; phylum Arthropoda; class Insecta; order Hymenoptera; family Pteromalidae; genus Nasonia; species Nasonia vitripennis. Next base: position 4,056,441 of record NC_045760.1, read on the forward strand.
CCCGGCCTCGTTACTGCTGCTCCCCAGAGTTTGAGGTTAGGGACGAACCACTTCGCTCGCTGGCTCCGTTTTCTGCTGCTGCATCGCGCGCATAGTGGTTCCTCCCTCTCGCTCTCTCTCTCTCTCTCTCTCTCTCTCTCTCTCTCTCTCTCTCTCTCTCTCTCTCTTTCTCTATCCTCTATCCACCGCGTTTCTACACACGGCTGCTCCAGCAGCGTCGTTGTCATCTCCGCGATGTACAGATATATCAGCGGTGCATCCGCGAGACGAAGACGTCTCTTTGCGACGACAGAGCAGTGTGTGTTTTCACTTTTTTCTCGGCTATTTCGCCTCCTCTCTCTATCATTCGCTCGTGCCAGTGTACGTGGAGAGGACCACCTAATGGCCACTTCTCCACCAGCCCGACGGACACGTTCGCCTCGTCGACGACGACCTAAAAGCTGCTTCTTTTCCTTCTCTCTCGCTCCGATAAAAAGTTGTCTCTCTCTCTCTCTCTCTCTCTCGCGTGCGCGCGAGCGCGCTCGCCAGCGAGAATGAAATCTAGCCTCTCCCCCCCCCCCCCTACGAGCGTACGGAGAGGTGTATAGAGGCATGCGATGTATACACACGCACACTTTTCCTCTCGGATTTGCTCTTGCGCAACTCGTCGTTTATTGCGCGCCCGAGAATCATCCGTCATCTTCGTGAACTCCCCCTCTCTCTAACTCGATTCTATAAGAGAGGAGGGAATCGTCGTCATCTCCCATCGATCCGAAAAATCGAGCCACGAATTCCCGGGTTAATAGCAGCCGAGTGTATTCGTAAAGCAAGCAACTCTGCTATATACACACATACACACTGCAGCAGCAGCAGGACAAGAGTCTCGCGCGCTCGGAAATGTGGGTGAGTGTCGCGCTGATTGCGAGAGCTGCTGTTGAGCGAGACGGAGAATCGCCTCCCCCTTCTCACCCCCCCCCCCCGCGCGACGTCGCGCGCGCACAACCTTGCGCGACATTTCGTCTCTCCTTTTTCTCTCTATTCCATCGGGCTTTTGCTGTGTTCTCTTTTTCTCTCGCTGCCGCTCGACTGTGTATTGACATCATACTCGAGACTCTCTCGGCGAAGTCTATTGTGCATCAGCAGGCATCGCACTCGTAGGTACGATGCACTGGTCGAACGAACGAGAGCGAAGATTCGAAATTATGTAGCTAGCGCGCGGCGAGTCCTATCGATTTTTTCCTCGCGCGGCAGCTTCGTGCTAAAGAGTAATGCCGCGGGGAGGGCTTTCTCTCCGTGTGTGTGTGTGTGTGTGTGTGTACATGCGCGCGAGGGGACGACTGTACGAGTGGCGTATAGGTATAGACTCGATGCTCTGCGTGCATTAAGAGTGCGCGCGCGGGTCGGAAGTTCGGAATGAAGGTCAGTGGGGTAGCCGAGTTTTCGCGCGAGAGAGCTTTCGCGCGCGCGCACGCGCTCGAGGGTTTGTAGGTGAAGAGGGGGAGTGTGTTTTTCAGGCCGATAGCTCCTGGGTTATTGATGAATCTCCGCGATACCGACGGGATGGAAAGTCTCTCGTATAATGAAACTCGAACCTCGGATCTTATAAGTCTTTTGAAGATTCTATAGATGGGATCGGGGTTAGCGCCAATAAAGCGGACCATTTATTTTTCAATCGTCCGCCGCGGTATGCATATGCATATTCGCCTCTGCGATGCGCGTAGGCCGTCTATTTTAGCTTTCCCCGCGAACGTTGCACAGCCCGCTGCTCGATAATTCACCGTCCGATTGTAACTATTTCATACACGCGCTGCTTTGATCTTGCGATAAACGTCTGCAATATAATATGCAGCTCGATCGACTGCAGGTGCTTTCTTTCTTTTTTTTCCTATTTAAACTCGACCCTGTTTTTATTTAGAATTCGCTCGCGGTGGCGTAAAACTGTTAAAAGCGTAAAAGCGTTATTAAAGACCGGGAGATAGAGAGTAGGTTGGAGCGAAAATAAATTAAATTAATGCCTGAATATAAATAATACCGCGGCAATCTCCTCGCGTCTGTTCATCGAGGAGAAATCGGAAAGAAAAAGAAGTAAACGCCCCCGAGTTTTGTTTTCGTTGCATTCTCTCGAGCTTTCTTTATTATCAAAATAATTAAACGGCTCGGCACTATAGACTTCCTGTCGGTTGGCTCTTCGCCGCTGTGTTCTATTATTATGTTGTAACCCCTAATAATTGCAAACGCGGCTGCAATTTCGTGTACACCTCACGGTTACGTTACAGTTATTACTGTGAAACTCGCTTCTTCGGAACTTTCTCTGCTCGTCGAACTTGCAAGGAGACATTATTAATCATTTCTGCGCGATTTGTTGTATTCGGCATCTCGCGGAATCCATCGCTGTTTACCAAACAGCCCGAATTCTTCGCAAAGTGGCTCAGGTTTTGAAACTGCTTTGGGATTGCAAAAGCTGTTTTATCAATTTTAAGTGCCTCGTAATTCTTTCGTGCGTGAGTTTGGAAATTCGCAGTATTGACACGTCGAGCGTCGATAAAGAACTAGACCGCACGCCGATGTTTTTCTAAGCTCGGTGTAGCGAAGAGCAAAAAAGTATAGGAGTAGGTCGTGAAAATTTTAGTGAGCCGCCGACGCTTGTAGTTTTTGTTTCTCGAAGCTCTTGTGCAATCGCGAATACTTCAACGAATGACGATTAATCAAGCCGAGGCGCATACCTTCCTTATCCTCTGCGGACAAAAACAAATTTTCAATAATATTTCATCCTCTCTTGTTATTCGAAATTCAAGTGCACCACGTCTATGTATATCTATTGACGAAACCGCATCGTATATTCGGTTACGGCGGATTTCATTGTTATCGCGTATAAACGGCGAACGAGTCTCCCTCTCCTCGTGTTTAGCAACCGATGTGTGTCTCTGTGTGTTACGGTCACGCTTTTTAATTTCATACCGGCAAATTGCTACGTACACCTATACACATACACATATACAATAACACTTTCATGGTCGAACGTTATGCAAACAGCCAGTGATAGCGGCAAATTGAGCATAAAACGCTTACAAGTGTCGTTTTAATTCTATTTCCACGCGAATTGCTCGAGTGGCAAGCTCTGCATGCTTGCAAGTCTCCGTACAAGGCGCAGCGCGAAAAGTTTCTCAATAAGAGCTGGGAGAACGATCCGTGTTACGTATTTATATCGGATATGCAGCCGATGTTCGGGACAAGATTCAGCAATTAAACCCTGTGTCGATCAATCATGTCTTAGAGAACTGGACCAGTTTAATAACGCTCGGACCCCTACACCGCTTCCACCTCTAATTTTTCATCATCATCATCATCAGCTTGATACTCTCTGTATAGGTATATACCTATATACGCCGGAGCACAATCGACTCTTCCTACACGCAGCTACTTGAAAAAAAAAATTCTATAAATACACGCACGTACGCGCTCGTCCATCATCATTCGCTGCGGTGCAAAAATCAAGATTGACGCGTCGCGCGCAGCGAGAAAAAGCTCTCGTTGCACTCGACAATAAAGCCAGGCTCGTTTTATTATGGAGCAAAAGAGAGAGAGAGAGAGAGAGATGGATGGATGGATAGAAAAAGAAACGCACGCATCCACGACGCTCTTATCTCTCCGGAGATTCGGGCCGCGTTTTACAGCCTATCAAACGTACGACAGTGCACCGAGAGCGCGTGCGTACGACTCGTTACGAATTGATTTATCAAAAGCCGTGTCGCACGCGTCGAAGAAAAAAAGCGCACGTTCGCCGCTGTTGGTAGGAATGCCTGTCTCATCGGAAAATCAAAAGAACGCTAATTAGCATGATTAGCGTGTAGCCCCTCGGGAGATTGCGCGCGTGTGCAATTATATGTCGTAAAAACGCACATGAGGCAATGCACACTTGCGCGCGCGCGCGCGCGTTTTAAACCGTCGAATTTGGAGTGGACTTTTCAGCAGCGCCATAATAGGACCATATCCGAGTATAGACTCGAGCGCTTGTATTATGCAGCACATCCTCGCTGTTGCTGCTGATGCCACGTCGTCGAGGAGCGCACCGGTGGGGAGTCCCGTGCGCTACTACGTGTCGCGCGGGGCCGAAAGAGCTGCGCAGAGGTGGGAAAGAAGTTCATCCGCGCGCGTTTTTTGAATCCGAAGCGGACACGCCATAGCTCCTTTTTATTTTCATCGCTGCACACCTCGACGCGGCTTTTCGTTCGTTTATACGTCTCGCAGCGGGTGATTTCGCGGGCTTTATTGGCTGATAAAAGCTCCAGCGGAGGGACTTTTCAATCTCCGGCGCGTGTCGTGTTTGCCTCTCACCCCGCGGCTCGTGTTTTATAGGATGAGGAGTAATAAACGTAGAGGGCTGACTTTTCTCTCTCTCTCTCTCTCTCTCGCTCTCTGTTGATCCTCACGAGTGCTAGGACTCCTTGGAGGAACTCGACAGTTTCGTATAATGGCCATTGTCGAGCTTGACGTTTTCTTTTCTTCTTCGGCTTTTTTTTTTCTTCAACGCAGCTAAAGTATGTAATTAATAAGGCGCAGTACGGAAACTCGATGCGGAAATTTTCTTAATCAGTCTCTTTTTGAAGAAAGGCTGTGCGCGCGGGGGGCGCTTAACTAGGCGTAACAAGGCCTATGGAACGAGTCGCTCTGGCTAATCTTAAATACCCCGGTATTATCGCGGCAAAAATTACTGTTTTCGAGCGCGCGCTCACGTACAGCGTAATATTGTTTCAAAACAAACAGCTCGTCTTTTTAACTTTCTACTCTCGGTTCGAAGAAGAAAGAATTTCGAGCGAAGCAAAAAAAGAAAAAAGAGCACAACAGTATCGGTCTGCTTCGCCTCGAGAAAGAGACCTTTATACGAAGTCGCGCGTTTAAGTACAATGGTATTTACGGAAACCGCAAGACACGCGCGCGCGAGGGCTGCAGCATTCCGGTTTTGCGCGCGCAGACTTTTATTGCGCGGACGAATCGCTCGCGTCAAAAGGTCGTTGACCCCCCGCGCTCTCGGACCTAAATATACGCGTTCGATCGTTAAAAAAATGTGGACCGCTGCATCGCTCGGAATCGCTCTCTTAAAGCTTGGATTAAACTATCGCGTATGCATCGTTAATCGAGCTTTAAAAAGTTTACGAAAAAAAGCTCACACACACGCGGCACGGAGCTCTATGGTCGGTAAGGCAGTGGCGCGTAGGAAAGTGTCGTCCTCGTCCGGAGAACTGGAGGAGGGGAACCACTGCACGCGCTCCGCAAAGGAGAGAGAAGAAAAAAATCGCCTCTCTTGCTCTCGGTGTGCGCGAGTGTATACGTGAGTGTGTGTGTGTGTGTGTGTGTGTGCGCGCGCGCGAGGCGACGTGTGTAGCTGTCCGCACAGGCGGATAAAAGTCTCTCTCTCGGGCCCGCAGTCTTACGCCGAGGACGAGCTGACCCGCGCTGCTCTTCTCTGCATCTCTGCCCGCGTGATGTGGCACGTCGGTGAGTGAGCTGCTGCTGGCTGCAGTAGTTTCGTGCATCCCTCTCTGTGTATGTGTGTGTGCGGTGTATTTATTTAACTCGCTCGGCGGCTCCTCCTACTCATCTCGAGGTCGCGGGTCAAGGTCGTCGCTGCTGTCCGCTGCTATGCGCCAGAGAAGACGACGAAGAAGAAACGGACGACAGAATAGACGAAGCTTCTTCTCTCTTGCGGCTCTTGGCCGGCCTGCTGATGCTCTCTATAATATACTCTCTTCAGCGCGCGCTCTCTCGCGCATACGTGTAACACGAACAGCTGTTTGAAGCCTTGCCCATTTCCTGATTCGCTCTGGGCGTCGTCGACGCGAGCGCCGCGCTCTGTTCTCTCCTTTTTTTTCCTCTTTCTCTCTCTCTCTCTCTCTCTCTCTCTCTCTAGTTCTCTTTGAAATTCCAGAAGGAGGTTAGTCGACGATCGAGCGGAGCTGTATATAACGTATACCAGAGCGGGCGGGAGGGTGGCTCTTCTTCTTCTTCCGGCAGCGCGCGCTACGACATGGGGTGCTTTTGACCCAGTTTCTCCTTCGCGGATTTTTCACGCTCGATGTGTGCGTTGTATAGGTATATCGCTTGCGGAGACGCGCGGGTGTATAGATTCTCTCTCTCTCTCTCTCTCTCTCTCTCTCTCTCTCTCTCTCTCTCTCTCATCCCTCGGAGCAGCGGCGTAACGCGTATAATTGCGAGAGCCTCATGAAATAGCTTCGGAAGTAGGCCAAATATTTATGTGCGAGCGAGCTTTGGCTTTGAACTCGATTCCCTCGGAAGAGCTGCACATCCCGCGGGAGAGAGAGAGAGAGAGAGAGAGAGAGAGAGAGAATTCGGCATTTGAATTCCTCGAGCTCCCGCGCCTCGAAATTCATGAACGCTCCTTTTGATCAAAGTGCAGCGACGCCGGGCTGGATCCTCCTCTCTCTCTCTCTCTCTCTCTCTCTCTCTCTCTCTCTCTCTCAGATGAAAGTCTGGAATCTCGACGTTTTCCAATTTGGAAAGTTGCGGCTAGGTTACGCAACGCTTCTTCAAACATCGTCTGCTAGTACGTTGGAACGAATTAGACTGGGAATTGGTTAGGAGTGAAAGTTCAAAGTGTATCGAACCGCGAGTGTGTAGAACGCGCGAGAGAGAGAAACCGATGTAGTCGGTGTAAAAATACTGCATTATCTCATCCGGCTCTTTCCGCGCTGCGGTAATCCGAGAATTATAAATATATACGTCTCGCAGTTATCGGACGTTATTCGATGTTTTCACCTTTGCGGATTTTCGTCCTCTCGAGATAGCGAGCGATGCAGTGCAAAGTTCGGCTATCGAGGTTATAACATGACAGGGCTGTAACTTATCTCGCGTCTCACGCGAGTGATTATTATACGTTCGTTTTTTGTTTCCTCGCCAACGATTGTTTCGCGCGAGGTCCTAAATGTTCTCTCGCTGAAATAGACGCACAGCTGCTGCTCCCATCCGGGAGTAAACAATGCGCCGCAACGCGAAACCTCCCGTCCTTGACTTAGCTTATCGATTTCAATTGCATACTTCTCGCAAGGCGACTACATCCCCACCTTGCACAAGCTGCGCGAGGTTGCGTGCAGTGCGCCTTAAGGTTTTTTTTTAGACTCTAACTACATGCGCGCGCGCGAAGTTTTGAGTCAAATAAAAGCGTGAAAATTATAGACTATTGCCTTGTTTTCTCCGCTAGGCGCTAAAAGCTTCAATCGAGGCGACGATTATTCCCCCGAGAGACGTTGCGAAATTCTCGCGCTCTTGATAACTCCGGCACAGGCTGATATTTTCCTTCTCTATTTTCGTATCGACTGCATCGATCGAATCTTCCTACAAATGCATCGGAAGACTTGAAAATGCACGTTTGATGCGGTTAGAGAGTCGCGCACACAATTGGAACTGTAACGTCGTCGATGACAGCGCAGAAATCTTAATCTCATGACTCTCGAGAGTTAACGGAAAAGCTTCGCCTCGACCGCACTTTGCAATTCTTAGTGTACATGTAATGTATTCGAGTTTATTAATTAACTACATACACTGTATGAAATAGGCTTCAAACTCGACACTTTATTAAAAAGTTGTCTAACGCGTGTAACATAATCTCGTCGCTTCCTGAAAGCTGACGGAATAATTTAAACCCCACCCGTGTGCGGCTATGTTAAAGATTAGCTATAAGTAACACGTGGAGAGTCGAGTGGATTTTAATTGCAGAACCAGAGTGCGATGTATGGCTTACCCACAGATAAATACTGAAATCGCAAACTCGCAACACTGCAGCGATCGATGCATGCGGCCGTGTTACGTCACCGCGCTGGAAAGCGAAAATTCAGCTGAGACGTGAACTAACAGTGTGATTATTTTCGATTTTCCAGGAGGCGATGGCACGTACCACCTCAAGGTTCTGGTGCCCGGAGTGGCTGCCGGCGCCATCATCGGCAAGGGCGGCGAGACCATCGCCCAGCTGCAGAAAGACACGGGGGCGAGGGTCAAAATGTCCAAGTCCCACGACTTTTATCCAGGTAACTATATGCTATGTATACTGCGCCTATGATACACGCAAACACGCTCGCGTGACGTAATTTTATCTCTGGGCGTCCTTGGCTGCGCGTCATTTCCAGCAGCAGCGAGCAGGTCTTACGTAATCTCGCAATTAATGCACCGGAGCCTGTTCTCTATTGTCGCTCGCTCGCTCGCTGATGCTTCTAACACGATGACGCGGGGAGGACTGATTTTTTTTTTTTACGTTCTCGAATGTGAGCTTGATTCTTCTCTGCTTTTTTAGGAACGACCGAGCGCGTTTGCCTGATAACGGGCAGCGTCGACGCCATAATGGCGGTGATGGACTTCATCATGGAGAAGATCCGCGAGAAGCCTGATCTCACGACGAAGACGACGGTGGACTTTGATTCCGGCAAGGCGACCGCGGAGAGGGACAAGCAGGTGATTTTGTTTTTCTCGTCGTTGTAAAAGTGTGCTGTACTGGTAGCTTTAAGCGCGATGTCGGCGCAGACAAGGTTAATACGCTCGCGTTACATTTTATATTCCGCTTTGCAAGCCGAACAAAGGGCGCGCGTTCGCGTTACTTTAACGCGTTCGTTAACTTCCCTCGTTGGGAAGAGAAAAAACGTAAGCTAAATCGCGTATACACACGTACAGTGTGCGTAGCGAAATGAAATCGCCTAGTGGGTTAATTAGGTCATCCGCGCTGAATTAACCTTTTTTTAAAACTAATGGCTTCTAATTCCGTTGCGCAGAAGGTCTATTAATAAACGAAGGGCAGAGTGCGCGGTTCGAAGCGCGCGCACGCGTTATACGCTCTCCTAAGTGTATAATTACTCGATACGCGAATAATGAGAGAGCATTTCCACGTTAGCGGGCTGTATACTAATGAACTTTTTTTCTCGCGCGCTCGCGCGAACACGCCTTATCGGCGGGTGAAAAAAAAAATTGCTGTCCCATTTATACGCGCACAGGCGTGTGTGTATAGACTCTCGTGTTCTCAGCCGTGTGAATAAAATACGCTTCTCAGCTAATCCAATTAAACTCGGTTTTTCGGCCGTGCATTAATAAAAATCCGCGCGCTAATGGAACACCTCCGGCGACTCGGTCTTCAGAGCTCTCGGAATTTAAAATTCCAGCGCCTCGCCGTAATGAGCAAAAAATCTTCTTATTAATAGCAGCGCAGCTAGGGCCTCGTGAAAAAAAAAATCTCAAAAGCATAACCCATTTAAAAGCCTAAAGCGCGCGCGAGAAAGCACATTCGCTCCCGAAATAGAGAGAGCGCAGAGCCGACCCACGCGAGAAAGAGAGCTATTCGCTGTATAATACCGCGAGTCTCGCAACGACCTCATCAATAAGCCATTCTTCTGGCTTGTCGCGCAAGCTTCGCGATCCATATAGCTGCACTCCGCTGTTATACCGCCTTCCTTATCATGCAAAAGTCATGGCGAATTAAGCTCGACTGCAGTATAACGCCGAGTGAGCTCTGGCTATAGCTCGCTCGCGGCCGGGGCTTGTTAGCAATGACCCAGTTAGGAAAGCGTGTGCAGCAGCGCAGCTGCCTTTATGGCTAGCGATCCGAATCGCTCGCTTGCGCGCGCTCGCAGCGATTTCTTGCGCTCGCTTGGAAAAGGTCCATCCTTCTATGACACGATTTTTCCTCTCGCTCGGCATTGATCTCTCTCTCTCTCTCTCTATCTGTCTCTCCCTCGAGTCGTTTTGGCATGCGCTTTTCAGCTCCGCACCGAGAGAAGAGCTGACCTCTCTTCCCCTTTAAGAAACGCGTTACGCACGGACTGCTGAGAGGTTTCATTGCCAATCAGAGAGAACCGCTCTATGCCGTTTAATTTGCGCGAGTGCTTGCCGAGGGGAACAGGGAAGGGGGCTGCATGCGCTTACAAACACGTCGATAAGCAGTGATTTAATTGTTGAAGCCTCACGCGGCTGACTCGCGAACGTGCTATATAGCGAGAGTAGAGGGAGAGGTGTATTTTTAGAACGCGTCGATGGTGGAGAAATAAAGCGCGCGCTCCGAGCGAGCGAGTTTTTGCTCTATAGCCTTTGAATTTATGCACGCGTCGAGTTTTCTTCTTGTTTGTTTTTTTTTCCTCTCTTTCTTCATCTTCTAAGATGGCTGAGAACCGAGGCACTTGTCGCGATGATAAACACATTTCTCTAACTCGGTATGATTTTTCATCTAGGTGAAAATCCTGGTGCCGAACAGCACGGCGGGCATGATAATCGGCAAGGCCGGCAACTACATCAAGCAAATCAAGGAGGAGTCCGGCTCGTACGTGCAGATCTCGCAGAAGGCCAAGGACGTGTCGCTGCAGGAACGCTGCATAACCGTGATCGGCGAGAAGGAGAACAACCGTAACGCCTTGCTCATGATCCTGGCTAAGGTGGCCGACGATCCTCAGAGCGGCACCTGTCTCAACGTCAGCTACGCCGACGTCAGCGGACCCGTAGCCAACTACAACCCGACCGGCAGCCCGTATGCACAGGCGCCCACGACTACGCCAACCTACACCTCCACTGCCGGCATCAATACAGGTAGCTATTCCGCGCGTTCGTCCATCCTCTTTGTTTTACACGGTCATGAGGACTTGACGAGCGCTGACGCGAAATGTCGATGCACGGGAAATTAATGAAAGCCGCCCGTAAACATCGCTTTCGCTGGATTGCGCTTAGAGTTGGCCGATTTAATTACGATCGATTGAAGACAAAAAAAGAATTGATGGATTGGCTTTTTTGCGCCGTCGCATAGTGGAAAAACGCTCGCTCTTTTCTTCATATATACCTATACTAAATTGCAGTATAAGCGCACGCCTGAAGTTTCAAGGACTCGCGCATAAAACATGAATAATAAGATTTCGATCTGAATTAAATTAAATTGCCGCGATCGCCTCGAGAGCTTAATACGATAGAGATATAGTACGTGCAAAAACGACGATTAACTCACTTTGATCCTATCGCTCGGCTGTTCACGAGTGTAAACAAATTTCGCATATTTATAAAGCTACACGAGATTACATACTCGTTCACACTGGTTAGAAATTCAACTTCCCTCGATCCCATCGTACATGGCTCGCTAATAGACACTTCGTCCTATTTCTAACTCAAATCCCCTCGCACACTCTGCATTTTGGATGCCATCCCATATACACTGCTCGCATCCACGATGATGGGTAGGCTATGCTGCTGGTGGGCCGCTACACCATGCATTAATTAATGCATTGAATCGATAATCAGGAAATGTCAAGGATAACTTCCCGACCGCCTCGCGTCGTGCGTTTCATTAGAGCGACTATAATACACGTACGTCAAGTGGGGATATTAACTATTTTAACGCGCGTCACTCAGCGTCACTGTGATTCCCCGTTTGCCCCGTTTGCCGCAACTTTTCACACGGGATTTTCGTGCGGATTTTCAGGATTTCAGCCGATAACGCGATCGTGATTTAATTATTCATTTCTCGGATGTATATATTCTCCTCGCAAATCACATTCGCTTTAACTACGGATGAATAATGGAGTCGACGCGGTCGCAGTCGAAATACAGCAACCTATTTTCTCTTTCATTTATAGTGATTCCTAATTTAATAACCCATAACGCACGCGCTGAGCTAAATTTGTTTTACAACTTTGATCGGGACGCGGTGGCATTGTCGCGAGCAGAAACGGTCGATAGCCGCTGCCCTACTGACCAAGTTGCGAAGTAAAATGAGAAAACAAAAGGAACGTTATACTGATTGAACATTTTTCTGTCCAAAGCAGTGAGCATCCTGAATGGAGCCGGACTGAGCCTGAACCTAAATCTGGGTGCGGCGCTGACCGCCGGCGCGGCGCCCGGGACAACAACGAGCCAACTGCTCGAGCACATAAAGCTGTCGCTGCGCAGCACCGGCTTTGGCGAGCCCGCCGCCAGCGAGATTCTCCAGGCAGTGGCGACCCTCGTCAAGTACAACGTGCTCGGAATGGGCATCGGCATGCCCTCGTCCGTCTCGTACATCAGCAACGCCATGGACTCGCAGACGACGGTGGCCAACGGCTCGAACAACAACGGCGGCGTCTTTGGACCCATCGGCACCGTACCGACCCTCGGCTCGAGCTCGCCCACACCCAGGTCGGCCCTCGACCGCTACGAGCCCTTCGTCGACCCCTTCCGGCAGAACAGCAGCGCCGCCGCTGCGGCCGCGGCCGCCATCAACCTCAACAACAATTCGTTCGGCCTCGGCACGAACCAGTTGTCACTCGTAAGTAAGAGCCCCACCGGCCAGGTGGACGCGGCGAGCGCCGCGGCCGCCGCCGCAGCCGCCGGCATCAAGGAGGGCAAGAAAGACATTGAGATTGCAGAGGTTATAGTGGGAGCAATATTGGGACCCGGCGGTCGGAATCTCATTGAGATACAGCACCTCAGCGGCGCGAACATACAGATCTCGAAGAAGGGCATCTTCGCCCCCGGTACCAGAAACCGCATTGTCACGATCACGGGATTCCCCGATGCGATAAGAACCGCTCACTACCTGATCGAGCACAGGATCAGCGAGGAGGAGGCGAAGCGAGCGCGCCACAATACCATTACCGGCATGATTCATTGATCGGGCTCCTCGGCATTACCCACCACCACTACCACCACCACAATTCATAACCAGGGCTGGCTGCTCGTCTAATTGTTTTCTCTATTTTTCATTCCTAACTTGTTTAACTTCTCGGATCGTGCTTCCTTCGTCACAGCCGCGCCTCGTCGATTGTATCTATGACGAGCACGACGTGCGGTAGTCCGCTGCTCCGCAGTATCCGCGCGTTACTTCAACGCGCGTACAATCAATACATTGGCAGACGTGGCGAACGAGGCAGAGCGCGTGATTCGGTTCGGGCGCTGCGCACGCCGCTGGACGACGAACGTCTCGAGCAATTACCACGAGTACACGTGCGCGGCGTCGTATTATACAGCATTCTGAGCGGCCAGCCTTATTCTCGTTATTTGTTGAAACCTTCTCCACACACATATGTCATCGTCACCTCCACCACACAGGCATACTCTTTCACGTAGCTTCGTTATTACCTCCCTCCCCCCGTTGAACACGAGTTACATTATTGTACGAGTACGCATATTAGGACGAGCCATCCAAAAATCGATGAACATGCAACTCCTCCTTCACACGTTTTAGTCTCGACGATTCTCTCGGGAGAGTCCAAGTCACCGTTGTCGCGTCGGAGTGGTCGATCCGTCGAATGCAGACGAATGCGCGCAGCAGATAAATATTTATTCGATTACGAGATAAAGGAGCCGTTTTCGAGGCCGTCAAAGTGTGTTCAAGAATATAACGGATAAGCGTTCGTCTGGGCTCGACGAATCTTGACTCGCGGCACGGCACGGCACGCACTTCGTTCGCACGCATTCGATATATGCCCGCTTGAAATTCTTGATAAAAGACGACGATGTGCGAAAAAGCATAAGAGCTAATTCCCGACACCCGTCGTCACCTTATCGCAGCATCACTATAGCGCCTGCATTGCTACCACTACTTCTACTACTACTACTACTACTACTACTATCTACATCACCATTCATTTTCATCCATCACGGCTCGTTAAACGATTGATTCTACTTTTTAAGAATTCTTATATATAAATATTACATGTTATATAGAGAGAAAGAAAAGTATAAACTACTACAATTGTTCTGTGATACACCACGTTACGGGGCTTTATCACATACACACGAGAACACGTTATATATATATGAGAAAAAACACTTGTTCATTAAATCATTGGAGCCACATTTTAATGCGATATATATATATATACATCTAGTTGTACGGATTTAAAGAAAATTTAAGTAGGTTTATTCGAGAAATGATGCAGTGAAACTGTCGAGAAGTCGCGGGAGGCGAGCCGAGCCGTCGCTCGAGGCCTCGACGATTCTTTCCTGTGATTTTTACGAGGGGATTTTTAAGAGGAGGATTTTAAACGACGCCGAATCGGAAGAGCGGCGAGACTCGTGTTAGCGCTTACTTTCGTCATGTAATGCGAAATTAAGTGCGAATCGTTCAGTAGAGTTTCAACGACGCTCTCCCCGTTCGACCGGACGCAGATTTACTTTTTAAACGTTGTTGTTTTCCCTATTATTGTTTGAACTTGTTTTAAGCGATGCATCAAGCGAAAGGACTCCTCGGGCCTCGAGCTGCGCGCCAGTCTCCCCCGAGGAAAAATAAACTGAATTATAATGAATTTATAATATATAGAGAAAAGTAAAGCGTTGGTTAGAGCAGTGCTTTAGACGACTCTCGTCTTTGGTTATTATCACCACCGAGTTCCTCAGAGGATACGCGCAACAGGAATTTGTATATTTACGTTTGAATGAAACAAAGTTTATGAATAATCAAAATTCGATCGATTATCGATTCGAAGGCGGCAAGAGAGAGATAAATTATATATATATATATATAAATATTGAAGGTACTCGATCGACGTACCTTGACGGAGTTTATTTGTTGAAATAACACTTTGGCCAAAGTAATCGTATTTGACTGTTCGCGATGAGGCGCCGCGAAATTTGCAGATCGGATTCAAAACGAAGTTTAGCAAAGCAGAGTTAACGTTACCAATCATGGGCTTCTTTCCCGTCGCGCACGAGAGAGCAGAGGTTACAGTTCGTTAATACCAAAGATATACTCGTTAACACGCAGATCGAAAGCACTTTATTTACAAAGCTTATGTTATTAATTATATATTGTTTCTACGCTCTATCGTGGCGACCTGGCTGGTCCGGTCCCAGAGAACTAATCATTCCGTCTTTGCTATATCACACACCATCCCGCGTTTCTCATATATTTTATCATACCGTTGTACAATCCTTGACTAGCTTTTTAGTTGGAGTATATTTTATAGAGGTATATCTAAAGAGTTTTATATCATCATTGTTATTCATCCAGTCCCCCGATCCTTCCTGTAAACTCTGTAAACTCTCGACGTTGCATACGTTTACTCTTCGATCTGCCTGTAACTTGCTCGGACATTGCCAACGATGATCAGTCGATTTTCCAAAATCTGTTCGATGATGAACCAGTTTCTCTCTTCTCGCGCCGAACAATCAAATCCGCGCTACGGAGAGCCTAAAGTTGTCGTGTTTGCCTAGCGTATACTGAAAACAAACTGAAAAAATAAAACAAACAAAAAAATATATAAGATAACAAAGAAAGAAACGTCGTTCGTTTTTCTCCTCTAATGAATAACAAAAAAATATATATACACATACAAAAAAAAAGCGAGCGCGCGACGAGCAAGTTTCCATTAGCAGTCGCTCGCTCGCGGGCATAGAGTTATAGATTAAGAAATTCACGCGCGATGTTTGACGAAAACGATTAAAATTATAAGTGACAGTCACTGCGAAGGACACTCAGATTTGTTCAAAAGGGAAAGGAGGTTTTGTTTTCGAACGTATGTTACGTTTTAGCTATCTATTATATATACACAGACAGACAAATCTATATATATATATATACACACATGATAAACATTATTACTTTATTTTGCAGGGAACCATGGGGCGAGAAATTGTTCGATATTTTTCGCTCTTCGTCTCCCGTATAATTATGATCCAAACAACTTTTTTGTTCATCGCAGCGTTCAAAATAAACGAATCATGGTTATTAGTCTCAGATTTTCTTCTCATGTTGAGTTTTTCTTTGATTTTTTATATACAGAATTGATATACCTGTATATCTAGTTTTTACGAACGACAAAGGACACTATAAATAAATAAATAAATATATATATATATATATATATATATATATATATATATATATATATATATATATATATATATATATATATATTATTAAGAATATTTCGCATGGTTCGATTGTGAGAAAGAAAGCGAACATGAACACACTCCACAGAGACACACACATACACACATTTGCTCGTCCGAGAAGCATAAGAGCGCGGGGATGCGGGCTTCTGACAATTGTTCCCGCTATAATATTGTAATAAAAGACAAAAATCATTGTTCGTTCAGGGTAGATTCAGATAGATATATATTTAAAGAAATAATGAAAATGACGAACGCGCGACGCGTTCGGACACATACAACATATACAGAGATACGTCGTTATACATATTTAGCTAGGTATAATAAATAAAAGTTATAAGTATGAATAAGTATAAATAACAGAACCGTATAAGTAGCTGGATAACCGATTTAACAAAAGCTCACACGTACATTTACACACGCATGCGGAGAGGTAACACATAGAAGTTTAAATTAAAACGTGGTTGATATAACTGCTAAACAACAAAGATCCAAACGGCAGCAAAACGATTAAATATAATAAATGAATAACGGAAATTCAGTTATAACCACTTCACTTGAGTACAATTAAACGAGTACAGCTTAAAGAGACGCTGGCTCCCCGCTCTTTAAAACAAACAAAAAATGACTTGTATATTTATAAATATTACATAGCATATTATTAACGATAATATATATATAATTGATATGTACGCGAGATAAATATATATGGTACACGTATATATATATATGCATTCAGATGTATATATACACAATCATACATGCGCGCGTCGATGCGGCCCGCGACTGCGCGAAAACCCGGGCAAAAGAGCTCGCGTGCCAGCGTCGCGAGCGCTGCGGAAAGCGAAACGAGGGTCGAAATAAAAAAGCCGAGATATACAACAAACGATTAAGTACACCGTGACGGGGCGGAAAAGGAGGCACGTATAAATCCGAGCTGATGTGTGGTGGAGAAAGAACCGTTGAACTAGATTATTATGAAAAGAGAATTCATATTATCCGACGAGTATAACAAAAAAGAATGAGATATAAAATATATATATATGAGTATATATAATGAGAAAAACAAAACATAATATATATATATATATATATATATATATAAATATTATAAATAAATATAAATAATTCTAAGAGATGGATTGATATTATATATAAATACTGTTGACGAGAGAAAGAGAGGGAGAGAAAGGTACGAGTTTAGGAAAAAAAAGATGAATTGGGAAGGGGGGTTATAATTACGATGAATCAAGACAACACTTGCGTCCGCGAAAGCTATAGGATACAGTGAGAGATGGGAGAGATAGGGAGTTTTACGTTTATCCATAAATTTTATGAGAATATAATAGAAAGGGGCGGGAGTAAAACTCGGCCGTGTTATATACCCTATACGACATAACGACACTCACACAGCTGCGTGCATTTCTCACGTACACACATACACACACATATACACACACACACATTGACATTGAGTAAAGAAAACAAAAATAGATATATACATCTATATTATATTAAATATTAAAGTACATTGCAAGTCTCGGCAGATACCATACAAAGATCAGCGCAGAACAGCTCTAGCGTTAGGCGAAGACTTATAAGATAGGTTCGATTCTAAATAATGCAAAACGTATAATAATAATCTAAAACCATTTAAAAAAAAGCGATCGAAATGGGTTTCGTTTTAGAGGAGACGCGCACACGCGCACCTGTCGTCCGTTGTTAGAGTATGTAATCAGAGGCGAGATCGAGACGCGCGTTCTAACTACTCTGCACATCGCTCATGTACCCAAAATATCAGCATCACTACTCGCGCGGGACTCACACCTAATAGGAATTTTTCGATCGTGCTTTTATCGCTCCTTTCATCCTCTCCATTGCAGACGTTGTTGGATTTTCCATTTATCTCAGAATAGAACGACGAGGAGACGATAGCTGCAGGGAAGAAATCAGGGACAATTAGAAGGGAGTCCCGATAAAAGCTCCTCGGTTATCCGCGGAATTTTCTAGGGAATCGCCTTCTACATCAGCTCTGCAGCGCGTCTCCTCTCGTTCGCCCTTATATCAGACGTTTCGTTTTCGAGGGTCGAGTGCAGGGCTGCGCGTCGCGCTCCTCTTTTATCCGTACACACATACACACAGACATAAGTAGATCGAGGTCGTGGTAAAACTCGCGGGTGGCACTTTTACGACGCAGACAGAGACAGAGAGATAATTGGGTTGATCGGGAGAGAGAGAGACAAACTAACGGCGGCTGCGCGACACGCGGCCGTCGCGCGACTCTGTACATACATTCCCTTAAAAAAAAATATATATATATATATATACACATATATATATATATATATGAAATATGTATAACGTACCTTAACGCCAGCTGTGATGGAATTAAAGAATGGAAGTGAATGACGGCAAAGAAAAATTTCACACACTCACACATACTTACTTTATTACTGCATACCAAGTTTCTAACTATTGTTGTCAACGCTGTCGCGATTCTTTTCTGCCATTTGAATAATAATTATTAATAATAATGTGTATAAAACTAATTGGGGATTATATGTCTAACTTTTGTAAAACAAAACAAAGATTTGCCAAAAAACCAAATAACTCATGGGGGTTTCATACACACACACACACACCCACCAAGATCAGAGAGATGACGAGCGATATTAAAACAGAGTATGAGAGAGAGAGAGAGAGAGAGAGAGAGAGAGAGAGAGAGAGAAAGAAAGAGACAAAAAAACATGCAGGACTATTATTGTTTTGTGCAGGAGAAAAAGATGATGAGAGATGGCGCCAGGAAAGCTTCGACGAGCAAGAGCAAGGACTAATCAGGAGCTTGCGGAGAGTAGGAGAGAAAGAGTGAGAGAGGGATTATATAGAAAAAAAGCAAAGTATAGCGAGAGACAGAGCGAGCCTCTTTTACGTCTGCCAAAGCGTGTACCTTCCGTACATAAGAGTAACCCATTTTCTTTTCTCTTTCGTTCTTATTATTATTTCATAATTTTTTTTCTTTTTGTTTCTCCGATCCGCTGTTACATGCACCGACCGTTTCTTCTCTTTGCGACGTGAAAACAGGGCCAAAGACACACGCGCTATATATGCCTACGAGTCGTCGAGTTATTCTTTTCTCATTTTTTTGTTTCTGTTCCATTTTTATTTACACTCGGAGAGAACTCGCTCGAAATTCTAAAGCATTGGACATTAGACGCGGAGCGTTCAAAAACATACCATCTCGCAAGCTTTCACGCGGATTGCCATATACACATTCAAGCCATTCGACGAGAGAAGAGCATATGGAGAAGCGAGTACGTAGAAAATCGAGGCACGATCGCGAGCGATATTTGTCAAGAAGTTGTAAAATCGCAAGCTCGTCTGGCATAGAAACGCGCGGAATAAACAGGAATTGTATACCGTCGTGCCGATTGGCGCAGAAGCTCACTGTTATACGCGAGATTTGTAATTACCGAATGCGCGCGCGAGGGCGCATCGGAACCTGATGGCTGTGTGCGATTATTAAGAGAGAGAGAGAGAGAGAGAGAGAGAGAGAGACGAGCATATTCACCGTATATAATTATTATAAATCATCAGCGTCGTCAGGCACGTTCCATCTCACCTCTCCGTATTTTTTTGTTCAACTGCGTTCTCTTCGCTATACTCTCATCGTTTGATTGATTGATTATTGTACGATTATTCACTACGCTCACACGAGGAATTTCACGCAACGTTCGCGATAGATAAATGAAAAATATATTATATTATATTATATATACAAACAGAGAGTGATATAGTAAGCAGTGATCGCGTTTGTTTGTTGTTGCGATTGTTCGACGCGTTCGCTGGCGAGTACGCGCCGTTGTTTTCTTTTTTCTAGTTTTGTTCCGCGAATCTCTAGTTACCCTATACGCATTGTTTTTCACGCATCTCTGTCCAGCCGCTCTGCGTTGTCGTGCGATCATGTTATTGCGAACCACACTCGAGGGATTGTCGAGGTGCTCAAAGCACCGTCGAATCGATTATATTATATACCACGATGAGCGTTTAATTTTCAATATTACTAAAAATAAATTTCTCATTTTATTGTAAACACCTGATTTTCGTTATTTTTCGTGCGAATCGCGCGCGTTCGATGAAAGAGCTCTCGCACAGTGCCATAAAGATATCCTTTCATCGTTGCGTTCGCCCGCGAGGTTCTCCACCCGAGAAGATCAGAAACGAGCCGGAGACAAATCAAAAGTATACCCTGTAAGCGAAGAACGCCTCGCGGGCGTGAAATTCATCGTGGTGTGGAAGAGAACAAGAGAACTCGCGTCTCGTTCGCTGCACTTCACGCACTCGTACATCTCGCAGACACAGACATGAAAGAATAATCAAATTGCTGTCCTATGCCACTGCGTCAGAGAATTATATAGATGTGTACGATATACAGACATATGAGTATGATATATATATATATATATATATATTGATCGACAATAGAGAACGAGAAGGTTGACGTGCGTACGTCGGGTCGGTCGTTTGTTCTTTCGCGTCGGTTTCGTTCCTCGTCACCATCGCTCGCCTGACGATTGTATCTCGTCGCTCTTATTACACGGGAATTGAACTGTATTCCAGAGTCGCGCGCGCGCGCGTGCGCTTTTCCGAAAGTCTCCCGTGGCATATCACGGGTCGACGATCACCTCGAGTATCTCCGTTGAATTTTTGTGACGATATAAAAGTGTTCGTTGTGCAGGGAAGGGTAAAGAAGTGAATTATATAGCTAGGTCATTATAACTCGTGTTTGAGTATATTTGGGTATATTAAGTATATGATATAATTATATGAGACGTCAATATTATATATCGTTAGGGGTGAAAAATTTTACACTTTAAAATTAAGTATATATTATATTTACATTCGTAATTCAAATTTGAAAAATGAATATAAAGGTGCTCGGTTCTGTGGACGAAATTCCGATCGGTTTCATCGGCGGACGCGATTTTTGTTCCTCTTGTTTTCCATTTGTTTACATTTATATTATCATAACTACTAACTCGTCGTGACATTATCGTCGAAATCATGAAATGTGTATAATTATTATCGGACATTATTAAATTTAGGTAAAAAAAAACGAAGCGTTTTTTACGGGCACGGTTGTCTTGCATCAGGTCGGTGGGTCTGGAATATAATTCATATCGGACGATAAAGTTCTTTTTTCGCACGCATCTCATCGCTTACGTCTGTCCATCTTTCGATCACGAACATTCAAAGACAAATTGGAAGAGAAGGTTCAAGTGCCTTGGCATATTTTATTGTTTTGCCAGTTTAACGAGAATCATCACGTTGTTGTGTAAAACTTCATTTGAGTACAATAATCATTGTTTGCATAATCTCCACATGTTCACAAAAAAAGAATCATTTTTTCTACTTTCCGCGCTGTATGATTTTCTATCTTTCTAGGTCCCCTAGAAGATTCCGGCAAAAGGGAATAAAAACAAAGTAAAGTGATATATACATAAACTCTCGCCTAGAGACACTAAATTCTGCAAATCAATGAAATTTGGTTTAGGCAAGCTTGAATGTTCGTCCAGATATAGTTATCCCGCGAGCGACGTATTGTATAGGCCGTCGCGAGACGCGGAAGAAAGAAAGAGCGCAAAGTGCTGTTTTTGCCTGAAGAGAAAGAAAGGGAGCAGTAGGTAGGCATTAGGCCGTTCCAAGCATAACGCGCTGTCCTATTTTTCGTTCGTTCGTCCTAAACTCGAAAAGAAAGGCTAAAAAGAGAGCTGACGACGCCGCCGTCGCGTGTATACAGTATACAAAGAGCGAGTCGAGAACGAGGTGAAGGAAAAATTCGTTGTTGTTAAACGGTAGGATTAAAAGAAACACGTAGAAAAAGCTCCTCTAGAAGCTCTGGTGCTGTATTCATTAAAACGAGCGTATTAAATATTACAAGAAGAAGCGAGTCGGAGAGAGAGGCTCTCTCTCTCTCTCTCTCTCTCTCTCTCTCTGCCTAATGAAACCGGAGCTAAAAGAGAGGGCGGAAAAATAAATGATGAAAGAAAATTAAAGTACCTTGTTGAGTATAAGTAGGTAAAACAAAGAATTCTATCGCCAAGTCGTCGCGCGTCAATCGCGGATCACTCGCATCATTACGATTTTAAAGAAGCGGAGTTACATATATAGCAAAGTGAATATTACTATATATAGAAAAAGAGAGAGAGAAATATACCCGACGCTTGGAAAAACGTGGAGAGCGAGATACGTTACCATTATAATTAAGGAGAGAAAGCTCGACGTCGCGCGCTTACATATGAAATTTCGAGAGACCTGTAAACGACATTCTATATTGAAAAAAAGCTGTTCGATGACTTTGACATAGTTTAATGGCGAGAAAAAATTGTTGTGAGATTATTATTCAGCGGGTGTCGAGCTTTTCTCGCCAGCGTTTTTCCGAGCGTCTCACCGCGTGCAGTTAGCGTGTTATATAAAGAAAAAGTCACACCTCACACACACACACACACACACACACACACTGTACACTATAAATAAACAAAGAATAGACATTTGTGTAATATCGACCTCATGCCTCTGTGTGCAAACAAAATAAAGTATAAAGCATAAAACCTAGAGAATTCTCGCGCGGAAAAGTTAATAGGTAAAGTAATCGAGCGCGAAAAATGCGCTGTGGATTGATCGATGATACAAGGGACGGATTTTTCGTGCCGTCGCGAGAGACAGATTATACATATAAGGTGTCGTCGTTCGCATCAGGACGCGTTATGTTGGGGATATGTTTAACGGTTACACAACATACACATATATCATACTATCTACATGCCATCGCGGTTTTACATAGGTTGAAATAGTTGTTTATTGAAGGAATCGTTGGCAGGAAGCTCGTTGTAATGCGACAGGAAAGAAATAAAGGGACGAGAGAGGGAATAGTTGATAAAACTTAGGAACTTCCACGATATTTCTAATAAATGTAAGCAGCTGGCTGCAAATGACATAAACAAACAGATTAATTAATTAATTATCATAGTCTTTCTTCGCTGGTGGAGTACGATGAAGTATTGTACCATATACATTCCTTTGGCTATAACGTAATGTTTAAGAGACTATACTACCCCCGCACCACTGGCCCCTCCGTATACGAAGCTTGGTTTTTCTTCTCACACACATACCGGCAAAACAAAAAGCGAAAGAAAGAGAGAAATAACACGCGTCTACCTTTTCACCCTCAGCCATTCTTCCCTTTTTTTCTTCTTCTTTTTTCGCGCGCGCGCGAAACACACCACACGCCGCGACCGCCACCGACTCGGCGAGTCAAGACGACGTTCCTCTTTTGCCTTCCGTCTCTCCTCGCCGTTTTCGATATCTATATACACGTAAGGGCGGAGAAGGTAGCGAGAAGTTCTTCGGGAAATCCCAACGACTCGGAGCTTTCAGCTTTTTACTTCCGCGCGGTGTATTTCAAAAAAAAGTCATCATTATTTTACCTAGGAATTGAATAGACTCGAAATTCACTGATGCGCGTGTTCGGTACACACTTTATATACCACACACGCGCATCAGCAAAGGATGGAGTTAGCCTCGCGGAAGATTTCAAGTCGTGCGCGCGAGCGCTGACACACTTTGTTTGTCTTGGCGCGACGACGTTTTTTAAGGGTGAATTACCGTTGAGATTTTTCCCTCCGCGCACAGAACCTCGTTCGTTCGGCCTGCTCGTCCACGCGAGCGCGAAGTGCGTCGAGCTCGTTACTTTTGAGCAGCGCCGCCGCTGCTTTTTTTCTGCTTCGAGATGAAAGCGAGCGAGCGAGCGAGAGAGAGAGAGAGAGAGAGAGAGAGAGAGAGAGAGAGAAGGCTAGAAGAGGGAGCTCGATTTTGCATCCACACACGCGAACGATAACAAAAAAAACAAGTGTGACCCACTCACACCTACACGCGACACTCACACCCACGTTGTAAAAGGCTGTATAAAGAAAAATGCATCGCACGGCACAAGGCTCTATTTAGGGAGAAAGAAAGAGAGGGAGAGCGAGCGAGAGAAAGAAAGATACAGAGTTTCTATTTATTAGATGGCGCGCGTACGGAGATACGATAAATAGAGGATATTTAACAAAAAAAGTTATAAGAGTAATTAATGATAAAGATAAAAAAAAAATAATAAAGAAAAGTGGAAAAAATCTCTATATTTGTTAGTTTCATCTGCCAAACGCATACATACACATTATACACACATTGTGAACATTTTAATTTGCGTCTATAGAGAGCGAGGGAAAACATGAAAATTTAACGAAAGCGAAGCTCGTTTGTTGTAATTATATATATATTATATATACACTTGAGATGAGGGACGCTATATATAAATATACAACCATTAAATCGCTGTTCTTTTATATTTTAATGAATTTTTCCTCGGTCAGATTATGTCAAACGCCGGATGGTTAGGATTATAAATATACACGAGAGGGAAGCAACCAAGTCCAAAGTACCGTTTATCATAAATCCGTAGGATTTAACGAGAGCGTGGCAAACAGAAAGCAAAAACTATAAACCATATATTAGTACATAAAGAAAGACGTTCGAGGACGAAAACAAAGTTTATCAGACGAATCGCACCGATGATTAGACAAACAAACAAAAAAGTGAGGGATAAAAAAATGAGTATATTATAGAAGGAAGTTGTGTAAATTATATATATCCGACAACGTTTAAAACGGAGAAAGATGGAAAAGTATAATGAGAAAGATGAGAGGAAAAAGAGTCGAAGAACGAGTCTTTGATATATACATATATATATATATATATATATATATATATATATATATATATATATATATATATATATATATATATACATACATATATATATATATATATATATATATATATATATATATATATAGATTGATTGATTGATAGATAGAGAGAATCCGACATTCTAACCACATTTATTTGCATCCACAGATTGTTATTCTTTCATCATCCGTTTTATTCCATTTCAATGTTAAATAATTATAAACAAACAAAAAATAAACATAATATATTAACTATTTTCATTCATGAGAAAAGCATCGTTACCTGTATGACAAGTGATCATAAGAGCATAATAAACAATCGCTCATTAAATGCATTCTGTTGTTTCTTCATTTCACGACCTTGGCCACAAACACCAACAACGTGTCCATCCATCCAGAAGCCATCCAATGCCATAAAGAAATCCATATGTATATTAGTTAATATAAATATATATTATGTACTATATACTACTACTCTTCTTCATTATGTTCGCCGCGCCTTTCTTCTCTTCTATCTTCTACTACTACTACTACTACTTCTTTATAATTCTTCTTCTAAATAATCTTATAGTTTTAAACCAGCCTCATCAGTTACTTGTACTCTCATACGTAAATGCGCATTAATCTCCGCTCATTCGACGTACGCGCCTCTCTTATTACTAAGAATTATTTATAGTATATAAGACAGTAGAAAAAAGCAAAAAGTAGCTTATATTATTATACATACATCTCTGTCTGGGAAAAGTCTCTCGCGTGTCGATATGCGTAATAATGCGTCGTGGAAAAGTACCACGAGTCTATAATATAACGTCGAGGACATCATCGCGTGTATTGAGAGTAACAAGAATTTCTGTTTTCGATTTTTTGTTATCCACACCTTATATATTCGTTCTTATTATTTTCTCGATTCTACGAACCTCTTCTGCTGATGCATACGTTTACAGCTTCGAGACTGTACTATTAATTCACACTTGAATTATTTGAATGTACTACACACCGGATTCCAATATTTTGTAGCTCTTTTTTCGTTTGTCTCTGTTTGTTTGGTTGAGAATTAAGGCGATACGATTGTGAAATTGTAACGTGATTTAGATAGCGTTCCAATCTTTAGGTTTAAAAATGAGATGCGTCCCGCGCAAACGTATTATTTTTGATAATGTTATGTTTGTTTTTTTTTTACAAAAAAGCAACATTTTATACTCTTTTTTTATAAGAAGCAGGAATTTTTTAAATTATATTTTTTTGTACAAAGTATCAATTGCCAACTCATTGGACAACTCATTTGGTATATAAATCATTTTACATTTTTTTCAAAAAACTATACGGATAACGTTACTTGATACCACTCTCATTTCAAAATATCAAGTATAGACTGCTTCATATGCGAATTGAAATCAAATTTGTCGAAATATAACAATAATTCACGCATAACTCATTTTACTCAAAAAGCAAAGAACATTTAAGCAATAACATGTGTAACGCTTGATCCATTTCATTAATGTATCGCCTTAAGTTATAGTAGAAATGTTTAAGTATTAATTGAATAATATAATTGAGTATATATATTTTCGAAAAATAGTGTCGACTTTTTAAAGCTGCTTTTTCTTTTAATTTATGGACACATAAAGATAAATTATATGATTGTAAATTTTATTATTTCATTGACACTTATTAAACGCGTAAATTATACTAACGATTGCATATACTCAAATTACTTTGTTTAGCGTTTAGTTAAATCGAGTTTAACATATTATCAGCTTTATATACATATCATTGTCTTACTAAATTTCCGTGTACTATGATATTATTGTACAAATAATATATATTTTTATATATTTTTTATATTATATTTAATATATTTAACTCTTGACTTTTTCAGCAGAGTTGCCTTGCCTATATCTCTTTTTTTATATGAGAATAAAAAAAATCAATTCATTTTGTAAATATTACATTATCCGCAAAGTGTGAACAACACCATTCGTTCATTAAATTTTATTATTATTCTATCGGCAAATATACGAAAAGATTAAAAGAGGAAACGGAATGTTGATGTCACCGTTGTTATTGTTCAACTGTTAAGCGTATTATCTGCAAAAAGACTATCGATTTTTCATTTCTATTGCAAAAGAAATATATTATATGTCAAGCGTCGAATTTTGTTCAAATTGGGAACACGAACAAAAGTAAAGATAAAATAAACGAAAATAAACGGCCTATAAAGTAATGTACAATACATCGTATTTTGGGTGATAAACGTGAACCTAAATGAGCAAATGCAAATTATACTATTACTGCTGATATTCCCAATTTGGACGAGACGAGGCAGTAAAAGGCGTGTCAAGTATAAAGCGTGACAAAAACAAAAGTGCGAAGATCAAAGAGTATATAAGTATATTACTAATTAATGTAAGAAAAAATGAAGAAGGACCTACAACGGGTCGAGCACTAGCATACAAAATATTGTACAGATTATTTAGTTCGTAAGCGTTGATTTTTCTTCCCGCTCTTCTCGCGCTGCACTTTTAATGACTTTATTCTTCCCTTTGAACTACTATCAATACAATATGCTAGTAATAAATGATGAAGTGAATAAATAATTACCAACGACATCGGGATGCCGATTGCAAAGCTCGACCCTTTCTCTTTTAATTGTCGCGTCGATAGATTCTTGCCTACGTATATAAATATAATCAATAAAAATCTTTCTTGGCGCTGAAAATGACGAATTTATTGATAAGCGGAGTTCGATCGCGAATTGGAAGTTTCGCGCGTTGTTGATAGATATACATATTGTTGTAATCGAGATACAAAGTGAGAGCAAAATAAGTGAGAGAATAAAAAATAATAATTATAAACAAACACACAAGTTCGTGGTTCGAGCTTGCATTCGGTCGGTATCCGAATTGAATAATGTTTCACAAAAGGTACTGTCTTTCGACTAGTCAATATAGCTAAGTGTATGTATTTTTTATAAGGGAAAACAAAAGAAACTTTCAAAATAAAGACATTTATTTAACGAACGACGAGATGCCAATGATTTAAAAACAAAACAAAACTGTTGAGAAACTTCAAAGTCTACTGTGACATTTCAAGTGATACTTTCGATTATTTCTCGACTTTTCAGGTGTTTTTTGCTTGTTAGTGACGATATTTTTATTGTAAATTCATCAATGAAATATCGAAGATCGAAGAAAATACCAATCGGTGAGTATTTCTTTTTTGATGAAGTGACAGGTCGGCGTATTTTTAGAAGAAAACCCACTTTTCAAAGATACAAAACGGAACAGAAATCTTGTAAAAAAACATGTATAACGAAAAATCTTAGAAAAGCTATAATTTTAGAGAGAAATGTGTACAATTGTCAAAATAGAACATAATTAAAAACAGTTTTAATGAATTGGCACTGTAGTATGACACAAAATTTATTATTTCCTCTAAGCAATAAACATACACGATCACTTTCACTTATAAAATATCTATATGTCTATCTATGCTTATAAAAACGTACTGCATTTAAACTTGTAAGTATATTCGTAGCTAACTTATATTTTTATGGTACAAGCTTACTCGTAATTCCTTAGAACGTATTCTTGCGCATCCTCGTAAATCATCATTCGGATCATTTCTATCTATAAAATCTACTTACGTTATAGCTATCGCTTCGATAATCTGAAAAATGGCTTATTCTTTTGTTAAGCCATTACAGATAGCAGTCTATGCTTCGCTTTTAGTTTGATACCACAGTTTTTTGTTTAAGAATGTACTGGAAAACAGTTACTTTGTATAAAACTAGCTCAGAAAAAATAATGTCTTTCTATGCGAGTATAGTTTCTTTGAAAAATACACAAAATTGAGCAGGATCGATCTGGAAGTTCTTCAAGTAGGCATATGCGAATTCTATATCTTACACTAACATACAAAATATCGTTTGTCAGTAGTTGTTAGTTTTTTATTTTGTCCTTACTAATAGATTCTATTACGAGTTTCACTAGACGCAGTCGTAAGTGGAACAAAATCTGAATAGTAGGAAAATATTAATTCATGATTTGCTTGGCAATGATATCGCATGACTGTTATATAAGTTACGACTTGACGGGTACTATATGCTAACGCAAGACTATATAATAGACTGCTGCAATGTATTATCGTTGGTTGAAAATAGCAATCGCGTACAATACGTAGTGACTGTGTTTCATGAAATTTGATTTGACATTGAAAGTCCTAAATCGAAATTGCATCTTTTAGGATTGGAATTATAAGCATTTGTGCGCAAACAAAGGGATAATCGATGAAATTGTAATGTGTGTCAACGTATATACTTTGCATTTATCTTAGATTTACGCATAAAACTCTTTCATTTTTTATAATCAGTTGAAAATATTTCTTTCTTTTATTATCGTCGGAAGTATAGTGAACTACATCGCTATTATGATGTAAAACCCAATTTGTTTTGTACTCTTTATTATCCGTTGAATATCATCGCATGGTTTAAGAACAGCATGTTTGTGTTATCGCGTTCTGTCTTTTGTCAGTAGACACGCTATGTATTATTGTTGTGTGTAACGATTACTCACTTTCAGTTTTCTTTCTTTGCAAAAAATAACGTTCACAGAAATGTGATCTTCTTCCTATTCGCGAAAGATCATCGTGTATACAATAATTGTAAAAAAGTAAATTCTGAATTTGAAATAACAGGACCTATTTGCAATATAGATTAATAAATTAAAAAGAAAAAAAATCGTCCAATTTTGATCTACCACAATGATAATCGAATAAAAACAACAAACTTAAATAAAACTAAGTCATCTTTATATAAATGTAGCTTCGACATCCCCTAACCAACAATTCGGACTAAAACACTGATTAAAATAAAAATTTTAATAATAAAAAAATAAGAGGCATGGGTCACGATAAGCCCAGTCTGAGACCAGCCCGTTTTCTCTTAGAATAGAAACAGGGTGGTCTGTCTTGCTTGCTATTTAGTAGCCTCGGGTGGACAGTCGGGCTGGTTATTGGGGTGAGCCGCGGTGAAAGCCGGGTGGTTCTCTAGGTGACGATCGACTCTCAAGATGGTGGGAAACGGTCTCAGGTCGACGTGAAACCTTCGCGCGTTGAATATCTGCGGCACCAGGCAGCAGTCGGCTAGCGTAATCTCGTCGCCCACGCAGTACTTGCCGGCGCTCGCTGACAGCAGCTTTTCCACCGCTGAAAGATCATGGTTGATAAATTGTTGTTTTAGCATGCGATCAATATTAGAGTAGAAAAAAGTTAATTTTTTATGGCTGTGTTTTATGTATTGGTATAGAGAGAGAGAGAGAGAGAGAGAGAGAGAGAGAGAGAGAGAGAGAGAGAGAGAGAGAGTATAGACGTACCCTTTAAGCCTCGAGTAATCCAGTGTTGCGCCCACTCTTTCTTGCGCTCCTCTCCGACGTAAATGAGAACAATGAGGTTCTGTAGAGGTTGGATTCCAGATGCGATCACCTCGCAAATTTCCCTGACTCTGGCTCTTTTCACCGGATCTACTGGCATTAACGGACGATGCGGTCTCGTCTCCTCCAAGTACAGTAAAATATTTAGCTGCAAAACGATTTCTCATTAATTAGACGATCTTTTTTTTCTGTAGTTAGCGCACATTTTTCGATTTTTTTTTTACCTCACATTTTGCTAACGTTATGACTATGAGCAACTCTCCGCACCCCATCTAAGCCATGCATTCTATTTTTTTTTTTAATTTTTAAACAACCCATGTATGTATACACGCCCATTTTTACAATTTAAATTTCGTTTGGCCGTTAATGCGCGTAATTTATGTTACTTCACGTATACACGCCTGATGTATGAAATATTCATGAAAAAATCTCATTTCATCGACCGAATCCACGCTCGCTCACACACATACACAAATCACCTGTATAACTCGTTTCTTTCTTTCTCATTTATACTTTCTTCTCTTATACTGCATATATATTTACGAAAAAAAAAAACATATTCATCGCACCGCATCTTTTATTTCACGAAGCATGCGCACGAGAGGTGGTTTTGAGTAAACACGTGTAAACATTTTTCTTACAGATTCAATTAATGTATGATTGTCGATATGGAGTGCCGGGACCTGTTCCATCGGATTGATCTCGCGGAATTCATTGCTATGCTGTTCACCACCATTTTTCACCAAGCTGATAGGTTTTATGTCATACGGAATCTCCTTGAGGTTCAAAGCTGTACAAATGAAAAGAGGAAATATAAGTATATTATATATTAATATAAAGTTTATTTTGAATATAAAATATAAATATATATTTTACAAAAAAAAAATTGTTATTTATTATTATTCCTATCTTATATCCCTGTAATTGTCTGTCCTTACCGATTCGAACTCGCCACGAACACGAACTCCTCCAATACGAATACAAGATAGGCTGAAAATAAAAAAAAACATATTTTAAAGTTCTTTTTAAATATAACTTGTCGAAATTGAATGTTAAAATATTTCAGAAGATCGAAAGAAAACCACGTCGTGATTCAGCATGAATAGCCGAAAACAAGTAAGTACAGTATAGAAATGTTCGATCAACAAAATAGATGAAATAGGCGTTTTATAAATCCAGTCGACAAGCCCCCAGATCCTATTAGCATATTATTTACGCCGAATCGATAAACATCAGCTATAGGTATTCGAGTATCATAGACGGCATTAAAACTAAGAGAAAAAAGAGGAATCTCATCGCGCTAGAATCTAAAAGATACGTAATATAGTAAGCGCAAGGTCAGCACAGGAAAAACCGGAATACCGGCCCGGCAGGAATCCAGCATCAGCAGCATCTATCGAATCCCCGAGCGCGTTCTTCCAATAAAATCCTGCTCTTTACGAAAATGTTCACAGGTTACACGGACAACGCGATTGAGTCGTCGAAATTCGAAAAAGCGGACAATACATAAAAAATTGATACGCGGCATGCCTAAGTATGCATACGGCGTCGGGCAGAGTTTGTTTAGTTAGCGATTAGAGATGTGAATAGCCTGATGCCTGATGTTTGCACGGGTAGAGTTTTTACGCGTATAAAAAAGAGGTTCGAACAGCGATAAACAAGCAAACTGCTCTGGCAAACGAGAGCCATCCCTCGCGCAAGCCAGCAGACAAAAGGGGATAGGTAGTGGGTAAGTGCAATATACAACAAGTCACATAGGTACAGCGCACCGCATCCCCGCGAAGAGAGCAAAGCCGGCACGAGCGCATACGCGAGCATTCGGAGAGCGCCCCACACTCACCTTTCCGATGACGGACATTTTCGCACGGCTCCGTGTGCAGAATATAGCCTCTCGACGAAGATGCTTCTATTAGAGCCGGTAATACTCTGCTCGGCACACTCGGTGTACGACGCGAGAACCCGCTGCAGCGCGTATACACTACTCCCTACTCGCTCGACTCACGCACACACGTGTGCCTAAGAAGCCACTTATGTTTATGTGAGCCGGTGAATCCATACTGCATATGCCGGGCTTTGCGTATGTGTGTGTGTGTGCAGTGCGTGGAGTCGGGAGACGAGGTCTCTTATACGCCGGCGATAAGAGGATGGGGGAAGGAAGAGAGATGGTTTGGTTCGGAGTCGTATACGCGGTGACGGTCAGGAGACGCTGCTGTTGCAATAGTGCTTATTATCTATAAGAGAGCGAATGGGCTGACTTTCAGTAAACAGATCCCTTATTTTTAAAATCGCTATCTGCCAACTGAATCATGCGTTTCAGGTGCTTAGTGTTGCCACAGGATGAATATATTCTGTGAAAAATTTAATCAACGCCGTTCGACGTTCAACATATTGTGATCGCTTAAGAAGATATTCATAATTTTGGCAGAAGTATTGTTGATGTTGAAATGGAAGACAGTCAACGACTCGTCAATTTACGCGAAGCAGATACGAAGTCTGACGACCTGCTCCTGCACCGTCGTATTCTTGTCGTATTTCTCCTCCTCCCCTGCCTAGCCAATCACTTTGCCGTGTATAGAGTATTGATATTAGATTTAATTGCTATCTGATAAGATTCGATTTAGTTTTTCAAACGATAGATTGAATCTCTCGCTAAATGAATTCGAGTAAACCGAAACAAAAACGAAGCAACGACACGCAAGTATCGACATTTTCCATCTCAGGCAAAGAATCGTTCTTTCTTTAAATAGTAGTTACACTTTGCAAAACACGTTCTGGAGAATTTTTTCAACGCTATTTTCGTCAGAACCGTCAATAATAATAATATGTTGCGAGAGCATTCACGTTTTTTTAAATCGACCGGTTTCACTGCTTCTTTTCAACTAATGGCAATGCTGCTTAGTAAATAGTAAGTTTAGTATCTATAAGGTTGTCTACACTTATTTTACCAGTATCATGAGAATATCACTAGATTCCTTATAGCCTCCCAGTCGGCCTGGTCGCGTAAGCATGCTCCAATGCATGAGTCCACACACTTTCCATTGAAAATCCAAGTTGACATAGTATCCTGCAAAATTCAAATTAATATGTTGTTGTAGGAAACGTTAGATGACGGGACAGACGTAAACGATGAAATGACAATTTCGGTATCATCAATTTTTTAGAAATAATTTGTAACATCATTCAGACTTCCAACAATAACTCCTCCAAAAAAGTACGTATCACATTCTCATTAATTTAATGTATAATACTAATAATATAAAAAATGCATTAAACTGATATAACATGCAGAAGTTAGCTTTTTAGGATGTATAATATTCTTACATAACATTTCATTGTATTTTACTTCAATGATGTGATTCTAAATGTTTGTACGCACACATTTTAATACCAGGTTTGTTGGCTTGTTATTTAGGCAGAAAGATGTTCCAATGGCTAAGACATTATATTCGTCAACGTACACTTCCTATTAAGCCAGAAGTGGCTTGGAAATGGAAAACGAAGCTTTCAATCATTTATGCATTCATAGGATGGCAACTTTTAGGAGCTGCTATGTATACAATATTGAAACAGAATACCCCTGACAATCCTACCAGTACAGTATCTCTATTGCATAATATCTATAATGTAGATTCAATTTGATAATAATTTTCAATCAATATTATTCTAGGTTCTGACTATGCTAAATTATTAGGAGTTACAGAAGCACATGTTATAAAAATTACTGGTACAAAAAAAACCGATGAATATGATCTTAAATTAAATGACGAAGACTTTGATGAATATTATAAACACATGGAAGAAAAAATAGAAAAAGCACAAAATAGTGTTGTGCCATCAACTGGCTATTGGAATAGGAGAGGGGTTGATGCTGAGAGAGCGAAAAAGAGGATTGAATCGTAAATAATTGATTTTTATAATTGTTTAAAAATTTACATTGATAAAATTGTTAATATTGTATAATATAATATTTAACAATATAGTCTATACAAAAAATATTTTTTGTAAATTGTATGCATGTCTAAAAATAGTCACATCAGTCAATTAATTCTGCTCAAAACATCTCGGTACAAATAGCCCTTGTGTTTGAATTAGTGGATTCTTCTTCATTCATTTCTTTTGATCTTTGTTCTATCTCATATCGAAGAGCATTTCTGAAAATATCAGTTAATGAACAAAGGGAATTTCTAAATAATCTCAAATGTTGAATAAAGTCTTATGTCTTACCTATATTTTTCGTATCGCATAACGATTTCTCTTACTTCTTGCGTGAACAGTCTTATTAACATTGCATTAAAACACTCAAGTTCAGGTAAACGAAACATTTCCCATATTAACTTACGATCTAAATCTACTGAAGCTCTACTGTAAACATACAACCAACGAGGAATCTCTTCGTTGATGTATGGATTAGCTGGTACTAAGACACTGTGTGAATGGAAATTTGTATGCTGCGGTGGAGGCACAACTCTGACAGCTTGCATCTCTGATGGATAGCAAGGATGTTGATACTGTGCTTGTCTTGTTATATGACTGAAAAAGAATGTCATTTTATAGAATACGGATAAAGCAGAAAAGAAAATTCCAAGCATTGCATCACTCACTTTACATAATACACTCCATATTCTTGTGAATCTATTCGTTCCCAACCAGTCGGTAATCCTTCTTTTTCCAGTGGATGAGACCAATGAGTGGTTCTCGTATTATGGTCAACATAATACTTTCTCCCACGCAGAGTAAAATAAACTGACCAACCTAGTGGTAAAGGTAATTCCTCTGATTGCTCATTTCTTGAGCTAGGTCTTTCTGATACTGCATGGCTATATCTAAATTTTAAAAACAAAAGTGTAATTTATATTATAGCCATTGATAGAATATTTAAATACATGTATACATATGTAAAAGCATAGCTACTGCACCCTGGATTTTGTCTATATTGAGTTTGTGAATTATAATCATCATATCCACTGTCAATATCATAAGAATAAGGCAATTGTGGTGTTTGTTGATCTCTATCCAAGTGATATTCTGAACCTGCATACTGATTGACATATGTGTGAGACATAGCTGGCGACAGACTTGGCTGATACAATGGTGTTGCTGTACGCGAAGGCATCCCATCGCTTGAAGCAGAGTTCATGGACAGGCTGGCAAATCTGTACCAATCCAATGTTCCGCTTAGTTTAGAATTCATTTTTAACTTGTTATTCATTCAAATTTGAAAAAGAGTAGAACATACCTCTGTGCCAAGTCAGGGACTGAACTATTTGGCGTGTATTTTCCTTCATGACTGCCCAAGCCGACAGCACTTAATGTGGACTTAGTGTTACCAAATTTTTGTACCATAGTTGGTTGTTGTGAACTTATGGGCATAGATGAAGTGATTGCTGGTTGGTTTAGTCTTCGCCCCCTCCTGTTTGGTTCTGTAGTCCAGACATTGATAACTGGAATGTAAAAACACCTTGTTGTGTTAATCTGTATCAAGAATAATCCTAAATGTAATATTGAGAAACAAAATAAGGTATACTTATATAATATGAAAACAAAAATTACATAAACTTGATAACAGGTGCTCAAAGTCTTATCACACAAAATATGCCTTTTGAAGAAAAAAATGTGTATTAAGCAAGTAACCATGCGCGTGTTACACAAACGTTGATTATAACAACTTTCACCAGATGTCAAACAGAGCGAAAAAGAATGCGAATGAATTGTATCGATACAAAACGAATACGACTTTCTCCTCTCACGCATAATAATGACAAGCGCGCAAGCAATGAACCCACTGGATTAGCAAGTAAAACGCGACTTTGAAAAACAGAAATCAAAACAAAACTCCAAACCAAAACAAACAAGCAGGTCAACAAACTCACTGGGCATCTCCGGCGGGGTATCCTTCTTGACATACTTCCCAACGACACCCTCCTTTATGGTGCGCAGATCCTTGTTCTTACGGGAGAGCATCTCGTCGGTGTCCTCCGGGCCCTGTCAGGGGACCACTCGGGAAAGCCGAACAATGAAATACCTCAACTGTGACGTAGCTCCGATCTGAGAGCTGCGGAGCTGGAGACACGGATCCTCCGCATCTTCCCCGGGATAGAGAAGTGTAGAGCCGGACGTTCGGCTAAAGCGCACACGCTATTTACAACTATTTTTATCCATTTGTCACTACTTACTCTCCGCGCGTGCGACGAAGGACTAAGGAGATACTATACACTGATGCGAGTGTCTGATAATGTTTTCTTTGAGGAGGGTATGGCTGGGTTGAACGGAGCAACGGAACGCAGCTGCTCGGTGGAAGTTCGTAGTCCAACATTCGAAAAGCACATTTATTCGAGTCTGGATACAGAGATTTGTTCAACATTTAATGCTCTTTTCGAGTCTGTTTGGTAAAATTTAGCTTGTTTTTTCATTTCTGAGGTATCGAACTAAGTTTTCATTGCGAGAAGATTTTTGAATTCTGATTTTTTTCAAGTAATAGTGGAAAATAGAGTGGACTACGTCAATGCTCTCGATTTGTTCGATCGAACGCAATCACAGTTTATTCGTGAAAATGAATTTGCAAATAAATAATAGGAGTAAAAATATGAATAATATCTGCAGTAGATAAGCTGCGTTGTTGCAAGTCCTGCTCTCCAGATGTCACTGCGGTACCGCGTGCTTGCGCGGGAGATTCAAACTGACCTATATACTTATGAAATGTCAGTTTTGCCGGTAAAAATAAGCGAGAGTTTTATTCACCTGTCGATATAGCAGAAACCACTTAAGCTTTGGGTAATTTTCAATCAAGTCAATAGAATGGTATGTTCTCGAATTCTATGAGATAGTAACATGTAAACATAATAAAATATCCTTGACACGCGTATCATGTAGAATATAAATACAGATGTTTATCAGGTCATAGGTTTTTGGAGTGTAATTGATCTCATTCAAATATGCGAATAATTCAAAGAAAAATCGATATATGCTAAACAAAAGCGCGGAAAACTACGTAACTATTGTCCCATTATACGGTCACGCTCCATGACAAATAGTCGAACCATAGCCCAAGAATAATGCGATAAGCACATTTCTGCAGAGGAGCGCGAGATTCGATGTTTCATACGCACGTGTATTTGAATGAGGAGTAATAAGCGATTTGCATAATTTGAATGAAAATAATTCACAGCGCGATACGTACATTTGACGTAGCTTCATTGTATTTTCATTATACTAACAATAATGAGAATATCTCGTCAACACGTGTCTGACGTATTCGTTACTGTTGAATGAAACGGCAGGTCTTCTGTATCCACTTGATATTATCATTCAATAAAGTTCACTTCTTGGCAAATACAGATGCCTCACTGTTTGACGTGCGCATCGCACGATGAAATCGTCAGCCTTTTCTAAACCCTTCGATGTGAAATTTATGCGTTTTGGATTTTAACGTACAGTTATATATGTAAAAACGAATTTTAATTACCGGAATGAATTGCAAAGTTACAAATTACGCGCGATTGATCCTAGATTGAAATTGTTCATTTTGA
The DNA here is from genome assembly GCF_009193385.2 of Nasonia vitripennis. Taxonomy (NCBI): domain Eukaryota; kingdom Metazoa; phylum Arthropoda; class Insecta; order Hymenoptera; family Pteromalidae; genus Nasonia; species Nasonia vitripennis. The sequence continues at coordinate 4,094,001 of NC_045760.1, forward strand.
AATGCAAAACTGATCTAATTCTTTAGATAATTTCATTCAAATGTGTTAAGTCGCAGGCTCTTAACCGCGTTAATCGTTACTTTAGATTTCATAAACGATTTGTACATTGTCATCGCAAATGATCATAAAATTCCGGATAATTTGAGACCTTTGCACAAGCACGTTCTGTGTAAGCAGTACATAGAGGTACCAGAATCGTGATCTCTGCAAGAGACCTTTTGTAAATTCAAATTTGCTCAGCAAGCTTCAAGATAAAACAGCGACGTCGAGCGTGGGAATTGACAATCATTCATGACTTGCTATAATTCATCAAATTTCGAGAAAATTCTCGAGCTTTTATCTCGCGCGTCGCGGTCTCGTCCGAAGCAAATTCCAATCGAACCGATCTTCCGCCGAACACGATACTTGGAGATTTTCAAAATCTCGATACATCATCTTTCAACTTCAAAGAGCAATCCATAAAGCATCCGAGGAACAGTGTTAACCGAAGCGAGAGCGTAATTCGCGTTTGATTCACAGCTATGCCGTGAGACGTGATTTATTATTTATACTGGAATTCAAGTGAGAAGAAAAAATAATGAAAGACTCCCATGGAAGCCGTGTATCATACGTCAAAGTAAACTCAGCAGGCCAACTGCTCTATCGGAATGCACGATTAAAAAATATAACAAACCTGGGCAAACACACGTGCTAGCGTAAGTATTCTATTGTAATGTTGTATGCGTATACTAGTATAGATAGGAGGTCGATCCATATATAAGACAATAAATCGACGCTACCAATCGCACCACGTCTTCGTCAGAACGGTATAATCATAATCTGTTCACGTGTTGAAATCTCTCGAGATGACCGCCGCTAGATTCGCCCTGGTTATCGCGCTGTTCGTCGTCGGCGTCCAGCAGATTTACGGACACGGAAAGATGACCGATCCCATGAACCGGTCCAGCGTCTGGAGGCTCAACCGATTCGCCAAAGTGCTCGTTAACAACGAGGACAACGAGAACTTCTGCGGTGGTTATGCGGTAAGAGTCTTTTTTGCCTTGTGTGATCGGTTCGGAAACGCCTAAAACAAGAATTGTCATTCTTTCAGGTGCAGCACAATGAAAACGGCGGCAACTGCGGACCCTGCGGCGACAACTACGTCGATCCGGTCCCAAGGAACAACGAGAACGGCGGAATCTACGGCGAAGGACACATCGTCAGGAGGTAAGCATCCAAAAATCACTTTAATTACCCAAAAAAAGATTCCAACTCCGAAAACATTATCTCTTCCGCAGATACCAAGCCGGTCAGCGCGTCAAGGTAGTCGTCGACCTGAGCGCCAACCACCTGGGCTTCTTCCAGTTCTCGATCTGCGAGCTGAAGAACAACAACGACGTCGAGACCGAGGAGTGCTTCGACAAGAATCCCCTGAAGATCGTCGACAAGAGCGGCGAGCTCGTCGACAGACATCCGATTATCGCTGGCCAGAACGGTGACATCGAGCTCGAGGTAGAGCTGCCCAAGAGCCTCAAGTGCGAGCGCTGCGTTTTCAGGTGGCACTACTCAGCCGGCAACAACTGGGGATTTTGCAATCAGAAGACTCTCGAGGGCAGGATGGGCTGCGGACCTCAGGAGACGTTCCGTAGCTGTGCCGATGTTAGCATTCACCGATGACAAATTCAGTTGTTGGACTTGTTTTTCGTTGTTATTTTTACGTTACTGTTGCTTGTTGTTTTAAGTTTGTATGAATGATTTTTTACAATAAATTTTTTAACAAAATGAAAATTATTCGGTAAAGTGCTTTTAATCGACCTCCTTCGATCCTCTCGGGAATTCTCCGCGAAATTCGATTATCAACGAATTGTAAAATGATTGTTCGCTGATTGCGTATGAAACAAATTTTCGAGAGTGAAAATTATGTAAAATCGATAACTCGATACATTTTTACGAATTTTGTTGTTATTAAGTCAGGTACAAAGCTGCAATAACAGGCGATAAGGTACAAGTTAGACGAAATTTCTCACTCCAGTTGCGCATAATGTTTTTCAAACTTTCGTTACGAAAACATTGGTCAGTGAAGAAGAAATTTTCTACTTCAAATATGACTACGCAGATATTAAATTCACTTTGTCGTTCATTCGAGTGTATTATAGAAAAAAATGTCAAATGCGCAATTGCCGATTCTGGTAGTTCTTTATTTACAAAATGTGCGTATTTCGTCGTAATGAAAGGAATAGACAAGTTTTTTTGTTCAATAATGTAAAAAAATTAATCGTAGCTAAAAGCTCCGGCGACTGCACGCAATGTATTAAAATTTATGCAAAACTTCCCGTCATAAGTGGCACAACTCAAAATTTCCCGCGAAGACTTTACATTTTTAAATATTCACAATTTACAACTTTTTACCGAATTTAAAATTGTTCGCACAAATACAATAATTGTTTACAAATATTTTTTTTAATTATTCACTTTTTATAGAAACCTTCCAAATTTTCCGAAATCCTTTTAAACTTTGAGGTTTGTCTGTCTTTGTCCAAGGTTTTCATGAACTTCGCGAGTTGTGCCACTCTTGACCGCATTTCTGAACTGTGCTACTTTTCGCGGCAAATCGTGAGTTGTGCTAGTTTTCGTTTGGAAATTTCAACTGCGCTAGTCTTCGTACGGTGTCGCTAGGGTCCCAGCAAACTTCGATATCGTTAACGTGCCTATAGCGATTTGGTCACATGCTCGTACCACAGTGGAAAAGTTTTGTTGCAATGTAAACGAAAAAATTACAACTCACTGGAACACTGGAACTATCTCAAATTGCAGGCAATCGACGATCTACAAATAAAGAAAAAATTTCGTTTCCGCAAACACGTCAAGTTGGCAAATACAAAGCAAACATCGACTGACGTAGTATCGACGAAACGAAGAGGCTGAAACAAAGCGTCCAACCGACGATAACGTGATAGCCTCCCCCTCTACAATGTGCGGAATTCGGGATACACTTTAGGAAGTCATTAATTATTCTCGCGGCGACCATCAAATTGAAGGAATTTCGTATAAATAGAAGGATTATCGGGCGAAACAGCAGCATTCGCCTCTTCTTCGGTTCCACAAACGGATCAAGCAATTCCGACAAAAAATGGCAGGCATCAAGTTCGTTCTCGGCGCGGCACTTCTCGTCGTCGTATTCCAAGAAATCCACGGACACGGAAAGCTCATGGAGCCGGTGAACAGGTCCAGCGCCTGGAGGAAGGGATACAAGACCCCGCCGAACTACACCGACAACGAGAACTTCTGCGGCGGCTTAGGAGTAAGTGAAGATTTCACTGAGAATTTTTATTAAATGCTATTGGTGAAGTGTACTTACAATGGTTTTCGGTTTTTCACTTTTAAAGGTCCAGAATCAGAACGGAGGCAAATGCGGACCTTGCGGAGACAACTACCGCGAGCCTCAGCCGAGAAAGAACGAGAACGGAGGAGTCTACGGAACTGGCACCATCGTTAAGACGTGAGTATCCCATCAGTCTCGACCTTCGGTACAACGGTACTCTGTGCATAAAACCAAATTTTCAAATCGATCCGAACAGCTACCAGAAGGGCCAGCGCACAACCATCGTCGTGAACCTGTCTGCCAACCACATGGGCTACTTCCAGTTCGCTGTCTGCCCACTCAAGGGAGCCAACGACATCGAGACCGAGGAGTGTTTCGACAAGTACCCAGTCATGCTAGCCAACGGTTCCGACAAGTTCCCCGTAAAGAGTGGCGTCAACGGTGACTTCAGCATCGACGTAGTTCTGCCGACTGGTCTGACCTGCGAGCACTGCACCTTCAGGTGGCACTACCGTACCGGCAACACCTGGGGAATGTGCGAGAACGGCAAAGGAGCGCTTGGCTGTGGACCCCAGGAAACCTTCAGAAGCTGTTCTGACATCACCATCCAGTAAAGATTTGGCTATAGACTTTAGCCGCATCGGTCGATAAATTGTTGAAGTTTTTTGTTAAATGTTGTATTGTTAGATGTTATATTTGAATAAATTATTTTATTGTTAAATCTTTGGCGTATGTCTTGTTGTATGATGAGCTCCCTTGTATAACTAAACCAACATGATCGATCGCATGACGAAATCTAAACGAAAACTTATTACAATCTTTATAGGATTATATCCTATGGTATCACGAGACTTTCTGAATTTTCAAATTTTTCTGTCATTTTTCATAATTGGTTCGATTGACAATTGACAATTGACTCAATTTTTCGGCGTAAAAGTGTGAATTTTTCGTAAATTTCATCAGATGAATCACGACGAGAGCTTTATTTGTCTAATACTTGGGACCCCCTAATTGGTATAGATTCAAAGTTTCCTGATCATAACTCAAATTTGAAGCAGCCGATTACCAAACAAAACATTATGTTAAAAATCAATAATCTCTAAAAAAAATATTTTTTCAGGAAAATATTCGATTTACTGGATACATTGTTACGTACGCACTATTAATATTAATTCTTATTTGCTTTTTCGTACAAGTTTCTAATGATCCTTTCAATATTTTATGGATTAATGGAACTTAAGTAGTTAAACTTTAGGCTGATGTCCACGATTATGAAAATTAAATTGAAAAAAATAATATCGAAAAGGGTGATGAGCACATATATTTTTGTTGTGATTGAGAAAGAACGTAATGAACCATTATTAATGAGATGCTGTTGCAGCGCAGGGATCTGCATCAATAACAAGATAATAGATTCTGCTTAACTTAACAACATTATATGTATTTCGAGAAAGAAAGTCTTTGTTGTCAAAATTCATATAGGCAGGTATAGTCTAGTTGAATGGTCTGTTTAATCAATTACCTGTTTGTGACGTTTTCATGACGTGCGGAAGAGTATTTGTCTTCGATGACGAATACTAAGGAGATCAGATTTCGTGGTATTGAGATACAAATTTGAAAGTCATTTTATCTATGGAAAATTACGTTTCGTAAAGCATTACAAGTATGCTCGAAAAATTTTTGATAAGAGCTTTAATTTCAGCCCTTCGAATTTCAAATTCATCATGATTCAGCAGGCAGGCCTCGAAAGTTAGCAGTTCCTATACGTCACGTAGCGTCACCAGTGCGACACAACGTTCGCGTAGTAAGTGGAAGCTTTATGATCCTAATTCAAACAGACAATTCATTTCCACCTTCGCAGCCTTCGAGCGCAAATCAATCGCTCGAGTGATTGATCGCGCGTCTGTCGGGGCTTTCAAATGACGACAATCCACCCGTCCAAACTATCATCGTTCCCCCCCCAAATTCACAACGGCTGATTAGCGCATTATCGATCGGATGAACTTCGATCATCCAATAAGAGATTCCAGCATTCCGATATAAATATTTATACTGGTTCCTTTTGACTTCTGCACGAATTGTGTCGTCAATGGGTAAACGAATTAAGACAAGCTTTTTTGATTGATAACGGCAAACAGCTAGTCGAGAGAGTATAAAAACTGAGCCACGCTTGGTACTCGATGTCAAGCTCCTCGAGACACACAGCGGAAGAACAACGCAAAACGATGGCAATAGTCAAGCTTCTTTTGGCCTCGGCCGTTTTGGTGGCTGGTCTGCAGGTGATCTACGGTCACGGTATGGTCATGGACCCCGTGAACAGGTCGAGTGCCTGGAAGAAGGGATTCAAGACGCCAGTCAACTACGACGACAACGAGATCTACTGCGGTGGTATCAGTGTGAGTAGCAAAAACGAAAACGAAGGTTTTCCACGAATAAACGGAAAAACTGACATTGAAATTCCATTCCACAGGTACAACACGAGCAAAACGGTGGCAAATGCGGCGTCTGCGGTGACAACTACGCCCTGAACCGACCAAGACCGAACGAGAACGGCGGAGAGTACGGAACTGGCACCATCGTCGAGACGTGAGTCTCCTTTAACATTGCCCGTAGCCTAAAACATTCCTTCCCGAAACTATAACGATCTAACGAATTCCGCAGCTACAAGTCCGGCCAGAAGTTCACCGCGACTGTCTACATCGACGCCAACCACCTGGGCTACTTCCGCTTCTCCGTCTGCCCGCTATCCAGGCCCGACGAGCTCGAGACCGAGGAGTGCTTCGACAAGCACCCCCTCAAGCTTGCCGACGGCTCGGATCAGTTCCAACTGAAGGCTGGAGTCACCGGAGACGTGAACATCGATCTCGTTCTCCCCGAGGGTCTGACCTGCGAGCACTGCGTGTTCAGATGGCACTGGAAAGTCGCCAACAACTGGGGCCAGTGCGGAGGTGGCCGGGAAGGCATGGGCTGCGGACCCCAAGAGCACTGGAGAACCTGCTCGGACATCGCCATCGAGTAGGCTCTGAACTTTTAACTGTTTCGTTGTTGATTTTTTAATAAACTTTTTGTTACCGAAAATGTTCGATCTTTTGAGCTCGATCCCTTACCGTCAGGCTTTGACGCATTGCGATACGATTTTCAAAATTAACTCCAAGCCGTACATCATGCCGAAGCGATAGATCACGGGGCTTGAGAATTTCCGTTAATGATTCAGAATCGAAAAGTAGAGAGAGTTTGCTAATTGAAGAGATCGGCGCGTGCTTTATCTTATCAGCAGCTCATCTATCGCGCTCCGGTGTTTGCGATTTCTGCTAATGCTAATTTCCATTATCTGTATCCGTACAATCGAAACACTTTGAAATTAACGATCTGCTAATACGCAGTACAGACCTTTTACGTTGATAAGCGACGAGTTCATTCACAGGTGCGAAAGCTTCGTCATTCGGTAAATATCGATATATAATCGATGCTTGCCTACTAGGAAATTCCAGATCTGCAACGATTTAGATAGATAACCAAATAATTTACCAACGTATAACCGCATAAGAATCCCTAAAACTCTACGTACAGACGCACTTCTCGAAAGCACACACATGCTCTGCGCGCACACATGCTCTGATCCCCAACAGTTTATCCCCGCCACTTTGAGCTTATATCTACGCGACTGACCATCGCCATCAGAAGCCAAGCAGTATAGCGCATATAGCGCTGCTGGACAGTAGTCGGCCACCCAATGATCCCGCGACGAGTGCTGCTCTGCCTGTGCGCGCTGCTCCAGCTATTCGCGGCCCAGAGCCGAGCAGCCAACCTCACCCTCTCCAAGAGCAGTAGTAAGTCGTTGCCTGACCTGTTTCAATTTTTTTTTTTTTGTTTTTTTTTGTTTTCGTCTTTTACGATACTCCTATACTTAGCGTAAGCTCTGCCGCACGGGACATGCGTGTGATTTACCGGATTGCCGTATGTGGGACGGATATAACGAGGCCGATGTGCGCTGCGCAGTCGAGGGCTTTCGCGTCGTCGTAGCGCGAATTCGTGATGGCGTTTGTTCGGTTATTTTAAAATGTTGTGTAGATAAAATATTTGCAGATCGTTCGCGAAGCTCGCGGTGGTTGATCAAACAATCGTTATTCGAAACGCTCGATCGAACGCGCGGCCATTCACGAATATTCCGCTGTCGATCAAGTCCAAATAAGAGCAGCGCTCTGTACACGCGCAGCGAGGAAACGGAGCCAGAAGCGTGTTTCCTGACCTCTATACATATTTTTAAATTTCCATGCCCAGGCTTAGCTGACCTAATGCATTAGAGACGTTTATCCACTTAGGGCCCCATTCGCTTCGAATCTGCAATGTGCGTGCCGAGCTGACAATTGTCGCTCTCTGTCCCTCACTTTTGTCTTCGAGTCTCTCTCTCTCTCTATCTCTCGACATTTCGAGACTGGCTCCCATACGTTTTTTCGACCCTTTGTCACGTCGTTCTCTCCTCCTGCGCTGGAAAAGCGATGCTTTGAAAATAGAACTCTCTGTCGTCTAGATTACCCGGCCTGGAACGAGACATGGACGGATCGGCTGAAGCAGCACCTGCTGGCCAAGTACGACAAGTTCGCGAGGCCCGCGCAGCACTGGAACACCACGACGGTCAGCGTTAAGCTCAACGTTCAGACCGTCGAGGTGGTAAGCGACCTTGTATTACCTACCGTACTCCCCAGTTGTTTACCGCGCGGAAATTCTGTATGTTTCTAGGATGACATGACCAACGTCATGGCTGCTAATGTCTGGGTTGTGATGGTAACTATATACATAGACGACTCTGTAGAGCCTATTACGCGGCCACTCGAGCTTCCCATTGTAATTTATTCGCTTTTATGTACGCAGACGTGGAACGACGACAAGCTGACGTGGAACTCCTCGGAGTACAGCGGCTTGAAGCAGGTGAACCTGGGCGCCCACGAGATCTGGCTGCCCGACATCTATCTTCTGAACAGGTGTGCGCGGGATATCATTGTATTCACTAAGACGCGTCGATTGTAATGAAAAATTTGAAAAATTTGTAAAATTTGAAAAATGCATTGCAGCGCGGCCCACGGCATGGAGTACTACGGCGACCGGCACTGCGTCGTTAGCGAGCAGGGCGTAGTGCTGTGGGTCACGCCGACGATATTCCACGGCTACTGCCACTTGGACTTCACCTTCTGGCCCTTCGAGATGAACACATGCAGGCTGAGCTTGAGCTCTTGGACGTACGACGGCACGCAAGTGGACCTCAAATTGCTCACTTCCGGCGTCGATGTAAGTATACGCTCTGCTCGACGAGTATTATGTACCTATGATCTCTCTCTCTCTCTCTCTCTCTCTCTCTCTCTCTCTCTCTCTCTCTCTCTCTCTCTCTCTCTCTCGCTCTGTACGAGGATTGCTCGGCACGTGTTTCGTCGACTGACGAATTTTTCATTCAAACGAAAGACAAAAAAAAAGATCAAATTGATAATCGCAGTATATAGCTTGGAGAAGTCACTCAAACACTAAAACTTCAAGTTTCCTCGCAGCTAGACGATTACGTCGCCATAAACGAGTGGATCGTCCAGAACATCACGGCCAGTCGCAGGGAGGAGGTGTTCGACTGCTGTCCCGAGCCCTACGTCAGCTTGGATTTTGAATTCGAGCTTTCCCGCTCCTCCGAGCTTTACTACCACATCATCTTCATCCCTACCGTTCGTGAGTGTTTCGCACCTACTCTGCTCCTTACAATCTACAAATGACCGCAGCATAAATTTTTTCGCGATCGTTATATTTCAAGCCATCGTGTTCCTGTCGCTGATCACCTTCTGGCTGCGGCCCCACAGCGAGATCAAGCTCATCATAAACGCCTGCATAGTCCTCGTCGTCGTGCTCTACCTCATCTACTTCGGCTACAAAGTGCCGCCAAGATTCGACAGCATGCCTATTATCGGTAATACGAATTTCCAATAAAACTCCTTTCGGCGAACGCGCACACGTCATCCGATAACGTTTGGCGAATTCATTCACAAAGAAACAATGATTTATCGATCGCGCGTTCGCGTGCGACGCACGATTTTATGCAAATTACTATTCATTTACTATACGCTGTTTCAGTCAGGTTCTACAGCGGCTGCCTTTATCAGGCGACACTGTCGATGATCATATCGATTCTCGTGATAAACATCAATAAATTCTCCTACTACACTTCCATCCCCCGGCCGATAAGGCGCTTCCTGCTGGGGAGAGGCGGAAGGTACTTGGGCCTCGGCCACATCGTCCAGGAGGTCGGTACAACGGACGTACAAAAATTCAGATATTACTAAAAACCATATTAACTTCGAATCGATGGAAAAATCGCAGATCGAGTCGCAGAAATCGGCGGCGGAGCAGGAGATGTGCGAGAACCACCTGATGGACATGTCGATGTCGACGACGTCCTTCGCCAGCTTCAACAACAGTCAACAGACGCTGACAACGCCGTCGTCCAGTAGGACGATCGCCAACCTGGAGTGGACTCTTCTCGCGACGGCGATAGACCGTCTGGTCTTTTTCATCTTCTGCATCGTCTTCATCGGTATGGCGATAGCCTGCGTCCGCATCAAGAGATTCACCTTCTCCAGCGACAACATTCCCTACTGGCACACATAGTTGACCATTTTTCACTCGAACGCGCGAGGTTCCTCTCCTCGGCGTTGTCTGAATTTTGACGAGAGAGTTCCGAGTTCCGGAACAAGTGCTAATCTAGGACCAATTCGCGAAGAAAATACGTAGAAAAAAGAATAACGATCGGGTTGTATGAAGCACTTTTTATTACATTTGGAAATGCCATTTTTACGCTACAAACCTTCATACGTTTAGTTTCATAAATACGCTACGTGTACATACAAATATTGCTAACAAATTATTATATAAAGCGATTGTACAAACATACGAAATAATCCTTTGTTATTTTCGTGTAGTCTCGCGGAAACACTCGAAAACCCGTTTTTCTTCTCGGACGACTTTTCCAAAAAAAAAAAAAAAAAAAAAAGAAAGAAAATAAAGAACAAACTAAAACTAGCACGAAAACTTCGAGATATTGGCAATTTCAAGTCTATAGATTAATTTAAGGCAGTACGTATTGTCTAAGTTGGCGAATAGCTCGCCGAGAGGCATTCCGACAAGATGCATTCGTCGCGCACAATAATAAGGAAAAAAAAATATACATACAAAAATCCCCTCGCCCAGAGCGAAGATTACTATAACTTGAATGGCGCTTGACTTGAGAGAGAAAGCAAAAAAAAAAAAAAAAGAAGTGATAAACCGCCCTCGGAATGATCTTGTCGGAAGTGTCTCTCTCCCAATGTGAGTTGGCGAGTTTGACGTGTTCTAAGGCAGCTGCTTTGTACGCGAGTATAATTGGAAGGCGCGTCTGGCGGATTAGCTGTAAGAGACGAGCATCTCGTATACCACGAGATCCCCGGTGATGCGGATGGTGTCGATGACGGACGGCTGCAGTCTGTGCTTGAATTCGCCGATCATCCGGTCGTTCAGCCAGATCACGTAGCCCTCGTACTCGCAGCGGATCCTGAAAGTCGTGCGCGCGTTACGTTATTTATTTACCTTGTACGCGTTGTATAAATTGCATCGAGATAAAAGTGTATTTTTAATAAAAATATATATATATATATATAAGTAAGAGACAGATAAGAATTTACGTTAGTAAGAATTCCCGGCCTGGGCACCAGGTCTGCCCGTCGTGACGCTCCTCCCGATCCCACTTTCCGTTGTTCCAGCAGTTCATTACCAAACAGGAGGGCTGGTTGCCGTAGTGATAGCGAGGATTCAGGTGAAGCGCTATCGCTGGATGAGGATAGATCATTTTTCCCTTTTGCAGGTTTATGTAGAATCTGAAAGCGGAATCGAGCGGTGAATTTTCGGACAATGATCGTTCAATCGGTTATAGACTCACGAGTGAGGTAGAAGCTTCAATCTTCCTTTCATGAGTAATTTTGCGCCGATTCCAAAACCCTTTGGAAGGTCCACGACGATCGGCAACTCCTGGAATAATTTTTGTAATTACCGCGAGCTTCGAGAGCGCCCGTATCAAACATTAAAAAATACTCACTAGATTCGAGTCCAGAGGCTTGTCGTCGAGCAACTCGAGTATTCTGGTCGGCTTGCAGATTTGCGGATCCGGGTACATCGAAATGTTCGTCTGCCTGACCTTCGGCTCCTCGACGTCGTCGTTGAACTCGATGCCGACGATCTCTTCGAGGGGCATTCGGTAGGCGAAGGCACAAAAGTGTTCTCCATCGATCGCAATCTGCCGCACGATAAATCAAACCTCGACAATTTCTATCGACTCGAAAAAAACAATGAGCAGACCTACCTGAAATTCATTGATCGTGCAGAAGATCGTGAGGTGAAAGAAGGAATTCCTGCGGAAGACATAGCCCCGAGAGCCAGCTGGTGAGCAGGTCTCCTCGACATCCCAGCATCCCTTGAACTTGCTGTTCCGGACGACGTAGCCCCGGTCGAGGCGAGGGTTGAAGTGCAGGGCGATGTTTCCCGACGTCTTACATTTCAGATTTATCGAGAACCTGGAGAACAAGACACACACTGCCTGTGACAATTTTCAAGGACATGACGCCGATATAAAGATGCCGAATTTTGAGGCTTCGATCCAGACGAGGCTGTTGGTGTAAAGTGAAATGCACCGCTGGACTTGCGTTTTATACCAGTGGTGAAGACTTTGATTTCGCGGTGGCCTTGGCAACGACCCTCGAGAGCTTTCGTTTGTTCTTGCAAGTTCGTTCGTCGTCGAACTGACGTTTGTGTAAACAAACAAGATGAAGCCAAGGATTGTTTTACTCTTTTGTTGAACTAATCGGGAATATTAATGATCGCAATAGATTTTTAAAATCACCTTATGGCTTCAATTGGAATATAGCCCGTTACGATGATCGCCGATGTTGGCTTTAACTCGTTCAATTTGTGAATCGTTGATACATTCTGCAACAGAAATACGCAATTCATAAGCTTGATTTATCAACGTTGCAATCCTAACGACGATAACCCAATGTTCAAACCCTATAGATGGATGCCAAAGTTCGAACGTTAATTCTTGGCATTGGCGCGTCTATCAATTTCAACCGTTTACTTTTGCGAAGCCCAAAAAAAAAAAAAAAAACACAAGAAACTCGCTCCTCTAAAAATAGCCGCATCTCAATCGAATTCAAAATGTTCGCGCCTCCAGCGAAAGCGTTCGATGCACGTAGTATACACAACACACTGCAGCGACTATATATACGTCTCGGGAACCAAACCCGCTGGGATCTGCACTCGCGGCAGAAAAAACAATTTCAGACGTTACCAAACAAGGGCCCGGGCTATAGAATCAAGGCGAGGCGCGAAAAGACAAAACTCACCACCGCCACAGCCTCGGGATCGACGTGCTGGAAGTTGTTGAAGGCCTCGTTCCTACGAGCCACTACGGCTCGCAGCCACTCGCGAGACATGATCGTCTTGTCGTCGATCCGTCATCGGAGAAAACGCACTGAGCGCGCTGTGTATTGTTGCGTAGCGCGCGCGCGCGCGCGCACTACTCTCTATACGCGCGTGTATGTATGTAAGTATAAAAGGAGAAACGATTGGCCGGTGTGCGAGCGAGGCACTGATTTTCGCAGG